>NC_068285.1:2283243-2370743 GCF_025860055.1 Xyrauchen texanus
CAATCTTGAACCAAATATCCAGTTTTATCTGCATTCCTGTTGGTCCATTCTGTCTTCTGCTCCATATTTAAAACATTGCATATTTATAAATGATATAAAATGATATGCATATTTATTCATGTAATTTCTTGTATTGCTGATTGAATGGTGTGTTTGTTTTTAAGTGTGGATATTTAATGTGAGTTCTGGTCCTGCATTTCTTGATCTAGAGATATCAGGTGTGATTTTCTCCTGACAGTCAGATGAAAGTCATTGTGCACGTATAGTTTTTTGTTTGGCGTCGTTTTGATGGTTATCAGAGATAAGCAGTCTCCGACAGATATGTTGTGGCAAACGGCAGGTTGAGTCTGGTTGTGGCATGTGCGCAAGATTAGGCGGGAAGTCGGGACCTTTCACGAGCCAGAACCGTTTGTACCCGTGTTCGGTAAAGAATCTCTTCAGAAGAGAATTTGTTTCAACATCCAAGAGTTCGTCCTCCACTTCTAAATACTCCACGTCCTCCTCCTTTGTGGTGAATGGATCCATTACTCATGCGCATTTGCCGATTTTTTGTTGTTGTTGTTGTTGCTTTATTTGAACATTGTTTACAGTCTGGTACAACAATATTACTACACAACAATAAATATTAAGAATAACAGCTATATAAGAATAATAAAGGAAACTACTTTACCAACACCATAAAACAGAAACAAAACTAAAAGTGTTGGAAAGGCGGAGCTTAGAGTGCCTGTCAATCAACGGCATTATACAGCGGATCAAGACAGTCGAAATACATCCCCGTGATATGTGCTAGACAACTTGTTGTGGGTGCTAAAGTGTGCGTCCATGAGAGACTGAGTAGGCTAATTATTTCCCTGATATATGTTCTGATTGATCCACAGATCCTTTCACGACTGTTAATGTGGTGTTTATCCGCTGATATTGAGTGTATTGGGATCTGGTGTTGCCCGTTATCTTAGTGTCATCTGCGCGGTGTTTCACATGTTCAATGATATCTGACTCCTGAGGCAATACTATTGCAGATTATGTGGTTATACATGTCACTGTGTTGATGATTACTAGAATGAATCTGTTATGTTCATATGAATTCACCTAAGTGATGTTCATTGCCGATCAGAGGTTTACTTTCGTTTTCGGTTTCTACGTGTTCCCACATATTAACGCCATATCAGCATGTTGTGGCAGACGCGGCGTCAGCCGATTTTTTTGCCTGGGCTTCTGCCCCGAATGTTTTGAGTGTAGCCCCGAATGTATTTTGAAAAGTTGACTGACAAATATGAAACCGGACAACAGGCTATGTAAACCCCCCAAATACCATTCACCACTATTAATGTTTAGCCTGCGATCATTTACTTTCTGTCCAAAACAGCAGTGTGAAAAAGTACTATGATGGTGTGTGAAAATTGCTTTTAGGAAACGAAACTTAATTTTTGTGATTTAAGATTTTGAGACAACTATAATCTACACACACACACACACACACACACACACACACACACACACACACACACACACACACACACACACACACACACACAAAACACACCGATGTCACTGTCAGTCACAGCAACTGCAGAACAACATTCATACAAACCAAAGACATCCACGAGACTCAATAAACAAAAATACATCAGTTATAAAAACCTTAAAACATGGTTTAGATTTACTATTTGTGCTTTCATGTTTATGACATTTACCAAAGAAAGTCAAATGATTCTCAGTCAAATTCACAGATTGAATTTATCATCAGATGTCAGATGAACGTGATCTGATCATTCTTTCCAAAATCTCTGAAATTACCAGCAATCAAACCATAAAAACAAACAATTTTCATCAATTTCAAGAAGTCTTTATAAAGTGTGTTTACAAAAGTTTGCATAGAGAAAGTACGCACAGATCGGTGAGGATTTCTCATCAAATCTTATCATATGCTTTCATAACAATCATGAGTCTCATGAATCATTTATTAGACTTCTGAATTATATTTTGTGTTGTTTTGAAGCTTGAAGAGGTGGTCACCATAAACTGACATTGTATGACATCACTGAGCACAACATTATTTCACAGTTTCTCCCTTTGTGTTCAGAAAATGAAAGAAAGTCATATGGAGTTATAACAACACGGGGGTGAGTAAACAATGACTGAATTTACATTTTTGGGTGAACTAGTGTTTAGGACGAGGGGTTTTGGACACAAGAAAAATGTGATGATGATGATGAGCAGTGATGATTTTATTGTTTGCATTGAGAAGTACTAAACTGCAACCAAACTAATGAGTTTCACAGGTTTTTGAGGTTGTGGTTTTAACATCTGAAACCCGTCTGTTGTGCTCTATTGGGCGAGAGAAGAAACATTTTGAAGGTTTATTTATATTTTTAATAAACTTGCCATATTAATCAAAACATGCTGTCATGCTCTGATTGAAAAACGATTAAAAGTTGTTTATTTTTTTATATTTAGAGGTAATAAAACAAACCCAACCACAAATTCATAAAATATCAAATATCAGAAAAGAGGACTTGTGCAATTTCCAGTTGGAGTCATCTGATGTCTGAAGGCATGCCCCCCTCACTGCCACCTGTAATGCAGTTACTGGAGATGATCGAAATGCACCACAACATCATCTTAAAGTTTGGGTTTGAACACATTTACCTTTTTGATCAAAGACGCTGACACAGAATGATACACAATACTACCATAATCTATTGCAGATCTTATCATTGCACAATATATTCTCTTTAAAGAATAATGATTTGCACCCCAGTCTATCCCTGCCAAGCACCTTAAATAATTCATTTAATAAATAGTAAAATCCCTTTTTACATTTGTCCATTAACTGTTGAATGTGTGCACTAAAAGTTCATGTCAAATTCTCCACACCCCTAAAACCCCCTTACCCCTGATACTGGTTCCTAAACCTGATCATATCCCACTCGAAATGGCTGCCAGGAACTCCTTTTATAGGGCGAGCTCATCCCATTCAAGGGACATAATAATGAGCTTTATTTCCACAGATCAGGCAGACGAGGTGACTAAATCATTATTTGTCACATAAAACATTAACATGGTTCAACATAAAGGGGATCATTAATATTTAAGACATTTCACAAGAGCAATCATAATTCCCAAATATTCCTCCCCGTGTGATGCAACTGAACTATAATGTGCAGCTTTGCATGAACAGAGATTTGGTAAAAGAATGGTAAACTGGTACAACTCTTTTTGTGTCGGCCTGATTAAATGAAGCAATAAACTTCAGTTGTCACAAACTGTGTTGTGTTCTTCTAGAGCAGTTATTATGATGGAAGCTCCCCAAAGTCATTTCACAAGCACGATGATTCTCAGATGACTGCCGATTTATTGAAAGATTCTCCATTTGATCATCAACTCAAGATGCTGTAAGAACTCAAATATAGGCAAGAACAAACATAGAAGAGAAATACAGAATATAGAATGACACAAATAAACACAATAAATGTTCTGAGTAATTCCATCATAAACAACATGTTGAATGTGTTACAGAGACAAATATATAAATCAAATAAATGGGAAACTTATTTCATTGGCTGTTAATTACCAAAGGAGAACTGAAATCTTGGATTTTGTAACATCTTGTAACTTCAGATGAGCAGCACGACTCGATAAGAGACTTTTCATGTGGACAATCTTTTATCGAGTCTTTTGAGTTTTTATTGTTGTAATAAAAGTCACAGATAAACAGTTCCTTCCAAACTGGCTTAAATCTACCAATTAAAGATCTGTTATTTCTTTAACACAAAACTATTAGAAACATATTTATGTAATCATAAATAAATCTTAAAATTGACCTTGATGTCAGCAACAGTGTTATTAAAATAAAACTTTAAACAAATTCAACCATGAAATTATTAAAGTTAACACTTAATGGCATAAACAACAGCACACAAACAAATCTACAAACACAACACTGTGGAATATTGAGGAATAGGGATATTTTTACTGACATGAATTCTATGAAATGTTTCCTTAAATATTAAATAACCTGAAAAATAGAAGAAAATAAAAATAATTATGTATCAGAACTTCAACACATGAAATTGTTCCGAGTTTGAGAAATAAAAGTTTGAGGCAGTTAAAGGGAAAGTTCACCAAAAAAATCAAATTCTCTCATCATTTATTCACCCTCATGATATCTCAGGTGTGTGTGACTTTATTTCATTCTTCACTTGAAGAAAAATAGAAAAATATCTTTGCTTTGTAGATTTTTTCAGAACTTTTCTAAAATCCAAATCAGTTTAATTAAGACATAATCTGTGACATTTCTTAAAGTTGAAGAAATCTAAAAATAAAGTTCAAGAATTAGTTATAACTGAAATATTTATCTGTGTGTTTATCAGAAATAGCATATTTCACAACCAAATATTGAACTGCTTTTAATATTATCAATGCACCTAAATACAGTGAAACATTAATACCGTGATCTTTCTTGTGACGGTTATCATACCGTGAAAATGTCATACCGTTACGCCCCTACTCCAGCGGTTAAATTAATGTCTTCTAAAGCGACATGATCAAATATTCTTATATATTCCGTTCAAAAATATTATAATATATTGAAGTTAAAGGGGCTGTTCACACCGAATGCATTTTTGCGCTTGACAGACGTCTTGAGCGTCACGTCCCGTTGTGTTTTTTTGGATCATGTCATGTGCCATAAATACATGAAATGTTTAATAAAACATTTTTATAGTATAATGAAGAGTTATTTTTTTTTAAGTTATTCAATGATCAAGTTCTTGTGCAATTCATGTTGAATATTAATTTTCATCCGGTGAGATTTAGAAAGACACCTCAGACATCAAACCAAGAAATCTGACATACAATTATTGAAAATGGATTCAACAACTATTATAAACAACAGAACATTTATAGTAATAATTTCTGTATTAAATCATTTGAACTCATCATTAGACCTTTTCATTTTGTGGATAAAACACAAATCACGATCATGAACACTGTAACTGCTGCTACTATGATCTTGTGCAGGTGTATTCATACTGGAGTGAATAAAGAAAAATAATGTAAAAACAGTGTCTTTAAAAAACATAAAGTTAAGAGTTAATGGTCTGGTTGTAAAATGAAAGTCAGAATATGATAGACTGTGTTTGTATCACTAAAGTTTGTGGGCTGTTTTTATTGAGCTCTCACTATAATCACAATGATGCCCCAGGGCCGGATTAAGGTCCACCTGGTGTGACGTCACCAGCGAATGGATAAATCGTTGTGCTCGGTTTCTGTTCACGGTCCTGAATCGGGCATTTGCAGCATTTTCCAATCTTTACCTCCGTTACTTGCGTTACCTCTGAAGAACTAACTTGGATTAAACACTGTAAAATAAATCTGGCAGCTGTTGCCAGAATAATTATGTTAAAATACAGTTAAAATGTAGTAAACCACTTTACAGAACAACCTGCACATTTCACAGTTTAAAATGGTTGTAATTTACACGCTGGCACTGTTAAAACAAAAAAAAAGCTTCTGAAACTGTAAAACTCTGTTGTTTACTTTATAAGGTATTTGTTAATCACATTTTATTTCTGTAGCATGTATACAGTATTTTACTGTTACTGTCATTTTTTACTGAACTCAAATTGTTGATAAAGTGATAGTTCACCCCAAACTGAACAATCTCTCATCATTTACTCACCAATGTCAAAGAAAGAAAGTGAAACACCTCTGGGACGGCACGAGGGGAGTCAATTATAAGATCAGTTTCATTTTTGGGTGAAATATCCCTTTAAACTTTTATGGAATAATAAAACAATTACGATAAACTGTGGAAACAGACATGATTGTACAATTGTAACAATGTGATTTGATATTGTTCATTGTGTTTGTCAGGATCTTCATGTTCCTTCCGAACACATGTTTGTTGTGGATCCTGCAGTTGCTGAATCTGACATGGAGAGTCTCAGAACTGCATCCCAAAAATTAGCCCATATTACATGACACACAAACACACAATAAATCCTTCTAAAAACATGTACACTTGTAAAGTTACATTTTCTTTCGGACATTTTGTGTGTAAATGGTTTTGAAACACAGACAATACTTCAGAATGCGGCTGAAGCGACTCGGAAAGGAAGAGTGGGGGAACATTCAGTGGAGGTCTGCTCATATTTCACACACAGTCCAAGAAGATGCAACGAGTTGTGGGATGTTTGTCTTACAGGTCATCTTTAATGAAAAGATGAAGCTTTCAAAACTGTGATCAACTGCTCACTTTAGACATTGTTCTCACTGATATAAAGTCTCTAATGGACATGAATGAACCATCTGTATCTTTTATAAGCTCTGCTGCTGTAACAAACGTTGTTCATTTGTTTTAAAGATGGCAAAAGAAACTGTAGAGATACATGTTGCTGCATTTTGAAATTGATTTCAAGTACTTTATTAATGCATAACAATGTCTGATGTCTTGTTTTAACAATCCTTTTATTATTTCGAGAAGCTGAAGGATCTAATGATGTCATTTGAGTGTGGAACCGCTTCAAGAGAGCAAACATACATTTGTGTTGAACGTTTATCTCTGATGGTTTCTTGACAATAACATCACACACGTATCCCACCGGGTCATCACATTACGCGTCGTGACACAATCCAAAGAAACAATGGCGTATAAGTTTAAAACACATTTGATTCATGTCTCTTTTATATCATTCTCAACAGAAAAATACACTTCCATTAGACTAGACAACAATTGGTCTCATTTTGCTTTCCATATATTTAACGAATGCAAGTCTTTCTGTCTTGTGATTTAACTCACTAGTTGTTTTTAATTAGACTATTATTGATTGTTTTTATTTATTTTAGTGTGTTTAGTTAAAAACTATTTTAGAACTGAATAAAACAACATTGGTATGTTTGATGGTTTAATCTACGCTTAAATAATTTGAAAGGACTGTCAATATATCACACCCGTTTTATTTGTTGTGAAATATTCAGAGATCAAAGATTTAAATGAACGCTTGGAGATCTGATCAGCGCCCCCTGGTGTCTGGATCATAAATTACCTGTCGTGACGCGAGGTCATGATGTCACATCCGCATCTAACTAACTAACAGCTGGGAATACAGATATCATCCTGCTCCCACCGTGCGATCAAATTATGCGTCGTGACAGACTCAAAATGACTTCAGTTTAAACACATTTTCTGTTTAAATGATTATTTAAAAAACACACATACTTCCTAAGAGAAAATGCTGATGTGAAATTAACAGAGTGTTTACGCTCCACCCACTGGAGGGGGCGTGTCATCATTCTAACCCCCAATATCATTTTTGGTCGAGCTCGTGAAAGGACTGAACAGATATGTAACATTCTTTGTGTTAAAGGTCTATTTTATAATGCATACTATTTCCTTTAAAATTTAAGACATGTTGTTAGCGGTACAGCTAAAATGAAATATTGTGTTTAGTAAAAATAATCCTGTTTGTTAAACTAATGCCAAAGATTAAGTTTGATAAACCATTTTTCATCATTTTAAAGTGACTTTGTTGTGTTTGCCACCTCGAAACAATCAGTTTAAAACACGTTTTAGCCTCTGATAAAAGTTCCAATGTAAATCCTTATACCATCATTATTTTAACATCTCAGTTTTGTCATCCAGCATTGCACCCCATTAAAGACACATCATTTAAACACATTTTAAACCTAATAACCACTTTTAATGTCCTGCAATAATAATAATAATAATAAATAAAATGACCCCACACACATTACTTTATCATTGTTTTTGAAAAAAAAAAACATCTCAATAAATACATCAATGAAATATTTAATCAATCACAATTTTTTAGTCAGAGTTGAGAGGAAACAATTTTTATACCATTATTTTTGTCATCTCAGTTTTCCATTAAACATTGTACATCATTAAAGATTCATATTTTGTCTACTCTTTTTAAATACACAGATGGGCTCGGCTACAGCATGGGGATATCAGAAGAGCCACTTCATACTACTTCCTGTACAGACCAAACACTTCATACTACTTCCTGTACAGACCAAACACTTCATATTACTTCCTGTACAGACCAAACACTTCATATCACATCCTGTACATCTGCCGGAGGTAGGGTGGGGAGGGGTGGGGGACAGGAAGCAAAGGTCAAAGGTGCACCAATTATGTCATCAATCATAACCAATCAATCATTTTTGTCACAAGGTATATAATACTTACTACTGATGTGTGCAAATATAACTTGAACAGTTGCACAGAATCCTCTGGAGAGTTTAAAGGGACAGTTCACCCAAAAAAGAAATCATTCATCATTTACTCACCCTCATGCCATCCCAGTTGTGTCTGTGTTTCAGAAGAATTTTTCAGCTCTGTGGGTCTATGTATTGATTTGTTGAATGTTGTATTTGTAATGTGATATAAAAAAACAAAATAAAACATTAAACAAATTCAAGCATGAAATGATTAAAGGGAATTATTAATAATATAAACAACATTACACAAACAGATCTACTGTTACAAAGGCAGACGAGGAATGGGGATCTAAATGCGGTTTTATTGTAAGTAACTAGACCAACACAACTGGAACAAACAAAACATCCACGATGGGAAACTAAAGATATAAACACGGGAAAACATCCACGACGGGCTCAGGCAGGAACAGACCAGAATATACAAGGTATAAACATTACATATAACGACCGACAACGAATGAACAACAGGGCTTAAATACACAGAAGGATAATGATTAAATTAAACACAGGTGTGAACAATGACACTGGCAGTGATGAGGGCAGGGGATTATGGGAAGTGAAGTTTAGAACAGGTGACAGGGGAGAAACATAGAGCAGACAACAGGGGATCGTGACATAACCCCCCCTCAAAGGAGCGGATTCCAGACGATCCCTAAAAAAAATGAAAAAAAATCCGCAAAAACAAAAAAACGAAATCGTCCAAGGAGTGAAGGGGGGGTCAGGCAGACCAAGGAGGGCACAAGGGGCAACCAGACAGTCCACAGGGGCAGACAGGCAGTCCAAGGGGGCACAAGGGGCAGACAGGCAGTCCAAGGAGGTACAGAGGGCAGGCAGGCAGTCCACGGGGGCACAGAGGGCAGGCAGGCAGTCCACGGGGGCACAGAGGGCAGGCAGGCAGTCCAAGGAGGCCACAAGACGGGGACTGGGTCTGGTGGCCTGGGATGCGGCCAC
Source organism: Xyrauchen texanus (assembly GCF_025860055.1). Taxonomy (NCBI): domain Eukaryota; kingdom Metazoa; phylum Chordata; class Actinopteri; order Cypriniformes; family Catostomidae; genus Xyrauchen; species Xyrauchen texanus. Next base: position 2,292,445 of record NC_068285.1, read on the forward strand.
CGGACAGGGACAGGTTCAGGAGGCCTGGGAGCTGGCCACAGTGCAAGGACAGGGTCTGGAGGCCTGGGAGTCGGCCACAGGACAGGTTTGGGAGGTCTGGGAGTCAGCCTCAGGGTAGGGTCTAGGTCTGGAGGCCTGGGAGCTGGCCACAGGGCAAGGACAGGGTCTGGAGGCCTAGGAGTCGACATCGTAGAAGGCTCAGGAGGTGAAGCCGAGGGAGGCGGAGCCATGGGAGGCTCAGGAGGCGTAGAAGGCTCTGGAGGCAGAGCCGAGGGAGGCTCCGGGATTGAAGCCATGGAAGGGTCGAGGGGCGGAGCCCTGGGAGGCGGAGCCCTGGGTGGCTCGAGAGGCGGAGCCCTGGAAGGCTCGAGAGGCGGAGACCTGGAAGGCTCGAGAGGTTCGAGATCCACCGACTCTGGGACGGTCATGGCCACCGGTGCTGGCTCTGGCTCTGGGACGTTCGAGGCTACAGGCGCTGGCTCTGGGACGGTCGAGGCTACAGGCGCTGGCTCTGGGACGGTCGAGGCTACAGGCGCTGGCTCTGGGACGGTCGAGGCTACAGGCGCTGGCTCTGGGACGGTCGAGGCTACAGGCGCTGGCTCTGGGACGGTCGAGGCTACAGGCGCTGGCTCTGGGACGGTCAAGGCTACAGGCGCTGGCTCACTGACGGTCGGGGCTGGAGGCGCTGGCTCACTGACGGTCGCAGGCGTGAACTGGGGAGCGGAAGCTTTTCCTCTCCTCCACCTCCTCCTCCTCCTCCTCCTCCGGGCGGACGAAGCTGGCAGCACTGGCTCGTTGACCAAGGCAGGCGTGGGGGTTGGCTCGCTGGCAGGCGGGGCAGGCGTGAAGGGACGAGCCATGGACGACTGGAGGGTCACCACTGTGGGAGGAGAGGCAGGGTCCTCCTCGACGACGCCCACAATGAGTCTCCTCCACGAATTCACGGAGTGTCCAGCCGCGCGTCGCCGGTGGCAACCGCTCCTTGAGTGAACTGTTCAGGTTGGCCCTGAAGAAAACCACCAGGGAGGAGTCTGGGAAGTCTGCGACACTCACCAGCTCGAGGAAATCGCGGATGTGGTCCTCCACAGGATGGTCCTCTTGCATTAAGCTGAGCAGTTGACAGTTTGCTTGAAGAACCGCTAGATCCATGTTTGGTCGGTCGTTCTGTTACAAAGGCAGACGAGAGCAGACGAGGAATGGGGATCTTAATGCGGTTTTATTGTAAGTAACTAGACAAACACAACTGGAACAAACAAAACATCCACGATGGGAAACAAAACATATAAACAGAGGAAAACATCCATGACGGGCTCAGGCAGGAACACAGACCAGAATATACAAGGTATAAACATTACATACAATGACCGACAACGAATGAACAAACAACAGGGCTTAAATACACAGAAGGATAATGATTAAATTAAACACATGTGTGAACAATGACACTGGCAGTGATGAGGGCAGGGGATTATGGGAAGTGTAGTTTAGAACAGGTGACAGGGGAGAAACATAGAGCAGACAACAGGGAATCGTGACATCTACAAACACAAGACTGTGACCATGTGCTGTTTCAAAAACTATTGTGAGGAAATGTAAAATATATCAGGTGGGGAAAGTCCTCCTCTCTGTCCTCTTATGGGCTCCGTATGTTTCAGACCTGTATGTTATTATTCTGTCAAACACAACAGGTTTTGCAATATTGAATTTCAGTCAATGCACAGAAAGATGCAATGAAAGTAAATGGTGACTGAGAATGTCAGTCTCTAATGTTCTGCCGTATATTTCCTTTTGTGTTTCACAGAATAAAAATGTGTAAGGTTCAGAACAACATGAGGGTGTGTGTATGATGACAGCATTTTACTTTTATCAATGAGAGAACTCTTAAAATCTGTCAAATTTACACCAACTTTAAATGATCCTGTAATTAGTTATTATAAATCCATTTATGAATGCAAAAGTGTGAAGGTGTTTTTTCTAGAATTGTCTGTTAAGTATTAAGATTTATATACTGTAGAAAAATCACAAGAATTCTGTATTTGTAAATGTTTATTTAGTATAAATAAAACAATGAGTATCTGAATGTGCCGTGTGTTTAATAAAGAGTTCATATATAGACTCATTTATTCATTTGAAGTATTTGGGATTTTAAAATCATTATTTTTATTATTGAATCTGATAGTAAATAAGTTCAATCACATCACAGTGAGACACAAAGTACTGTCATTGTATTGAATTCAATCAGTTTAATTGATGAAATGATTTCTAGAAAGAGTTTGGAGTTGTGTTGATGTGAGATAAAGTGAGTTCCCCTTCTGTCTCTCTCTCCATGTTGTGTCAGAGAAGCGACACTAGGAGTCTCTCTTGAGCGCCGATATTCACCTCTGAACTATGAAAAAAGGCCAATGAGAGTTGGCAACCAGTATTTGCATGGCCCGCCCCCGGACATACGGGTATTTAAGCGGCGCAAATACGGGAGTTCATTCAGAAAATTTCTTCGGAGCCGATGGTCATGTCTGCAACTGCTGCGTGTACACACCGAGTTCCTGCTATCCCTCTGCTACATGCTGTTGGATTCTACGGCGCACAACAGCGGCTTTCTCCTGTTTGCACGGCTGTGCATTCCTGCCCCTGGGCGCATCGACAGTGCAGAATAATAAAAAGATCTCTCACGAGTTCTTTTTTCTTTCATAAAAGAGTGATTTTATTTAAAAGAGTAATTTCCTCTAAAAGAGCAAAACACAGCGGCGTTGAAGGACTTTTAAGGACGCGTCTTTTTCAAGATGCCTTTCAGCCCCTGTGTTGTTCCTGGATGCGGTAGAGTACTCTCCGCTTCCGACGGCCACAGGCGTTGTCTCGTGTGTCTGGGCAGCGATCACACCGAGGCTGCGTTTGTGGATGGTTCATGTTCTCACTGCGAGAACATGACCATGACAACGTTGCGATCGCGGCTTGCTTACAACCGTAAGCAAGCCACTCCAGCCGCCCCCCGCGTCGCTCCTTCTTCCCACGGGATTGAGGACGATGCGGCTGGCGATGGAGGCGATTCGGGGATGGCAGCGGGTGCAGCTCCGCCGGGTACGCCCCTCGGACCACCCGCACCCCGGCACGCTCGTTGATTCCCGTCCCCGCTCGAGATGACGGCGACTCGCCTCACAGCCAGTCTGCCTACCCTCTTGCGATGGAAGCAGATGAGTTCGCCACGACATCGGAGGGCGTGGGCTCTGATGCCGAGGACTCCCTTGGGCTGCCGCCTTCGGGCTCGCATGCCCAGGAAGAGGCCGACGCGCAGATGTCCGATATGCTTTCCCGGGCAGCCAACAGCGTGGGCTTGGACTGGAACCCTCCATCCTCCCCACAGCCATCACGGCTGGACTACTGGTTCTTGGGTGCTGGGCGCCGCTCACAGCCTCGCCCCCCCCGGTTTCATTCTTCCCGGAGGTGCATGATGAGCTGACATCTTCGTGGAGAGCACCCCTCTCCACTCGTCGCACCGGAAAACCTCAACCAGAAAGCGGGCCCAGCTCTCAGCCCCGGCGTCGAGCAAACCATGGGAAGCGTACGGCACCTGTCTCACGAACCCCGTCGAGGACCCGGAAGGCTCCCAGGCGCTCCTGAGACAGCGGACCCAGAGTGCAAGAAGTTAGCCCCGGAGGTGGTAAGACCGCTCCGTCCCCTGGTGGAGGGCCGGGAGGAGAATCTTTTGTTTTTTCATTTGCCGCACCCCTTAACAGGGGCTGCGGTACCCAAATTCTCAATAACAGAGATATTTCCTTTACCTCTGGGTAACATGGCCCGCAAATGCCGTTCTCACGGCACTCTGCTTTCAGGCCTCAACAGTCCCGGCTCCCTGGATGCGGTGCTCCCGCCCTCAGCCCCACGACTGTTCCTCGGCTGGCCGGTTCAGATGAGTCCAGAGGACGCCAGCGTCGGACCTCCTCCTCAGTCACGAACCCGCCCCCCGCCGGGTGCGCTGAGCAAGGTAAGTGCTTTGAGTTTGCTCTCAGAACCAGAGCCTCGGGAGGCCACGTTGCCCCCCGACGCCGCGTTACCTGTTCCGCACTGCTGCGAAGCCCCTTTACGAAGGTCGCTGAGGCGGCTCTTGCCCCGCTCCGAGGAGCTAGCATACGCATACTCAATTACCTCGACGTTTGGCTCATTCTGGCCTCCTCGCAGGAATTACTATGCACACACAGAGACCAGGTGCTCGAGCACCTCGGCCGTTTAGGGTTTCAGGTAAACTGGGAGAAGAGCAAGCTCACCCCGGTCCAGAGCATCTCTTTTCTCGGTTTAGAGTTAGATTCAGTCTCAATGACAGCACGTCTCTCCAACGAGCGTGCTCAGTCAGTGCTGAAATGCCTCGCTTCTTTCTAGCCAGGCGCCGTGTTCCCCTTAAAACGTTTCCAACAGCTCCTGGGGCATATGGCATTCTCCGCGGCGGCTGCGCCGCTGGGGTTGATGCATATGAGACCACTTCAGCACTGGCTCTAGACTCGAGTCCGAGATGAGCACGGCGCCGCAGCACGCACAAGGTGAAAATTACCACTGCCTGCCGCCAGGCCTTCAAACCCTGGACAGACCTCTGCTTTCTAGGGGCAGGAGTGCCCTTGCAGCAGGCGTCCCGACGTGTTCTGGTTACGACCGACGCTTCCAAACTGGGTTGGGGTGCCGTTCACTACGGGTGCGCAGCCACAGGCCGGTGGAACCGAGGCCCGCTGCACTGGCACATCAACTGCCTAGAGCTGTTGACTCTTTTTCTTGCCCTAAAGAGGTTTCTTCCGTCAGGACAGACAGCACCATGGTGGGGGCCTACATAAACCGCCAAGGCGGAGTACGCTCCCTCCACATGTCACAGCTCGCCCGTCGTCTCCTCCTTTGGAGCCAGCAGCGACTCAAGTCGCTGCGCGCCACTCACATCCCCGGCAACCTCAATGTGATAGCGGACGCGCTATCAAGACAAAGCTTGCCCAGCGGAGAGTGGAGGCTCCACCCCCAGCCGGTTCAGCTGATTTGGGACAGGTTCGGCAAGGCCCAGGTATTACCACTGTGTGTAATGCCACGGTACTGTCCCCTCACGAGCTGACTCCCGTGTCTCCCTTAGGCAGTTACAGCTGCCTCGGTCGCCGTGCTGTATGCTTCCCCCCTCTACGAGGCTGGATCTACCACCGCACCAACTTTTCCACATAGGTCCTAAGTTTAGGCCATCTGATGTATGTGCCACTAAAATTTTCCTCCCCTCCTGGGTAGGTGTGGCCTCCGCAGGGTCTTCTCCGCCCTGAATAAGGGCTAAGACCCCCCTTCCCTCAATGCATGTAAGGGCCCCGGCCGTAGTTGCTCTATGCGAGAAACATAGAGAGAAAAGAGGCCCAGCCAGGCTGGCCCATTCCCATGTTTGCGGCCATCACCTTGTTCCCCCTCCAGGGTAACGATAAGGAGTCTGATGGGTTAAATGGGGCATTGGGGAAGGGTACGTGCAGCCTGATACAGTTGGTCGTTCTGCACGTAAGATTACCCGCTCGCTCCTGTATCAGCAGTTCACGTACACAGCTCAGCGCATGGCACTTTGTAAGTGGACCCCTAGTGTCGCTTCTCTGACACAACGTGGAGAGAGCGACAGAAGTTGAACGTCTAGGTAACGTATGTAACCTCCGTTCCCCGATGGAGGGAACGAGACGTTGTGTCTCCCCTGCCACATCGCTGAGCCGAGCCACTGTTGTGACCGGACCATTTCCGGCTCCTCAGAAAAATCCTGAATGAACTCCCGTATTTGCGCCGCTTAACTACCCGTATGTCCGGGGGCGGGACATGCAAATACTGGTTGCCAACTCTCACTGGCCTTTTTTCATAGTTCAGAGGTGAATATCGGCGCTCAAGAGAGACCCCTAGTGTCGCTTCTCTGACACAACGTCTCGTTCCCTCCATCAGGGAACGGAGGTTACATACATAACCTAGACGATTTCACTCATCAAGTTGTGTGTGTGTGTCTCTAATGATCAATTTCACACACACACACTGAGGAATCAGGATAAACTATAAATCCAGCATAGAGGGGTTGAGTGAATTTGCTGATGAGTGTGTGTAAGTGTGTGAGTGTGTGTGTGTCAGAGATGCTGTAGAAGGACAGAGTGCCGGCCGGACAGTCCACATACACTCCTACTCTCTTACAGTCGTGTGAAGGGGGACGTATGACAGTTCTGTTTTTATTGTGACAGACAGTGAATCTGTTATTAAAGCAAAACAAACTCCAGGAGTTTACATTGAGTCCAAACACACAGTCATCACTCGATCCTTTCCTGCTGATTTCTTTATATGACACTGATATATCAGCACCAACTCCACTCCATTGAGTCTCCCAGTAACAGCGTCCAGTCAGACTCTCTCTACACAGAACCTGACGATACTCATCAAATCTCTCTGGATGATCAGGATATGACTGATGCTCTTCCACACGTGTCACCTTCCTGTTCCCCTCAGACAGAATGAGTTCAGTGTTTACTGTGTTTGAATCCAGTGTGAGATCACAGACATCTGAACACAAGAAGAGAAAAAACACTTAAAACACAACAATCACTAAACCAGTGTGTGTGTGTGTCTGTGTGTGTGTGTTTGTTTGTGAGTGTGTGTGTGTTTGTTTGTGAGTGAGTGTGTGTGTGTGTGTGTGTGAGTTAGTGTGTGTGAGTGTGTGTGTTTGTTTGTTTGTGAGTGAGTGTGTGTGTGTTTGTGAGTGAGTGTGTGAGTTAGTGTGTGTGTGTGTGTGAGCGTGTGTGTGTGAGTGTGTGAGCGTGTATTTATCACTTTGTGGGGACCAAATGTCCCCATAAGGATAGTAAAACCCGAAATTTTTGACCTTGTGGGGACATTTTGTCGGTCCCCATGAGGAAAACAGCTTATAAATCATACTAAATTATGTTTTTTGAAAATGTAAAAATGCAGAAAGTTTTCTGTGAGGGTTAGGTTTAGGGGTAGGGTTAGGTTTTAGGGGATAGAATATAACGTTTGTACAGTATAAAAACCATTATGTCTATGGAAAGTCCCCATAAAACATGGAAACCAAACATGAGTGTGTGAGTGTGTGTGTGTTTTTTTGTTTGTGAGTGAGTGTGTGTGTGTGTGTGTGAGAGTGAGTGAGTGAGTGAGTGTGTGTGTGTGTGTGTGTGTGTGTGTGTAAGTTTGAGAGAGTGAGTGTATGTGTGTTTGTGTGTGTGTGTGTGTGAGAGAGTGTGTGTGTTTGTGTGTGTGAGTGTGTGTATTTGTGAGTGAGTGTGTGTGTTTGTGTGTGTGAGTGTTTTTGTGTGTGTGTTTGTTTGTGAGTGTGTGTGTGTGTGTGTGTGTGTTTGTGAGAGAGTGAGTGTGTGTGTGTGGGTGCATGTGTGTGTGTGCGCATATGTGTGTGTGTGTGTGTGTGTGTAGACCTACATTTGCGTGGTCCTGCTGTAATCCTGAACTCTCCTCCATGATCCACACTATAAAAACACAAACACACACAAATGATGACATCACATTCAGCTCACCTGAAACTTACTTCAAAGTGATTTTATCTGAAATAACACACAGAGAATGTCTCTCTCTCTCTCTCTCTCTCTCTCTCTCTCTCTCTCTCTCTCTTTATTCATTTATATTTATTAGCTTTATTGGCATGTAAACGTTTGATGGTTTTATAGCCTCATTTTTTTATCAACTAGTTGAAACTTTCAGAAAAGAATCTAATAAAGACACACAGGACTGTTATTTAGTTTTCCTGGAACTGAATGTGTTAACACTAACAACAAAACAAATATGTGATTAATCGTGATTCAATATTTCAATCCACTGACAGTCTTACAACACATGAGGGGTGTGAGGGGTCCAGGAACTGAGTTTGACACCCCTGCAATACACACACACAACATCCCACCAACAATAAACTCAAGTGCTTTCACACTGCACTTAACCCTGGGTTATTGTCTTTTAACCCCGCTTTAACCTCCAGTAAAGTAACGTTTCACTTGTAACTCTGAAAGGTGATTAGCAACACTTTTAATCCTGGGTTATGAAACGGCTCCAGATCAGTGTTAGCGCCGCTTTTAAAAGTGCAGCAGTAAGTTTTTATCTGGCTCTTATTCGTCCCAATAGTACCAGTGGTTTTGGACTTTATAGTGACACCACAGACTGATCACTGCCCGACCCCCCACTGTGAAAAATCCTGCACCGCCCCTGTTAACTGCTGCTGCGCCACACAAAAATGTCTGTAAATGGACTGCTGCGACTCGTAATCTCTCTGGCGGCTGATGAGACCGTTGTGTGCTCGCTCTTGGTGCTTGATGTCACACCGTTTATCTGTGATCATTATTGATATTATTAGTGGTAGTAACTGATCAACTGCAAGACAGTTTGTTATGTGCGGTCAACATGCCAGCATCCATGAGGGGCGACCCGCTCAATGTCAAATTAAACAGCTTTTATTGAGGTCAGTATCTGACTGGAGTCATCATCTAATGTGAGTGTACATCATTTTAAACATATTTGTGTGCTATTGTGTTTATTTGTAACACTTTTTAAATGAGCTTAATACAGTGACAGAGTGGAGCACAACACAACCAAATGAGCAAATAAATGCTGAAACACAACAGAAATAATCCACAACACAAGATGTTCCGAGAAGAAATATGTATAAAAATGCTGTTCTTTGTATTTGTCCTGAAGTGCTCTGGATGATGTATATCTGTTTTTTGTTTTTTTATTTTCTCGAAGCCGTACTGCTTTGACCAGGGACCTTCTCTTGTATTGTCTTGCAGTGGGACGCTTCGCATCGGGGTCCTGATCACCCTGTCTGGGATTATTGTGAGATAACCTGCTGCCTGTACATTATAACTTACCATCTGCCAAACTATAAAATAACATTTGTTAATAATTATTTTATGATGTATTGAATTGAACAAACACAAATACTAATAATTTGTAATGATTACTGCCCATATTAACAGTTTAGATTTTCATTTGATTCAGTGATTGGTTGCTTTTGTAACTTAGTTTGATTGTAAACAATACCTACTCGAAAATAATGATTATTCATTTGCAGTTTATTTATTGGTGTTTTCTCAAGTACTGTTTTCTGCTATGGCAGGGGTCGGGAACCTCACCATTCACCAACACATCATTGTTTGAAACTTTCTAGATATAATTTTCCTGCAGAAAGTGTGGGTATGATTGCAAAGCTTCCTTTCTCCTGAATATGTCGTACAGCCTACTCCTGGTGCACAAGGTTTTAAATGAACACCTGCCAAATGCGGATTATTCATGTACAGTGGCGGGTAATTTTGCTGATCTACCAGCACCTTTGCAGGGCGACCTGTGAGACTTCTCGGCAAAAATACAAAGCAAAAGTATTCACTGACCCTCGGCAGGAAGGTTGAAAATATAATCGATATCATGATATTTTTTAAGCCGATTATCTTTCAAATATTTTTTACATATCGCCCAAAAGGGAAGTGAACTTTTCTATGAACAATTGTAAAATTAAGTAATTTTATGGAGACCCATACAAACACGTGTACACAATTCAATATTACAACATGTTACCCATTAATTGTTGCATATTTGTTTTCTTTTTGTGTTTTTGAGTAGTCTATGGGCATAATAAACATTTTATTTTATTGAAAATCTTATTAGTTAAAACTTAAATTATTAGTTTGAGCTTTGGCTCTTCCGAATCAGAGAACAATTAATGGTGCCATACCCAAAATCCTCTCACACCACAGATTTCAGCTATGAAATAAAGGTTCAGGGTCCGACATGTGGTCACTTTGTGGTGAGATGAGCCCGTGCCATGCCTTTAAATGAAGTGTCCATTCAATGTAAAATGAGGAAATCACGATTTATCAAATGTATCTGATGATGTCATCATTAAACTGATTTGGATTTTATGAAACTTCAGACATTTTATATTTAAACAGATTTTATATTCATGCAATACTGTGAATAAGAATGTCTATGGTGTGAAAATCATCTATTATTAAACTGGGGTATATCGTGAAACTGTTAAACCGTTACATCCCTACTGGAGATAATGCAACTATTACAGAAACCATCTTCAACATCATTACAGCAGAGAAATGCAGACCTACAGACACTCTTGCATCATTTACCAGTGATGCTGCTTCTGTTATGATCCGTAAGATTTGAACATTTCACTTTTATTTGAACAGCAGTTTTGATATAGAATTGATTTTTACTGTCAAGGCAAGAAAACTGAAGAAAGAGACTAAAAGACCTTTTCCCTGAATCACTGTCACTGTCCACTGTGTTCCCCATCGAATAAAAAGGGAAAGTCTTACCCAACCAAATACTGCAAAACCATTTCAACAATATTTTGGTTATTTCAAGCAAGCAGCACCTTTTTTTGCCAATGTGTGAACGGCTTGTAACACAACTTATAAAATGAGTCCTTCACAGACTTCCTAGTTTGCCTATTAAAGCCTGTAGACTGATTTTCATGTGAAGGGAGCGGGTCGCTTTTGCCGGGAAAATCAAATATATGTGACGTTTATATGCACTCCCGAGAGCCTCAGTGCTTCTCTTCACTATTCAACAGTAACAACAAACTGCAACACTAGATAACATTATCTTACAGATGAATCCAGCAAACGTCCCAGCACAACACCGACTCCAACACAAACTCAGAGTAAGCCAAAAAAACATTGATCTACTGAATCCCGTCTGGCTAAGCGGGAATGTGATCGTGGTCGAGTGAAAACTAGAGTGAAAATCGGCAGGGCATTTGATTCCTGGATGGACCTTCATTCGGTTTTGGGGATCAAAAGTGACCCTGAATTGGTGTTTTTCTTATTGGACAGGTAAACTTACATAACTGCAAAGCATGTGACATATTGTGCCATAAGGATTGATCTGTGTCATTTCAGCTAAACTACAATAACTCATGAAATGAATGCTAGACAATGTTCAAGATAATGCAAAAAAACACATTCATTAGTGTAACGTAACTTGGTTATACAGAAAATATATATCATCTATTATTATAAAACAATAGTGCATCCATATATCAAAATTACATTTGTGATGAATCACATCAATACTGAATTGTGTCAACATATTTATAATGTACAGTCTATTTTATAAACAGCTACTGTCATCATCCACCACATTTAGCTAACAGCTATTGATAAAGATGGCTAGCTAGCTAACGCTGACATCGGCTATCGTATAAATGCAGTCAATGTATCATGCAAAGAAAAGTGATTATTCAAACTACAGTCTCACATAGTCAGACCGATATCCACACTTTGTTTTAGCCCTGTTCCAGCACTGGAGAGTCAAATATAATATACAAAGTTTGTAAAACAATCATAACTGAGTAATTTTAATTATGCTACCTCATCTGTCAGCATGATGCAGGTGAATCACATTCAGTATCTTTGTACGTTAGAGAGGGGGGTATAATCCCACTTTCCCCCCCAAAAAATGTTCAAACTTTTGTGTCTTACATGACACTAATCTAGGAACTGAGTCTCATATTTTGTGACATGCAGACCAATGAAAGTGTGCAGAATACACTGAAAATGTAATTGAAATGTTTATATATGTGCAAAATGCTTCAAAAAACACCTTCCCTTTGAATGCCCCCGCAGAGTGAGTTATGTCCACACGCAAAATATCAAAAGAATGCAAAATCTGTTTTTTGTCTACTGTACTGTATTTGTTTCACTTCGTTTTTTATACATAGTGTGATGTTCAAAAGAAAGGTCTATGATGATTCAATGTCTGAACTTTATTAATATCAGCTTTCTCAAAACGAGGTAACACGTAACTCCCCAGTTCAACGCCTAGCGCATCTTTCCCAATAGTTTAGCACCACAGCTCCCCCATAGGGTTACTTAGTCATTACATGACACATAGCTATATAAATAAATTGTCATAAATCATCAATACTGTTTATCTGTACACTGTGTGTGTGTGTGTGTGTGTGTGTGTGTGTGTGTGTGTGTGTGTGTGTGTGTGTGTGTGTGTGTGTGTTTGGTGGTTTTATTAGGTTATACACTAGTAGTTACGAAGGTATTATGCTATAAAAAGAGACCATTTAGCTCATTTAATAATGCTGTTGCAGCTTTGTTGTTTTGGTAACAGACATCTCTGCTTCATTCTGTACATGCACACTACATCATATCCCATTGTAAATGCAGCCTCCAAATTACAATGTACACGTGAGGGCTCTTTCTCTCCATGAAACATAGGGTATGTACATCTACATCGCAATCAATACAATCTATAAATATCTTTTACTGCATTATACATCTTTCAAGTATGTGATGAAAATCTCTAGTGTCCTTGTAATTCAAACGTACATACTATTTTTTTTAAATGTAAATATCCCAAATGTTTCTGTGAGGGTTAGGTTTAGGGGATAGAATATATATAATAAAAATCATTGTGTCTATGGAGAATCCTCAGAATGATATGAGTAACAATGTTTGTGACTGTGTGTGTTTACAGGTTTAATATATGTACATCTCTGATGTCTGTTTTAGATCTTTTCATCTGGAAACAACATCTACTAAACATCTTAAATATCAGATTTACAACATTCTAGATCATAAATGTCTCAAATACATCTGCTGAATGTCTTACTGACATTCAAGACAATATTTGTCATATTATAGACATATTGCAGATGAGCAAACAATGTAAAATAGATGTTGTTAAGATGTAAACACACATCAAATAGATGTCTGGTTGATGTACTTGTGCTATCAGGGATAGTTTGTAGAGTATAAAAATCATTATGTCTATGGAGAGTCCTCATTATGATAGGAGTACCAACATATATGTGTGTGTGTGTGTGTGTGTGTGTGTGTGTGTGTGTGTGTGTGTGTGTGTGTGTGTGTGTGTGTGTGTGTGTGTGTGTGTGTGTGTGTGTGACAAACACATTGCCACCTAATGTAAACAAAGATGCTGGACTGGAATGATCACATTTCCCTGATGTGTTGACTGCATATAGGAGAGCTGTTGATGTTTTGCGACAATTTGACTGTCTGTTTCAATGAGCGTACTGTGTGCTTGAAAAGACTATTGAGTTTATGTTTGAGTTACTTATGATTGACAACAGAATGATCACCTAATGTAAACAGACATGGCTGCGAGGATCAGTGATCCCAATTTTGTGTTGACTGTTTGTATACGAGCTGTAAACTTTTATAGTGGTAATTTTGTGAGCATTTGGATGTCTATGTCATAAAATAATCATACCATGTGCTTGAAAAGACTGTATGAGTATCAGTTTGTGTGAATATGATTTACAGGCACTTTGGCAGAGCAGTTTAGTGTTGGCATGAAAACCGATTTGAATCTGACAGCACTGACTGCTGCAGAAACACAAATGTGTGACGCTACTCTAAGGGTGCCAGTCATAAACCATCACAAATATGCACCAGTAAGTGTGAAAGGGTTAGGTGACAGAATGTTCTTTTGAATTGTTTTCCTAAAATGAGTAAAAATAATATTCTATATAAAATGTAATGATTACAAAAAAGTCCTCATTCTAATGAAACATTAAAAATATATGTCTTCTGTGTGTATTTGTTAAGGATTTCAATTTTTTAAAAGGAATAAATACAGGTGCATTTCAGTGAATTCACTGACCATTCAATAAATTCAAGACCAATTAGGGCCTGGGTTTAAGGGGTTAATATGGGTATAAACAGGGTTTTACAGCTCAACATACTTAAGTTTGTGCAGTGTGCAGTTTGGATCGTTGAGTCTTTCAGAGAGCAGCCTGACTCCTGATTCTCCTGGGTGATTGTAGCTCAGATCCAGCTCTTTCAGGCGTGAGCGATTTGATCTCAGAGCTGATGCCACAGAACAACAGCCTTCCTCTTTCACCATACAGCCAGATAATCTACAAACACACATACATAACAGTCAGATAACCTACAAACACACATCAGCATTTACCAGAGCCATATTAACCTGTAGCTCAAGACTGGTTGCCACTGAAGCTAAGCAGGGTTGAGCATGGTCAGTACCTGGATGAGAGACCTCCTGGGGAAAACTACGTTTGTGATTGGAAGAGAAATTAGGGAGGCCAGCAGGGGGTGCTCACCCTGTGGTCTGTGTGGGTCTTAATGCCCCAGTATAGTGAAGGGGACATTATGCTGTAAAAAGACACTTTCCTTTGGATGAGATGTTAAAAACAGATCCTCACTCTCTGTGGTTATTAAAAACATCCTAGAGCACGTCTTGTAAAGAGTAGGGGTATAACCCTAGTGTCCTGGCTAAATCCCCCCTATTGGCCCTTCTCAATCATGGCCTCCTAACAATCCCCAGCCACTAATTGGCTCTATAACTCTCTCCTCTCCACCAATAGCTTGTGTGGGGTGAGCATACTGGTGCACAATATCTGCCATCGTATTATCCATGTGGATGCGCACACTAGTGGTGGTTGAGGAGAGTTCACTGTGTAAAGTGCTTTGATTATAGTGTCAGAAAAGCGCTATATAAATTAGTTCATTCAACAGTCAGATAATCTAAAAACACACACATCAACAGTAAGAAAATCCACAAACACACACATAAAAAGTCAGATAAACTACATTTACATTTAGTCATTAAGCAGATGCTTTTATCCAAAGTGACTTACAAATGAGGAATATAAACACTTTGTCATATAAAAGTAAATAGTACCTGCAGGATCACACTGCCAAGTTCTAAGTGTTGCTATAATAGTAAACTAAAACAGAATAAAGAGACAGATAAGGATTTTTGTAAAACAGAACGGCAGGTGGTTGAAAGCTCATTCCACCACCAGGGGACAGAGAAAGCGAATGAATGTGAAGTGCCTAATTGTGATGGGACCACCAGGTGTAAGAGGGCGCTGTTCCACTGTTTGTCCTCAGGTGCATAGCCAGTGGAGTAAGACCAAGAGGGGTATGATGTGAGCCCTCTTTGGTGGGTTGAAAAACAGACGTGCCACCGCATTCAGGACCATCTGAGGTGGCTTGATAGCACTAGCTGGAAGGCTATCCAACAGAACACTGCAGAAGTCCAATCTTGAAATAACCAGAGCTTGGAACAGGGACTGCGCAGCATATTCAGATAGGAAAGGTGTAATAGAGGGGTTTTAGTTTTAGACACTAATTCGGATTGATTCGAAACGCTGCAGACAGTCGGTCAGAACTGTGTGTGATGACACTTATTTGAAGAGAATCACCATGCAGTTTCCAAGTTCTTTCAATGAGTTTACTGAAATTCACTTTGTTGGGCATACATATGTGTGGTTTTTATATGTACGCACACCATATCCCATATCCCTAAAACTCAAAAGTACTACCAAAGAACAGTAATTAAACTAACTAGAGTGAAGTTAGCGAACTGTTCACTCTAACTTGCTATCTTGCCTCTGCTCAACGCTCATGTTGGGTTTTCACTTCAGACATGTGAGGCTGCAGTAACAAGCAATCTGATTGGTCAGAATTCTCCATCATGTCTGAGAATACCTGGGCCTTTTGAACAGCCGCCCCCGAATTCAGTGATTGAATCCGCCCATTTCACAAAAGGTCGACTTATAACATCAGTCCTCATCAGGTAAAGCTGGAAGGTGGATATGTCGAGCTACAGGTCGTGTATACATCCTTCCTTTAACCTCCACATTGGCTGACCTTACTCTGCCATCGGTGCCCGGGAATGCTTGGGTAATCTTTCCTACTGGCCAAAGGGCCCGTGGTAATTGAGGATCGACGATCATGACCACATCACCAACCTGTAAAGCCTCTTTCTCTGATTTCCACTTTTGCCGGGCTTGGAGACTAGGTAGATAATACTTTAAGAAGTGCCTCCAGAAGTGATCCGCAAGCAGTTGGCTGTGTCGCCAGCGCCGTCAACTCAGTGCCTTGGACTCCTGATAGACCACCTGGGGCAATGATGCATCCCGCCGTCCTATGAGGAAACAATTGGGGGTAATTGGGTTAGGGTCAGCAATGTCTGAAGATGTGTAACCAAGTGGTTTTGAGTTGAGGATCCCTTCAATCTCAATTAAGACTGTTCTTAGCACTTCTCCAGTAACACTCTGTGCACCAATGGTAACTCGGAGGGCTGTTTTGATTGAGCGGATCTCTCTTTCCCAGCATCCTCCGAAGTGAGGCGCTCCTGGAGGATTGAAGACAAACTTGATTTGCTGATTAGCAAGGTGATGCTGTAGCTCATGATGCAGAGCAGCGAAGGATTCATTCAACTCTCGTTCTCCCCCTTTGAAATTGGTTCCCTGGTCACACAACAACTCATAGGGTTTCCCGCGGCGAGCAACAAAGCGTCTCAAGGCCATCAAGAACGAGTCTGAGTCGATGCTAGTAAGAACATCGAGATGGACAGCTCTGGTGGTCAGACACTTAAACACTATGCCCCACCTTTTTTCATTACGGCGTCCAATCTTGATTAGAAAAGGTCCAAAACGGTCCAGAAAGCTGGTTTGAAAATTCGCTGTCTGGCGAGAGGCAGGTCTGCCATACAGGGTGCTTCTGGGCGTCCTCTCCATTTCCTGCACTCCACACAGTGCCGTTGATGTCGCCGGACTGCTTCACAACCTCGTAATATCCAGTAGGTCCTCCTTATTTCAGCGAACACTCGTTCTGGTCCAGGGTGGTGCAATCTCCCATCGTAATCCTTAATGATTAGTCTGGTGATAGGATTTTGAGGTTCAAGGATGATTGGATGTACAGCATCCATTTCCAGCTCATTACAATGGTGCAAGCGCCCTCCTACTCTGATCAACCCTGAAGCAGTATCAAATTCAGGGGACAGAGAAGCCAATCTGCTTGTGGCTAGAACTGGCCTGCCTGATTTCAGCTGGTTTACCTCAGAAGGGATGGACTCAATCTGTGCTTGACAAAGTATTGTTTGCTCGATATCTAGTAGTGTCAGCGCATGCAATGTGTGCTGCCCCATGAAGATGCTGGCAACAAGCCTCTATGAACTCTGTTAATGTTTTATACTGTTGGGGGTTTGGCAAGGGTGTAGTTGTTGTTGCCAACCCACAGAATGCAGACTGCCTTAACTCACTCTTCCACTGTTCAAGGTGTAAGGATGGTTGTTCAGGCCAGCCCTCTGGTGGCAGTTTGAGGAAGGCAAGGCAAGGCAAGGCAAGGCAAGGCAAGGCAAGGCAAGTTTATTTATATAGCACATTTCATACACAATGGTAATTCAAAGTGCTTTACATAGAAGAGATTAAAATAAGATTAAAAAATTAAAAATAAGAATAATTGAAACAGTTTAGAATAAAATAAAATAAAATACAGTACAAACAGTCGGACACACAGTGGCACAGTGCTCATTCAGTAAATGCACAGCTAAACAGATGTGTTTTGAGTCTGGATTTGAATGTGACTACTGTAGGAGCACATCTGATCTCTTCTGGAAGCTGGTTCCAGCTGCGGCTGGCATAAAAGCTAAAAGCAGACTCTCCTTGCTTAGAGTGAACCCTTGGTATTTCTAGCTGATGTGATCCTAATGATCTGAGTGATCTGTTGGGTTTATATTCAGTGAGCATATCTGCAATATATTGAGGTCCTAGCCCATTGAGTGATTTATATACCAGTAATAATACTTTAAAATCAATCCTAAATGTAACTGGGAGCCAGTGTAAAGACCTGAGGACTGGTGTGATATGTTCATATTTTCTGGTTCTGCTCAGAATCCTGGCAGCAGCGTTCTGTATGAGCTGCAATTGTCTTATGGTCTTTTTGGGAAGGCCAGTGAGGAGTCCATTACAATAATCCACCCTGCTGGTGATGAAAGCATGCACAAGTTTCTCTAGGTCTTGACTGGAAACAAAACATCTAATTCTTGCAATATTTTTCAGATGATAGTATGCTGATTTAGTTATTGCTTTGACATGACTACTGAAACTAAGGTCTGACTGTAGAGACACACCAAGATTCCTGACTTGATTTTTAGTTGTATGACCCCTAGCGTCAAGGTATGCATTCACCTTGAGAACTTCATCTTTGTTTCCAAACACAATGACTTCAGTTTTGTCTTTGTTTAACTGAAGAAAGTTTTGGCACATCCAACTGTTTAATTCATCAATGCATTGGCACAGGGAGTCAATGGGGCTGTAATCGTTAGGTGATAGGGCTAAGTAGATCTGTGTGTCGTCTGCATAGCTGTGGTAAGCAATTTGGTTCTCTCTCATTATTTGGCTCATTGGGAGCATATACAGGTTGAACAGGAGTGGCGCAAGAATTGAGCCTTGAGGGACTCCGCATGTCATGGACGTCCACTCAGACTCATGGTCTCCTATACTCACAAAATAACCTCTCCCTTCTAAGTATGACCTGAACCATTTTAGGACCATCCCAGAAAGCCCCACCCAGTTTTCCAGCCTGTCAAGAAGTATGTTGTGATCGACAGTGTCAAATGCAGCACTGAGGTCGAGTAGTACCAGTACTGATAATTTGCCTGTATCAGTATTTATGCGAATATCGTTTATTATTTTTATGAGCGCTGTCTCTGTGCTGTGATGCGATCGGAAACCAGATTGAAAATTGTCAAAGTATCCATTTGAGTTCAAGAATTTGTTCAGCTGATTGAAGACAACTTTTTCAATAATCTTGCCTATGAAAGGAAGATTTGAGATCGGTCTATAGTTGCTTAATATGGTCTTATCCAGATTGCTCTTTTTCAAGAGGGGCTTGACAACTGCAGTTTTCAGGGAGTTTGGAAAACTCCCAGAGAGAAGTGAAGAGTTTATCACTTCAAGGAGATCTGCTTCTAAACAGTTGAACACACTTTTGAAAAAAGATGTGGGAAGTGCATCAAGGGCGCAGGTTGATGTTTTAAGGTGCTGAACGGTTTCTTCCAACATTTTGCCATCAATTTCTTTGAAATCAGACATAGGAACTACTTTCTCAGGTTGTGGTTTGATTTGTCTGACCCCAGCACAACTCAAGGATGTGCTGATCACCTTTCTGATATTATTGATTTTTCAGAGAAGAAAGAAGCAAACTCACTGCACTTGCTGTCTGAGAGCATTTCACTGGGAATCTGGCTTGGGGGTTTGTCAGTCTCTCTACAGTCGCAAAAAGAGTGCGTGTGTTGTTTAAGTTGCTGTTTATAATATTCGAGAAGAAAGTCTGTCTAGCTTTGCCTAGTTCCATATTAAAAGCATGGATGCTGTCTTTGTAGATGTTATAATGGACTACAAGTTTTGTCTTCCGCCACATGCGCTCTGCTTTTCTGCATTGTCGTTTCATATTTTGCACTGCTGTTGAGTTTCTCCAAGGTGCTTTTTGTCTGCCACTCTTCTTCCTGACTTTCACAGGAGCAATATCATCAATTACACTTTTAACTTTTGAGTTAAAAGAATCAAGGAGAAAATCAACAGAGTCAGCAGATATACTTGGTGTTAAAGATATAGCCTTCATAAATAGTACACTAGTGTTCTCATTTAAGCATCTCTTCTTGACAGACACAGATCTAGCTTCAATGGCAGGAGAGATCAATATATCAAAGAAAACACAGAAATGATCAGACAGTGCTACATCCTTAATAACAATCGATGAAATGTTTAGACCCTTACTGATAAGTAAATCTAGAGTGTGTCCATGATTGTGTGTGGGTCCATGTACATGCTGAGTCAGATCAAAAGTTTTTAAAACAGTTATGATTTCTTTTGTCATATTGTTTTCTGCATTATCTATGTGAATGTTAAAGTCTCCAGCAATGGCAAAACAGTCAAACTCTGAGGTAATTGTTGATAACAGTTCTGTAAAGTCCTCAGCAAAGGCTGGAGAGTATTTTGGAGGCCTGTAAATAATGATAAGTAAAATGCGTGGAGCACCTTTTAACACACTACCCAGATATTCGAAAGACGGGTAATTCCCTAATGATATTTGCTTACATTGATAGACATCTTTAAAAAGAGCTGCTAAACCCCCACCTCTCCTAACTTCTCTGCAGACACTCAAATAAGTAAAGTTAGGAGGGGATGTTTCATTAAGGATTGTTGCACTACAGCTGTCTTCTAGCCAAGTTTCATTTAGAAACATAAAATCCAGGTTGTATGTGCTTATTAAGTCATTGACTAGAAGTGATTTATTTTTAAGTGAGCGGATGTTTAAAAGTGCTAACTTAACAGTTTTTGTCCCCACAGCAATCTTAGTTTGGCGTGTAATAGGCACCAGATTAGATGGGTTTGCTGTACGGCTTTTGAAGGCCTTAGACTTTCTATGATGTAATCGAACAGCAATAGAGATTGATACAGGCACACTGGGTTCCCGCTTGTTTTGTAAACATTTGAGAAAGTTACTGTTATCATAGCGGGGACCCAACACATATCACTGAGAGCTGGTATCAGTTGTTTTTGGTTCACCTCGAGCAGATGGAGGAGGGTGTGAGCCCTGCCGTTGTGGCAGAGGACGAAGAGCTCTCACAGGAGGAGGGGGAGGGCGAGCTGGGCCCGCAGGTGCTTGAGGGGCCTGACGTTTTTTGCTTGATATCTGAGGGCTTGCAGCAAAAGAGTGGGATAGTTTGGTTCCAGCATACACCAGTTCTTCCATTTTCTCTGAGAAACACAGATGTGGAGATGCTGGAGAGAGGGATAACGTGTCTGGTGAGAGGGGCTGTAATATGCTGTCCTGGTTTCCCTGGGTGTGTTCCAGAAAGTCGTCCTTGGGTGCTGAATCTTGGAGCAGTTCTAATATGTCACAGTCTGTCTGTGATGAACTTTGTGGGCAGGGCTCAGATGAGATTGTGTCCATGAGCAGAAATTGTTGTGGCTGAGTGGTGTTATCATTGTCCTTGTGTGATTTGTCAACTGCATGTCCATTCAGGTGCTGAAGTGAAGTCCTGTGGTCATTCATACTGTGTCCAGGCGTGTGTGTGCCATTCAGATTGAGTGGATTGCCACACACTGCAGAAGGATGATTGAGGGAGAAATAGATATTGTCCTTTAGCACTCTTGAACCAAGTTTGTTTGGGTGGTGGCCATCCTGTCGAAACAGTTGCCTCTGACTCCAGAAAAGATTGAAGTTGTCAATGAAGTTAACTCCTTTTATGTTGCAGGTTTTTTGCAGCCATGTATTAAGCCCAAGCAACCGTGAAAACCTGTTTGTTCCTCTTGCTGGAAGTGGTCCACTGATGAATGTTTGAACTTTCAGTCTTTTAAGTGTTTCAAAAAGTTCATTGAAATCCTTCTTAAGGAGTTCTGACTGCTCTTTATGAATATCATTCTTCCCCACATGAATGATGAGTCGATTTGCAGTCTTATGTTTCATCAGAATGTTCTGAAGTTCCCTGTTTACATCCGAAGTTGTTGCTTGTGGAAGGCAGCATGTAGTTGTATCCCTGCTGCTAATGTTTCTGATTATGGAGTCACCCACTATCAGAGTCCTGGGCCCGGCTGCGCTCTGAGCTGAATGCCGCTGTCTGCTCGACCTTGAGCGCCAGTTCACATCAGTGTTAGCTACTGGCTGATTCAGTCTGTGTTCGATCACATTCATCACAATTGGGGATTCCTCATTCATTAATACTTCAAATCTGTTCTCAAGATGTATAGGTGGTGGTAGGAAACCAGTGTTTGCAATCCTTGTCAGAGCTGTATCTGGGGTAGAGGATGCTACTGCGGCAATATGAGATTCTCGTGACAATCTGATGTCTCGAGTGCCTTTTGGTCTCGCTCCCTGTTTTTGCCATCGATTTGTAAGTCGATCGGCTTGTTTCTCTACACTCAGTATGGCCTGTCGAGGAGCACTAGATTCATGGGACTCACCGGCTGTATGCTGAGGGCGTCCATGACGAAGCTCTGTTGTGTGTTCCGTCTGGTTTGGTGGTCCTGTAAATAACTTTGTTTCAAGAACTGCAATCCTTTGTAAAAGTCTGTGGCAGTTAGTGCAGCAAGTAGATTCCAGAAGAGGCATTTTTCTCTTATCCTTTTGAATGTAGGCAGTTGTGTTTTCCCTTCCCTGGAATGAAAACTTTCAGTGGGAGGCTGGTCGGATAAAGATTTTTATTTTTATTTTTTTTGTAGTAGTCCAAGCTTTTGAGCACTGTGCCGATTTGTTTAATTAAAATTAGTTAAAATTAGTTGATAAAAGGAGATAAAATATGAAAATATAAAAGCGATAGAGCAAAGCGCGGAGCAGTAAGCAAGAGCGTCCGAACAGGAATGGAGGTCCCTGATTCCACTGACTCCCTTCTATTAAATCATGAAGAGGTTTGCCTGGAGTTACATCATCTGCTGGGTTATCTCCAGATCGTACATATTTCCAGGTAGCAGATGCTGCTAGTTCTTGAATTTCCGCCACTCTTGTCCCCACAAAAACCTTGTAACGACATGAGCTGGATAACAACCAAGTAAGCACTGTTGTGGAGTCTGACCAGAGTGTAACAGAATGGATAAAGATAGTGAGCTCTGTAGAGAGGAGCTTAGAGAGCTGTGCACCATTCAGAGCCGCACATAGCTCAAGGCGGGGTATGGACTGTTGCTTTCGGGGGGCGACGCTAGATCTAGCGGCCAGGAATGCAACTTCCACTTCACCTTTAGTGTTTTCTGTCCGCAGATAAGCCACTGAACCATATGCTTGTTCTGACGCATCGCAGAACACATGTATTTCATGTTTGCAGATCAGGAGATCCAGATGTGGGCTGGAATAACACCTGGGCAGAGATATATTCTCTAGATAACTGAACTCTTTTTCCCATGAGTATCATGAGGCAAGTAGATCCTCTGGCAACTGTGGATCATCCCAGTCACGCTTTTTGTCCCACAGGCGTTGCACCAATATATTTGCCCTGGTGGTGTAAGGGATAATATAACCAAGAGGATCATACTGTCTTGCCAGAACACTGTAGATGTTACGCATTGTCACTGTAGAACAGCTTGTAGCTCGGTGCTTGTATCGCAAAGTGTCAGATTGACAATGCTAGTGCAATCCAAGTGTTGATTCATGGACATTTTGGTGGCCCTGACTTAGCCTATCGGATATTGCTTCTGGGGGAAGGTGATTGATTACTGATGGACAATTGCTTGCCCACTGGCGCAACTCAAAGCCTCCAGCAGCTAGGAGTGTACAGAGCTGGTTAACCAAGTCTTTAGCAGCTTCTGTGGAGGTAAGGCTATGTAGACAATTGTCAACATAAAAAGATGTTTCAATGACCTCTCTGACCTTGTCCCCAGGCTGACTGTGATCTATAACATGCCTTTGCAGTGCATAAGTGCCACAACAGGGACTACATGTCGTGCCAAAGGGTAGCACCTGCCACTGGTACACTTCCGCAGGTTGCTCTGACTTTAGATCCCTCCACAGGAACCGGAGTAAAGACATGTCATCAGGGAGCAGCCTCACCTGATGAAACATCTCACGAATGTCGCTGCTTATGGCTATGGAGTGCTCGCGGAAGCGGAGTAACACAGCCAACAGAGATGGGCCCAATTTAGGACCAGGTAAGAGAAGTTCATTTAGGTTGTGACCCCCATACTGGAATTAACAGTTGTAGATGAACCGGTTTTTACCGTTATGCTGTACCATATGGTGGGGATGTACCACGAATCTTTTGAACTATCAACTTCAACTGATTCTAGTTTCACCACATATCCAGCATCCTTCAGCTTTGTAATCTCAGCTTTGTAGGCCGAAGCCTGCACAGGGTTTTTTAATAGCTTCTGCTCAGTACTTCTTAGTTGTGGCAGAACTGCTTCTTTAGGCATGCACAGATGTGGCATGTTCTGCATCCGAAGGAGTGGTGTGGCATAATGCATGACTCCATCAATGGAAACTCTCACCGTTTTCTCTAGAATTCTGACAGCTTCCTGATCCATCCTGGATTGCATCACCACTTTCTCACTGCGGTAAGGTAACACATCCATCTGCCATAGTTTTTCAACCTGTGCAAATAATTCTGCATTTGGGGAGATAGTAGTAAAGAAGCATTGGTGAGTGTTAAGCCCATGTTTGAGCTCATGTGTGGGGCCTTGAAGCATCCAGCCGAGGCGAGTCTTGACTGCAGCTGGTCCACCTGGTGGACCTAGGTGGACAGGCTCAATTGGCGTAATTAAATGAGGGCAGTCAGAGCCGATCAGCAATACAGGCCGCACTTTGTCCAGCTGCTGCAGCGGGAGTCCTGCTAGATGTCGGTACTTCTTCTGCAAGGAAGCCACCGGGTAGGAATGTTCAGCAAGACCAAGCCTCTCAGCTGTAAAGGCACCTTGAATAAGAAATTTCTTATGTGGGTTGGAGACTGGAGACACTTCAAAGGAAACAGCCGCCCCATGAAGCACCTGCTGATCCTGTTTTACTGTTCGCAGTATCAGGTCTTCTGGATGTCCTTTGAGGTTTAGCTGCTGTGCTGCGGCATGGAGGAGAATGGTTCTCTCAGACCCATCATCCAACACTGCATACACTTCAATGGATTTATTGCCATTTGTGATGACAACTTTACTCACTTTTAGGAGAACCTTACGGCTGTAGACAGGACGATCTACATATAGGATATCTTTTGTGGTGCTCACCAGGCAGGAGTTTTCTTTGGTTTCAGACTCATTACCGGTATCCGCAGCTCGCTCATTCACATCATGCAATATTAGTAGATGTTTCCTGTTGCATGTCTTGCAGAGGGCTTTCAAGGTGCATTTAGATGCATGATGGCTACGGCCGCAGTGCCAGCCGTGATTATTCTTGCGGATCCATGCCTCTTTTTGTTTCCTAGAAGTTCTTTGAAATTCTCACATCCATTAAGGAAATGATTGGCCTACTCACAATAAGGGCAGTATGCATGTAACTTCCCTCTGTAGCTATTTGGGCTATGCTTTGTCTCTGAAGCAGTCATTTTGGGTTCACTGTCCATGACAGATTTCTCAGTACCCAACAGGATTGAGGTGGATTTGCCAGAGAACCTCTGATTGCGGCGGTCATCCCTTCTCTTTGTTGTCTGGTCAGGAGCATAACTACTTATTCTGGGGCTATCATCTTGAACTTGGAGCTCATACTCCAACCAATCAGCAAAATCAAAGAGAGTGGGAATGGTTACTCTGTATGGATGTATATACCTCTTACATCTAGTCTTCAGATCATGAGGAAGTTTACTTTGTAACCTTGACACATGTGAACCACATTCCAACTCAACTGTCCCTTCAGATCCTAGCTGCTCCAACATGCTCACCAAAGAGTGCACGCGTAGTGCGAACAGCTTAAATGCCTTCATGTCTCCCGCTCGGATGCTGGGACCATCGATGACTTCAGCAATGTTCTGTAGAACCAGCTTGTGGGGTTGACCATACATCTTTACAAGAGCTTGCATGGTGTCTGTGTAGGGGTGTATCGAGTTACTGTGTAGGGGTGTATCGAGTTACAGTAACAGTGGCATTGCCACTAACAATGCCTCTTCTAACTTTAAATGATCAGTGAGAATCTGATATTTGAAATGCTCTGTGGCTTCCTCCGGGAGGATGTTTTCTAAAGCCATCTGAAGCATTGAGAACTGTCTTGGATCTGACGATGTCAAGGTGGGTATAGTAGGCTTGTATATCCTCTGTATATCCTCTCCTGATGGTGTGACATTTCAGCCCTTGGTGCAAACTCAGATTGTCGTGGTAGGCGGTACTCTCTCTCACCCGGAAAGGGTTGGTGCCCTGATCTGGCGGTATACTTATCATAATGAGTGGCTTCAGTTGACTGTTCTGCGTGAGTATAGTACCTCTGTGGAAGGACACGACGGCTTGTGTCAGTATGCATCTGTTCATCTTGCTTAGGTGTAAGGGTGAAGCCGCTCATCTGGTCAGTCAACTGCTCAATCTGTACAGATCTGGGTTGCCGTATATCTTTAGAATGCATGGCAGGAATGCTTGTGCATGGTGGAGGCAGACGACTGGCGATTCGTGGCACATTGGTACGAGGGGCTGGTATAGGAGTCACTGATCTGTTGGGAGTCTCCATACTTCTAGTTATATTTTGGATTTCACGCTTTAGTGTGGCATTCTCTGCCTTAAGCCCTTGTAAGGCTTTCAAAATCTCTGGCATATAGTGAATGTGACTGCGAAGCACATCATTCTCATGATGCACATCCTCCAGTGTTTCTTGCCATTCATCCTGTAGAACCAGATCACTTATGTATGAAGGCTGACTTTTTGGCGAGGACGCTCTGGATATATTTTCTGAATTCAATGGAGCATCTCCAATTTCAGTTTCACTGAGACAAGGATTTGGTAGTGATCTCCGCACATGGTCTGATCCATGAACTTGATAATCTGCTAGATATATGCAGGTACCCTTAGCTGTCGTCTGGGTCGGACAACAGAAGGATCTGACTCAGAATGGGACATCATCTCTGGAGTGATTCGCCGATCCGGCTCGAAGGACCAATTGTAATAGAGGGGTTTTAATTTTAGACACTAATTCAGATTGATTCGAAATGCTGCAGACAGTCGGTCAGAACTGTGTGTGATGACACTTATTTGAAGAGAATCACCAGGCAGTTTCCAAGTTCTTTCAATGAGTTTACTGAAATTCACTTCGTTGGGCATACATATGTGTGGTTTTTATATGTACGCACACCATATCCCATATCCCTAAAACTCAAAAGTACTACCAAAGAACAGTAATTAAACTAACTAGAGTGAAGTTAGCGAACTGTTCACTCTAACTAGCTATCTTGCCTCTGCTCAACGCTCATGTTGGGTTTTCACTTCAGACATGTGAGGCTGCAGTAACAAGCAATCTGATTGGTCAGAATTCTCCATCATGTCTGAGAATACCTGGGCCTTTTGAACAAAAGGTCTGAATTTTCTGATGTAATAAAGCACAAACCAGGCAGTTGATGAGATGCGAGTACTAAAATGTAGCTGTTCATCAATTTCTACTCTCAGGTTTCAACTGTCCTGATAGGTCTCACAGTAGTGGAGCACAGATGAACAGTAAAAGATGGGTTTGCTAGGATCACAAGTTCCATCAACAAGTTTAGTCTTGGCCAGGTTGAGATGAAGGTGGTGCAGAGATATGCTGATATAAAATTGAAAAATTGGTATAAAAATGACTTTGATTTTAAAAGTCCTCTTCATCATCCAAAATAAATGCAAATACTTATTTTTTAAATTCCAACTCAACTGTCCCTTCAAGTAAAGAAGTAAAGAAAAGAAAACAATACATATTAAAAATAAACATATTTCAAATTACAAAAGAAAAATAAAACAAAGCATTTTATCATAATTTTTCAGTAAATATAGACAATGACAAATATATTCCTCAGGGTTACATGTTTACTGTGCAACCATTTATTAAGGTCAGTTCACCCACAAATACAATTCTGTCAATACTCGTCCCCGTGTCATTCCAAAATCTCCATCTCCAGAACACAAATTAAGATATTTTTTAATGAAATCTAAAATCTTTCTGTTTCTCCATTGACAGCTTACACAACTAGCATTTTCAAGAAAGGTGGTAAAGACATGATTAAAGTAATCCATGTGTCTCTACTGGTTTAACCTCAATTTATGAACATAATCTACTACATTTACAAAATATTAATCTCCAGCGTGCGTTCATGATAGCACCACAACGCATACATGTTGTATTGATGCAAGAGCAGACGTTGTGTAAACACGTGTTCAAGATTCATATTTTGTAAATAAAGTGGTAAACTATGTTGTAAATACAACACACACTAAGCACTCGTCTGGCTTCATAAATTGAGGATAAACCACTGATTTGGATTTCCTGCCTGACATATTGTAAATACCACAAGCACCCGCCGTGAACAATCTGTCCCTCACGGACTGCGTGACTTCACCACAAGTTTTTTTTTTTTTTGCGGTGACTAACCGACTAATAAAATTTTTAGTCGACTAACGATTAGTTGAATATTATGGGGCAGCCCAAGTCTTTACTACCTTTCTGGGCCTTGAAAGTGGTAGTTGTGTAGCTGTCAATGGAGGGATCAGAAAGCTGTCAGATTTCATTAAAAATATCTTAATTTGTGGTCTGAAGATGAACACAAAGTATTACAGGTTTGGAACGGCCAAACCGTTTTACTCGAGGGTGAGTAAATAATGACATAATTTTATTTTTTGGGTGAACTAACCCTTTAAGTTGTATGAATTGACAACAGAGTATGAGTAGAGCTAAGATGATCAAGAAAAGTGTAGGGGACATACACTCACCTAAAGGATTATTAGGAACACCTGTTCAATTTCTCATTAATGCAATTATCTAATCAACTAATCACATGGTAGTTGCTTCAATGCATTTAGGGGTGTGGTCCTGGTCAAGCCAATCTCCTGAACTCCAAACTGAATGTCAGAATGGGAAAGAAATGTGATTTAAGCAATTTTGAGCATGGCATGGTTGTTGGTGCCAGACGGGCCGGTCTGAGTATTTCACAATCTGCTCAGTTACTGGGATTTTCACGCACAACCATTTCTAGGGTTTACAAAGAATGGTGTGAAAAGGGAAAAACATCCAGTATGCGGCAGTCCTGTGGGCGAAAATGCCTTGTTGATGCTAGAGGTCAGAGGAGAATGGGCCGACTGATTCAAGCTGATAGAAGAGCAACTTTGACTGAAATAACCACTCGTTACAACCGAGGTATGCAGCAAAGCATTTGTGAAGCTACAACAGCAGAAGACCCCACCGGATACCACTCATCTCCACTACAAATAGGAAAAAGAGGCTACAATTTGCAAGAGCTCACCAAAATTGGACAGTTGAAGACTGGAAAAATGTTGCCTGGTCTGATGAGTCTCGATTTCTGTTGAGACATTCAGATGGTAGAGTCAGAATTTGGCGTAAACAGAATGAGAACATGGATCCATCATGCCTTGTTACCACTGTGCAGGCTGGTGGTGGTGGTGTAATGGTGTGGGGGATGTTTTCTTGGCACACTTTAGGCCCCTTAGTGCCAATTGGGCATCGTTTAAATGCCACGGCCTACCTGAGCATTGTTTCTGACCATGTACATCCCTTTATGGCCACCATGTACCCATCCTCTGATGGCAACTTCCAGCAGGATAATGCACCATGTCACAAAGCTCGAATCATTTCAAACTGGTTTCTTGAACATGACAATGAGTTCACTGTACTAAAATAGCCCCCCCAGTCACCAGATCTCAACCCAATAGAGCATCTTTGGGATGTGGTGGAACGGGAGCTTCGTGCCCTCGATGTGCATCCCACAAATCTCCATCAACTGCAAGATGCTATCCTATCAATATGGGCCAACATTTCTAAAGAATGCTTTCAGCACCTTGTTGAATCAATGCCACGTAGAATTAAGGCAGTTCTGAAGGCGAAAGGGGGTCAAACACAGTATTAGTATGGTGTTCCTAATAATCCTTTAGGTGAGTGTATTTCAAGTAAGACTTGTTTGGAAAAATGCAGAAGTTAGTGTTGATTGTATTAATTTGTCAAATTTGAATTGAATTGAACCATTGATTGAAATGGTTAAACTGATACCATCATTACTATGGAATGTAATTTCTGATATGCGCTGTCGATCACAGTTTAGAGAGACCGAATCATTTACGAGAAGACAGATAATACTGCAATGAAAATTACAGTGTTTTTTGAACTTGGATGCATGTAAACCTAACCTCCAAAACCAATTTAGCAATATGTAAAATAACATAATAGGGGCACTTAAAAAATATTATTATTATTATGGTTCTTCTTCTTCTGAGACTCTAATTTTCCAAGAGAAACTCCTCCTAGAGCCTTCAACCTACAACCACCAAACACAGCAAAGATCTTTAGGCTGTAATTCCCTGTAGCAGACTTCCGACTTTCATTCATTTATAAAATATACATCCCATTAGCATAACACCCTAATGGTTTGTTCTCTGTTCTTTGTCAGTCTTTCTTCCAGAGCAAGCCATCAAGAGGTACAACAAGGTCTTGGACTATTTGAAAGGTGGGACAACAAAAACCCAGGCATACTTCAAATGTTGCATGGATAGAAAGACCATTGCTGATACTGCTGCAATTGCGGAGCTCGAAGCTTGTAACAAAGAGGCCTGCAAAAATTTGCGAGACACCTTCCAAAGAGTACAGAAACTGTCTGATTTTGCAGAGCGGTGCAGAGAATTATGCAGACAGGAGCCAGTGCAAAGCACCATTGAAAACAAAAAGAAAGTTGGCTTGCTTATAGACTTTTGTGAGAGACAAAAATAAGCTGTTTATGCATGTGTATGTGTGTTTCTTTGTATGATAAATACCATTCCATGCATGTTCTAGCCCAGTGGCTACACACAGTCACTTTAACCGTTTCATGTTCCATGACTACTGTTTAAAGTCAAGTCATCATAAATATGGCCAAGTGGCTATACACACTGCCACTTTAGCTGTTGCTTGTTCTATGCGTCTTGTTAAAATCAGCAATTGTTCCAGTCATGATGAATAAATATCATGTGCAAGCAAACACTGAAGTCATTTTAAGCTTTTGAGGTTTTTGGTGAAGTTTTAGATGGTAATTCCCATAGAAGTATGCAGTAACACATGAGTCATCACTAGTTACTTACCATGATTATTACAGTAGTTACTAATGAAAAGCTAATCCTAAAGTGTAGAATCTTCTATTGATTCACAAGATATTCACACACACACACACACACACACACACACACACACACACACACACACACACACACACACACACACACACATATGTATATATGAGCTAGGAGACATACATAAAAACATATTTTTTGAGAGGTAGGTTAAATAATGACTCAATATGTTCCAGTAGTCACCATGAACCTAGTGATTCAATGCAGTCCAGAGGAATGCCATAAAATTGACCACAGGACAAGTAAGATCCCGACAACTGCATTTAAAAATCTATTTCTTTAAAATTATTCAGTTGATAAATAGTTCAAGGAGACAGCATAAGCTAATTATTGACAGCTTTCGCAAATCATAAGTCTGCTATGCTATGCTATTACATATTGATAATGTAAACAACGTTGTGTATTCATTTACAGTAGCAGTTAAAATGTTAATGGGGTGCTAGTCATTTGTCCTGCATTAGTTATTGATTAGTTTTGCATGAATTATGAAACTTTTTCAGTAGTTCTCTGGGAAGCTTTCACAAAATAGTAGTAATTCATTAGATAATAGTGAACTACCACTTTCATCTGTGTGCTATTACTTACTAATTCATTAATCAGAGTTTCTTGTTAGTTAATAGTAGTTACTAGATTGTTAATATTGTGTTACACATTTGTTCCTGTGTAGTTATTCATTAACGAAGGAACCTTATTCTAAAGTGTTACCGAGTTTTCTAAAGAGCTGGACATAAATTAATGTTGTGATAATTTTGAACTGTGATGTCACAATCAGAATAACTTGATTCACTTGAGAGGAAACAGACTCGGCAGAGGGAGCCCATCCACAAGTACACAGTAGTTGGCGATCGTTACATCGCCAAGGCCGATAAATCCGATGATATTCTGATATATTTAATTATCAGCATTGGCCGATAAATTTCCCCATTAGGCGAAGAAAATCACCTGCCTGCACGTGAAGCATATGAGACATGTACACAACTAGTCACGGTTTGTTTTGTTGTTACATGCCATCATGTTACATGTCAGACTTGTATCGGTCTATTGGCCACCCTGCTCTCTGGATATCGATATCGGCCATTAAAAACCCCATATTGGTCATCCAATGGTACACAGTAACCATAGCTATGTACCACAATATATTAATATCGTATATTCCAATGTACTTATGAATCTGCAAAGACAAACCTCAGTATTTCCAGTGTACAGTGAGGACTCTTCAGTGCATCAGAGAGCAGCTTCACTCCTGAATCCTGCAGGTCATTGTTACTCAGGTCCAGCTCTCTAAGGGATTTTGATGATTGTAGAACTGAAGACAAAGTTTCACAGCACTGATCATTGAATCTACAAGCTGCAAATCTAAAACAAATGAAGAAAGAATGATAAAAAGCAGTTTTATATAACAAATGGTAATAGCAGAGTGAATGCTCTACAGTTTGAAATGAAGGGTTGTGACAGTCACTGAGCAATTTATTGTTTCATTGTCACAGCTATGAACCACAATATATTAATATCGTACATTCCAATGAACTAATAAATCTGCAAACACAAACCTCAGTATTTCCAGTGTACAGTGAGGACTCTTCAGTGCATCAGAGAGCAGCTTCACTCCTGAATCCTGCAGGTCATTGTTACTCAGATCCAGCTCTCTCAGACTTGAGGAGTTTGAGCTGAGAACTGAGGCCAGTGCTGAACAACTTTGCTCTGTCAGATCGCAGCCCATCAAACTGAGAGAAATGACAAGATAACAGTGTGTTAATATATATGTTTTAGTGAAGGCTTCTCAGCACAGCTGTTGGGAACAAAAAAATATATATGGCCACTGTGTTTGATTGCTCACAGTCGTTTGCTAATTTTTTGAAGCTCTTCTACTGTCAAGACCCAGTCTGGACTGCCCAACTTGTTTTGTTCTGGAGTTCTGTCTGTTTTGGTCTATGTGCGCATTTGTTTTGAGCACATGTCTTTGTTTGTGTTTGTGTCAGCCATGTGCTCTACTTACTCTGCCTCCTCATTCCACCTTGCCACACTTCCTCATCTGATCCTTGTTGTGTTGAATGTCATCACTTGTTCCTCATGTGCTCTCCCTCTACATACTGTGCCTTCTACCATCTTGTGTCTGTTAGATCATTTTGTGAGTTTGGTTAGTCAGTCATTCCTAGTCTGTTTCTCCAGTTGGTGTTTTGTTTATTTTCTTAGTTTCAAATTGGTTCTATTAATTTTACTGTGAGAGTTTTTGGTTTGTATTTTGTTTTCCATAAAAGCTCTTTGTTTAGCATCCCAGCACTTGGGTCCAAATTCCCGCAAAATATCCTGATGTCTAAGAATTTTTGTCTCGAAAACATATTTGAACTTCCCCAAAACAACTCTAATGTATGATGGAAGTGAAGTTAGGTCAATTAAGCAGTTTATTAAAGTTATATATTAACAGCATAATACTTAAACTGTTTATCACACAGTTATAGCCTGTTCATTGTTATGTTAACATTTAAATTTGTGCAAATCCTGATTAATCCGGTCAAACAATTAATTCTAATGAAATAAAATTAAACATATATGATTTATACATAAGCCAAATATTTTTCTCAGGTGCAAAAATCACGAAATAATTCCACAAAGTGACATCAGCCTGCAACACGCTCCAAGTAATCAAGGGTTTAGGTTGTTCCAGTTAAACCCATTGCATGTCTTACAAAAGGTATTGGACACTAGCACAACGTAAGCAGTGACTTACATCAAAGTCCATGTGACAGAGTGAAGTATGCAAGGGGATACAATTTTTAAATGGATGGTAGGCCTGAGCAGCGCACTCCTGAGGCATGAATTAGGCAAATGTGCCACATAATGACGTAGCTATTTCACAGAAGTAATGGCTGGACTGTAAACCATGTCTTTCAGGCAGTTCAAAAGCAATGTTTTCTGTGCGAGAGTGTAACACCCTTTGGGTTGGAATTTGTGCTTTGTAACTTTGCATACCTCTTACATGCACAAACAGCTATAATACACACTAATGGAAAGTGTACAACAGGAACTGTATTGCACTAAGTGCTATTACGATACCAACCGTTACAGAGGGCCGATTACCACATGTAGATGTCCAATGACCAGGAGAGTAATGAAGAGCAGGCAGTTGTACTAAATTGTACTATTTACTAACGTTGAATAACAATAATCAAATACACTGTGTACGTATTCACCGTCAAAGGATTACACAAATGCAAAGAAAATGTACATATGAAGAGCGTAGGCCTGCGCAAAATAATAAACAAAATAAACAATGAATTATTTCAACAGCTTTGAATTTCAAGGATACAGATGTTAGCTGGTCTCGTGATTAGGCAGTGAAAACAATGACTGCAACAGTCCGTGTTAGTCTCTACAGTTCTTTAAGATGTTCAGATGTCCGAATAGCGATGTGAAGTTGGTCGTCGAGATGCAGTCTCAGGCACTGATGTATGATGAATCCTCCGCGATAATAAATGCAGGTGTATAATCTAGGTGGTGTATTACTGAGTATTTATCTCGTTGAGGTATGGCTCTCAAATGTGGTTCTACAATAAACAAATAACGTAATAAGTAACATAAACTGAATAGATGAGCAATTAACACGGAAGAAATGCTGAAACATTACAACTCTATATATGGCTGATCACGTTTGTCACTATTAACATAATATCTCACTCAATCAAGTAACCGCACTCTCATATAACATGAAATATAATGTAGCAGCCATTCATAAAACTAAACAGTGAATAAGTGACAATAATAATATAATGAATACTCAAATGTAACTCACAATCTTCAATGACGCACATTCAAGAATCGTCACTATGG
The DNA here is from genome assembly GCF_025860055.1 of Xyrauchen texanus. Taxonomy (NCBI): domain Eukaryota; kingdom Metazoa; phylum Chordata; class Actinopteri; order Cypriniformes; family Catostomidae; genus Xyrauchen; species Xyrauchen texanus. Next base: position 2,326,802 of record NC_068285.1, read on the forward strand.
AACTTCAGCGCGAAGTTTAATACCATCCGCTGCCAATCAAGAGCACAAATATTCTTTCCTGCAGTTCACAAAGTGAAGGCGCTGCAGAAAAAGATTTTGATCAATCTTATTTTACTGCTTTACAGGTAAGATTGCAGGACCTCAGGATCCGAACAGAAAAATTGATCCGCTCTCGCGCGATCTCAAATTAAGCCACACCTCCTGACATTCAAATCAATGACCAACATAATAGCTGCACAGCCCTTATAATAATTGAACACAAACTGAACGTGGGCTTTTTTACAGCCGCCCCCAAATTTGGTAGACAAATTTGCCTGTAGTAAATCTACTACTGTACATCATCTAAACCCTGCGGTAAAGCAGGTAATCTAATCAATCGGGCAACTGGTCGAGTGCACGTATGATCTTTAACTTTAACAACAGCAGTTCTAACTGTACTCTCAGAGCTAGGAATGATGGATGAAACAGTACCCACTAGCCAGAGCGCTCTCGGTAGCTGCTCGTCAGCTATAAGGACTACAGTTCCAACTGTAATGTTCTCTCTCTCTCGATTCCATTTCTGATGTGCCTGTAAAGTAGGCAGAAAGTCATGCACGAAATGCTTCCAGAAGTGATCACTGAGAATCTGGCTGTGTCTCCACCTCTTCCGACTGAGCAGATCAGACTCAGGATAGACCATCTGAGGTAATGAGGAGTCAGGCCGCCCCATCAGCAATGAATTAGGAGTCACAGGGTCTGGATCGGCCACATCACTGGAGACATAACCCATAGGTCTTGAATTTAAGATACCTTCTACCTCTACTAAGACTGTCCTCAATACCTCTTCAGTGACAACCTGAGCACCCAGTGTGGTTCGTAGGGCTGTTTTCACAGACCTCACTTCTCTTTCCCAAGAGCCCCCAAAGTGAGGAGCACTGAGAGGATTAAAGCGAAACCGGATCTGTTCTTTGGCTAGTTGTTCTCTGAGAGTGGGTTGTATCTGACTGAAAACCTCTTCCAATTCATGACTCCCCCCTTTGAAATTGGTTCCCTGATCAGATAGAAGCTCGTAGGGCTTTCCCCTACGTGAAATAAAGCGTCTGAGGGACAACAAGAATGAATCAGTGTCCCTATGATCCAGTAGATCAAGGTGAATCGCTCGAGTGGTGAGACATTTATAGAGAATACCCCACCTTTTCTCTGTACGACGGCCTACTTTTATTGTAAGGGGACCAAAACAATCAACCCCAGTAGAATAAAAGGGAGGCTTAAATAACCTAAGACTGAAAGGTGGAATGTCTGCCATCCTTGGAATTTCTGGTCGACCCCTCCACTTATGGCACTCGGGGAAGTAACGCTGATGTTTCTTAACTGCCTCTCTCCCTCGTAAAGTCCAGAACTTTCGTCGTAGCTCGGCAAACACCCGTCCGGGCCCAGGATGAAGTAATTGGGTGTCATAGTGCTTAATGAGGAGTTTCACCACTGGATGAGTCGGAGATAGAATCACAGGATGTAGAACATCTTTGGCCAGGCTGTCACATCTTCTAAGTCTGCCACCCACTCTGATCAGGTTGGAGTCTTTGTCATGCTCAGGTGCAAGTCCTATCAGCCGACTGCTGGTTGGGAGAGTCTTTCCTTCCTTGAGCAAGGCAAAATCTTCAGGGAAATCTTGCATTTGACAATGCCTCAGAAGAGTCAATTCTGCATAATGGAATTCATCTGCATCTGGTGGTTCTCTACTGCCGGCCGCCCCATGCAGAGACTGCACTGTGGCTTCCAGAAGTTCGTGATAGCTATTAAATTGATGGAAGTCTGGAATGGGAGGTATTGCGGTCTCATTAAGCAACCCACTGAATACAGGTTTCTTAAGCTCCTGACTATCATCAAGGGTTTGACCTTCAGGTGCCTTTGGCCAATTGCAGCTGGGTTGCATCAAGAAGGCTGGACCCTGCCTCCAGCGCTTGTCTTGAGCCAGTTTAGTCAATGCCAAACCTTGTGTGATGTCATCGGCTGGATTAGTCGACGAATCGACATAGCGCCAGGATTTTGGGTCAGACAACTCTTGTATTTCACATACTCTAACTCCAACAAATACTTTGTACCTGCAAGAATCAGATTGCAGCCACACGAGTACTGTGGTAGAATCAGACCAGTACACAACGTTGTGGATGTCTAAAGTCAGCTCTTTCTTCAATACAGCACCCAGCTGTGCTCCTGTCACTGCAGCACAAAGTTCTAAGCGTGCGATGGAGAGCTGTTTCTTTGGAGCGACTCTGGATCTTGCGGCCACAAAGACTACATAAATATTGTTCTGATCGTCCTCAGTACTCAAGCATGCAACAGAGCCATAGGCTCTCTCAGAAGCATCACAGAATACATGAATGCTGCGACTCTTGATTGCATGCTGGATGCTGGAGCTGTAACATCTGGGCTGAGAGATCTTTGATAACTGAGGGAGCTCATTCTCCCACTGTTGCCAAGCAGCCAGTAATTCAGTAGGAAGGCAAGGGTCATCCCAACCTCGTTTCTTGCCCCAGAGCAATTGCACAATGATCTTAGCCCTTGTAGTGAAAGGAATCAGATACCCAAGGGGATCGTATTGCTTCGCAAGTGTGCGGTAGATCTTACGCATGGTAGTTTCACCTTCCTCTTTCTGGTATGGTTTGTGTGCCAAGGTATCAGATTTGCAGTGCCATATCAGTCCAAGGGTACGCTCTTGAGGATTGGCTGTCTCTTGGTTAATCCAGATCTCACTGCTATTTGATTTTTAGCTCAGACGGAAAGTGGTTAATGACTGTTGGAATATTACTGGCCCGTTGTCGCAACTCAAATCCACCCTCCATAAGTTGGTGCTGTAATCGGTGTACTAGTTTCTCGGCCTGTTCTTCATTTGGTACACTTTTTAGACAGTTGTCTACATAAAAACTGTGTTCAACAGATTGACGCTCATCATCTGTTGGTTCAAGGTAGTTCCCTACTTGCGACTGAAGGGCAAATGTAGCACAACAGGGGCTACAAGTGGTTCCAAAGGGCAAAACATCCCACTGATAGATTGTTGGAGACTCAGCAGTATTGCCATTACTCCACAGAAATCTGAGGAAAGGCTTGTCTTCATCAAGGAGACGGACTTGATGAAACATGCCTCGCACATCGCTGCAAACAGCTACAGGGTGTTCCCTGAAGCGGAGAAGAACTCCCAACAAGCTTGCCCCGAGAGTAGGTCCAGGTAAAAGATACTCATTGCAATGTCCACCCAAGTCTCGTACGCACAGCTGCTGGTCCTCCTTTGGGTCCCAATCTCACTGGCTCCACAGGCGTGATCAAATGTGGATAGTCTGAACCGATAAGCACTAATGGTTGTGCTTGATTGATATCGTGCAAGGGCAGATCTCTAAGATAGCGATACTTTTGCTGTAGTTCAGTGATAGGATAAGTATGCTGGACAAGACCTAGGTCCTTGGCTGTAAAGGCTCCAAGAATTTGGAATGATCTGTCAGGTTGCGATGCTGGGGCTATAGAGAAGGACACTGAACTTCCCCGTATGGTGTGAACCTCATGCCTCACAGTACGAAGGGCTAGATCTTCAACTGTACCTTGAAGGCCTAAACGTTGAGCGGCCTCATGCAGCAGAATCGTTTGCTCGGAGCCGTCTTCAAGTACAGCGTAGGTCTCTAGCGACTTGTCTCCATTCTGAATCACAACTCGACTCAATTTAAGTAACACTTGCTTTCCGCTTGTGGAACGGTCCAGATACAAGGTCTGAGATGTGGAACTCACGGGACCTGTTCTCTCTGACTCTCTTATGTTGCCTTTCCCACTTGAATCTGAGCTGGTATTAACATCATGAAGAACCTCAAGATGTTTCCCATCGCATTTCCTACACTTCGCTTTCAATGTGCATTTTGAGGTCTGATGACTTCGGCCACATCTCCAGCATCTACGGCCCATCTTGATCCAATTCTCAATCTGCTCTTTGGTCAAGAGCTTAAACTTTGAGCACTGATTCATGTAATGCTGGATGGTATCGCAGAACGGACAATATCTTTTGGGCTTCTCCTGTATCCTATCTGAGGACACTGGCCCTGTCTTTGTGTTCTCTACTGACTCTCCCTTATGCTCTCCTCCATGCAGAACAGTAGTAAGCTTTCAAGGTGGGAAACCATACTTCTTATCTTTACGGGGGCCATGCTTCTCATAATCAGGGTAGGTGCTGTACTGGGTTCCCTCCACCTGCACGCGAACCTCATATTCAAGCCAATCTGCCAAGTCAAGCAGAGTAGGAATAGGAGTCTGAAGAGGGTTAACAAATCTCTTAAAGTTGGCTCTTAGGTCATAAGGTAGCTTTGCTAAGAGGCGAGATACATGAGAACCGCACTTCAGCTCAGTCCAACCTGGGCTACCCAACTGATTCAACATTCCACCTAATGCCCGCACACGAAGAGCGAATCCCTTGAATGCTTTTACATCACCACTCTTGATTGTGGGTCCGTCCATTAAACTGGTGGTCCGCTGCAATGCCAGCTGATGTGGTTGCCCATACATGTCGGTAAGAGCTTGCATAGTGTCACTAAAGGGAGAACGACTGTGACTGTAAGAATCTGCAACAAGCAAAGCATCTTCCAATTTCAAATGATCCATTAGTATTTGAAACTTAAAAGATTCAGAAGCGTCGTCAGGCAGTACGTTGCCTAAAGCGAGCTTAAGTCTGGCGAACTCTCGTGGCTCATCATGAATGAAATTTGGGATTGTTGGTGTAGGCCCACGATATTGCACTGGCAGTGGGTGCAAAGGACGGTTAAGATCTTGATCCAAAATTGGATATGAACGATCAGACGAATACAGCCGCCCGTTGCTGTTAGTGTTCAGTTCTAAGATCTCGTTGACATTGAGGACCAGAACGGTCAGCTAAGGCAGTTTCTTGCAAAGTGTGCACTCGTTCCCCATGTTATGGATCATGAAGATTTCTAATGGGCCGATACTCTGAATGCAAATGACAAGTATGTGCATCTGCATAAGAACGACTGAAAACTTGTGGGGGTAGAATGGCGGATTGGGCTGCAACAACATGGCATCATCGTACTGCCAATAAGGAGGATTAGACTGACTCTACTGCAAACCACGGACATTAGCAGCTCGGTCAGGAACGTGTCGCGGTGAGTCATTCACACCTTGAGGAGGTTCAGTATACTGAGGTGTTGACTGGCCTGAATATAATTGACTACCACTCAGTCCACCTACTCTCTTTAGACGATTAGTAAGATCTTCAATAAGATTTTGATGACCATCACGACGTGCGTGCAGAGAATCATCCCTTGGAGGCACCAATGGCATGTACTCAGATTGACCTGGATTTCGATCATCCTGATGTGAGGCCAACATACTTGTAGCCATCGGTGTAGAAGATACCCCAAGTGATTGCCGTGAAGGTGATGATACCTGTAGTGGAGCTGACACAGGAGAACTAGCGATTATATCTGAGATGCGTTTCACATCTTGTCGCAGCTGCTTGCTCTCTTCTCTCATTTCACGAATACATGAGAGAACATCAGCATTCATTACCGTATTGACCTGCTCATCTGCAAATGTGAGTTGCCTCTGAGGATGACTAACCTCATAGTCCTGAAGATACAATGGCTGTTGAGTAATTCTGCGCGGCCGAACCACCTCATCCTCAATCATTCCCTCCCTGGGCCTGGACATCATAGCTGAGACGGTTAGAGTATCCGGCTCGAAGGACCATTAAATGTACAACAGGAACTGTATTGCACTAATTGCTATTACGATACCAACCATTACAGAGGGCCGATTACCACATGTAGATGTCCAATGACCAGGAGAGTAATGAAGAGCAGGCAGTTGTACTAAATTGAACTATTTACTAATGTTGAATAACAATAATCAAATACACTGTGTACATATTCACCGTCAAAGGATTACACAAATGCAAAGAAAATGTACATATGAAGAGCGTAGGCCTGCGCAAAATAATAAACAAAATAAACAATGAATTATTTCAACAGCTTTGAATTTCAAGGATACAGATGTTAGCTGGTCTCGTGATTAGGCAGTGAAAACAATGACTGCAACTGTAAATGCAGACGTTTTTTTTGTATTTATTTTAAAATGCGTACTTTTATTTTGACGTGACTAAAACCGGATGTAGCGTCTGTGGCTCAGTAAGTTACACTCAGAGAAGAAAGCTCACCTGCGGCGGTGATGTTACCTGCTAATTTGTTTCTTTATTACTCCATGCTTTGTGTTGTTTGCCTCAACTGTGTGTAAGTTAAAGAATCGTATTTATTTTGACTGTGAAGATTGCTTCTGGGAAATGACTCTGCTGTTGGTTGAGAAGCAGGCTAAAGTGGTCAGTATTACTTTGTATTCTTTAGCTACAGTGCTAAGCCGTGCTATTTATGTAATGATTGCAATATTTGATGTTGTCTTTATTTGTCTACCTGAACTTTTAGTTCTACGGTGTTAATAAACATCTGTAAAGGAAACCGGAGTCTCGCATTCAATCAACAGGCGGCATAGTAGAACACTTCTGCATCGGTGAAGACTCCGAGCAGACGAGGATTAGCTGCAGGCCATATGCGGTAATGGAGAGGCCACGTGAACTGTTCATGTGAATCCAAGGGGCAAGCGGACAAGGCTACACAAGCAAGCACGTCGAGGAGAGTGTCTTGAAAGTAGCGCAAGTACTGCCATTATAGCTCACGGACATTTCATTTGTGTTTTTTCCTTAAAAGCAGCAGAGGACATTCTTTTCCTGCAATTGATTATCTAGTAAGAATCAAAGAAACTAAGTAGATAAGTAAATTAACCATTCTCCCAGTTGAATCTAAGATGTTTTAATTTAATATCAAAGTATTGTTCATACAAGTGAGTTTTCATATTTAGACTGTGCCAAGAGGTTTTATACTTTGTTAATTGCCCTTTTTTTATTACTCATTTATTGAAGTGTATTATTATGACACTGTAGTTTTTGGTGTGCAGTATTCAAAGGTTAAGCTAAGGTAATCAAAGAGATTTGTATTTCATTTTATCTTTCAACATTTCATGTTATTTCAGATTTGCACACATTAGAGAATAGAATACATTTATTCAAATTTCAACACATTTGATATGTCACTCAAATATAAAATGTCACTCAAATGCACTTTTAATATGTCACACTCAAAAGAAAACACTCTTCTTCCAACTGAAAAGGTCATTCATGGAGACCTTCAAGAAGATAGTGACGCAGAGCAGACTACCCTATCACAGCAAGCTGACGCTGATGAGCAAGTTGAAGACACAGCGCAGGACACACAATCTCAGGTTGGTGCGGTTGACACACAATTGCCTCCTGGAATTAGGAAATCTGGACGCACACAAAAGCTCACTGAAAAAGGAAAAGCTCTGTTAGATGACAAATTGAAGGATCTAAATGTGAGTTTTGTAAAGATGTACAGAAGATGGAAGTATCACATCAATGGCTTAAAACGGTCTATTAAGAATAATGATGCTGATGATCTGATTGATGAGATTGTAAATGCAATCAATACCATCCAAGTTGACATGGACAATACTTACCTCAAAATAAGAGCCATTTCAAGTCCTGAACCTGACATTCGGAGAATGAATGACACATGCCAGGCATTCACTAGGATTGCAAATACAAATGTTCAACATTTCCGCAGTGGTGATGATACAGAAATCATATCTTGGCCTGATGCTAAGTCAGTGTTTGACAGCACAGTGTCTAGTGTTTCCTCAACTCAAACCGCCAAGTCAAAAGCTTATTCCAAAGTATCCAGACACTCTTCCATCCTGTCCCTTAATGCAAAACAAGCGGCAGCTGAAGTTGTGGCTACACAAGAGGTGATCAAGATAACAAATGCACAACATCAGCAGAAGGAAGAAATTCAAAGACTTGAGGTGGAAGATCAAATCTTGAAGGCTGAAAGAGAAGTTAAAGAAAGGGAAATTGAAGCAGAGAGTGCTAAAAAAAAAAGAGCTCAGTTCATAGCAGAAAGTGCTGATAGAAAAATGAAGCTGGAAGGGAAAAGAAGAGAAGTAGAATGGCTAGAAGAACTTAAAGGGCATGTTGCAGCTCAAGCAAGACTGCAGGTTTATTCAGAATCTGTCGATCCACCACTTGCACTTAACCCTTTAATGGATCAATTTTTTCCCTCCTATCAAGCACCAGTCTCCCAAGCTCTTCCTGCGCAACAAGCCAAGCTCAGTCAAGTCCATTACCCTCATGAGGGCACAGCCACTAAAAACCCTCTCCCATATCCCTCCATGTACAACTCATGTTCAGTTCCACAGCCAGCCACATTTTCTCAAGTCCCTGTAAGTCAAGTCATCACCCCAACTGCACTTCCACTTATGCAACAAGCCCCAACCACTCAAGCCTTTCTAACCTCTCATGAAGATTCCAATGACCTTGTGAGAACTCTAGCTGAAGCAATCACAGCTAATCGAGTTCCAATCCCAGAACCTGAAGTTTTCAAAGGAGATCCTCTCAAGTACAATGATTGGAAGCTTTCCTTCGTTACTCTGATTGATCGCAAGAACCTGCTAAATCAAGAAAAGCTCTTCTTTCTACGCAGGTATGTTGGCCTTCAATAGCTCTCTTGGCTGAGCCACCATTTCCTTGTAGGAACAGAAACAGCTTATTGTGCTGCCTGGGACATACTTGAAGACAGATTTGGTAATCCATTCATAGTTGCCAAGTCATATCGTGACAAGATACATACATGGCATAAAATTGGCCCCAAGGACAGCGAAAATCTCCGTGAGTTTGTTGATTTCCTGAGCAGTGTGGAAGCAGCTATGCCATATGTTCACGGTCTACAAACTCTCAATGACTGTGTGGAAAGCCAAAGGATTACTGTCAAGCTCCCGGATTGGTTGAGCTCACGCTGGAATAGAGAAGCCACGATTTATCAAGATGGACACAAAATGTTCCCTGATTTCAGATACTTCGTGAGATTTCTCAACATGGAGGCTCGAATTGCATGCAACCCCATCACATCATTATATGCAGTGAAGCCAAATGACCAAGAAAGATCAAAGCCAACAGAACGAGAACAGTTTAAGTATCAACGAAATCAAAACTTTAGTGCTAAGACTTTCACCACTAATACAAGTGAGAAGACAAGCATGACATGCATGTTTTGCAAGAAGAAAGGCCATACTCTCCATAGGTGTCTCAAGATTAGGGAAAAACCAGTAGAAGAAAGAGTTAAGTTTGTACAACTGGAGAAATTATGTTTTGGCTGCCTTAGGATTGGCCATAACTCCAGAGCTTGTACATCCAGGAGTGTGTGTGAGACTTATGTGGAAAACGCCACCCCACTTGCCTACATCAAGATTGCGGGAAGAAACATCAAGAACAAGAGGACAAGAACCAACAGTCTGAATCAATTGAAATACAGCAAGCTACCTCTAACCGAGTTGTTCAAGAGAAGAGCAGCACCCATACTTCATCTATCATTCCAGTCTATGTCTCCATGACAACGGAACCAGACAAGGAAATTTTAGTGTATGCTTTACTTGATAGTCAGAGCGACACAACCTTCATCCTGAAGGATGCAGCTGTAACATTGGGTGCCAAGAAAGAGCCAGTAAAACTCAAAGTGTCCACGATAACATCAAAAACAAAAGTGGTGAATAGCCAAAAGGTGCAAGGACTACAGGTAAGAGGCATCAGCTCTGACATTAAAATCAAACTCCCAACAACTTATACCAGAGATTATATACCAGCAAACAGATCCCATATACCCACAAGCACAACTGCAAGATCCTGGTCTCACTTAGAACATTTGGCAGATGAAATGTCTCCTGAGCTCGACTGTGAAGTAGGATTGTTAATCGGCTATAACTGTCCACAAGCCTTACTTCCCAGAGATGTCATCATGGGCAATGAAAACCAGCCATATGCACAAAGGTCTGTGTTGGGTTGGAGCATTATCGGCTACAGCCGCACTGAAGTTGATTATGATCATGAGGATGAAATCGGTGTGAGCCACCGTATCATCATAAAGAAAGTTCAGCCAGCTACCAAGCCCTCTACTGAGCTCAAGTCTGAGGTCCATTTTGTTCATAGAACTCAAGTCAAGGAGATGATCACTCCAGCAGATATACTCAAGGTCTTTGAGTCAGATTTTACTGAGAAGTTCAGTGAAGAAGTTCTAATATCACAAGAAGATATTAAGTTCTTGGTGAAGCTGAAAGAAGGAATTAAGCAAAAGGCAAATGGGCATTACGAAATGCCATTGCCTTTCAAGGAAGAGAGGCCAAGTCTGCCAAACAACAAAGTGTGTGCAGAACATAGACTGAGATGTCTGGGAAAACGTCTTAAGAAAGATAATCAATATCACAAGGATTACGTGGCTTTTATGGAGGACTTAATATCAAGAGATGATGCTGAAAGGGTTCCAGAGCCAGAGGTAACCAATCAGACCACGTGGTATATCCCTCACCATGGGGTTTACCTCCCCCAAAAGCCAGGAAAAATGTGCGTGGTATTTGATTGTTCAGCTAAGTTTCAGAATACATCACTGAATGAGCATCTACTCACCGGGCCAGACCTTACAAATACCCTTGTAGGGGTCTTGTGTCGTTTCTGCAAAGGACAAGTAGCCATCATGTGTGATGTAGAGCGGATGTTCCATCAATTTCATGTTGCACCAAGGGACCAAGACTACCTCAGATTTCTGTGGTGGGAAAGAGGCAATATGGAAGTTCCACCGTCAGTGTTCCGCATGAGGGTTCACTTGTTCGGTGCTGCATCGTCACCTGGATGCACAAACTTTGGGCTCAAACACCTGGCTGCAGAAGTAGAAGGCAAGTTTAGTGAAGCTACAGTGAGGTTTATACAGCGCAACTTTTATGTTGACGATGGATTAACAAGTTTGGACAGTGAAGAAGCTATCGAGCTTGTTAGAGAGGTAAGAGACCTCTGCAACACCGGTAAACTCCGCTTACACAAATTCATTACCAACAACAAGAAGGTTCTTGCCACAATCCCAAAGCAAGAACTTGCTGAAGTTGCAGCTGACCTGGACATGGCCTTGGGTGAGCACAAGATGGAACGGGCTCTCGGGGTCCAATGGTGCATTAGTTCAGATAAGTTCCAGTTCAGAGTAAGGGTAAAAGAGCATCCTTTTACCAGAAGAGGAGTACTGTCAACAGTTGCCTCAATTTTTGATCCTCTTGGATTTGTGGCACCTATCATTTTGAAAGGTAAACAGATTCTACAAAGGATGAGCCAAGACAAGGTAGGATGGGATGAGCCACTTCCTGACGATCTCAGGCCACGTTGGGAAGCATGGTTCCAAGACCTTCATAATCTGTCTTCGGTAGAGATACCACGTCACTACAAACCATTGGCAGCCAAGGATGTTCAGCAGTGTGAACTTCACCATTTTTCCGATGCCAGTGTTCCTGGCTATGGAATGTGTTCTTACCTTAGGGTTGTTTCGAAGTCTGGAGAAGTCCATTGCGCTCTTGTTATGGGGAAGGCAAGGGTTGCACCGACTAAGGTAACAACAATCCGAAGGCTGGAACTCCAAGCTGCGGTCATGGCCACAAGGACAAGTGATCTGCTAAAGAGAGAAATGGAGATCAAAGATCTACAGGAATACTTTTGGACCGATTCCAAGGTCGTCCTTGGTTACATTAACAATGACGAAAAGCGATTTCATGTATTCGTAGCCAATCGGATCCAGCAGATCAAGTCGAGCATGGAACCAAGTCAGTGGCAATATGTTGCCTCAGAAAATAACCCGGCTGACCATGCCTCTCGCGGACTCATGGCGAAGGAGCTTGTAGAGTCTAACTGGTTCACGGGACCTAGTTTCTTGTGGCAAAAGGACATCCCTAAGGAAGAAGAGATTAAGGTGAAAGAACTCAATGAGGATGACCCAGAAATCAAAAGAGCACAAGTTCACACAACGAAAGCAAATGAGGAAAGGTCCCTATCAGAACGACTTCAGAAGTTTTCAGATTGGAAGAGAGTCGTAAGAGCCATAGCAAGACTTCAGCGTCTTGCAAAGGAGGTGAAAGATCTTAAAACAAGATCCAATGAAGCTACGACACTTGAAGAAAGAATGGATGCTTAACAATTCATAATCCATGCAGTTCAAGAAGAAGCGCTCAGGGATGAAATCAAGGCTCTTAAACAAAAGAAAGAGATACAAAAGAACAAGTCAACCGAACTGCACAAGCTGAACCCTTTTTTGGACAGCCAAGATATCCTGAGGGTGGGAGGTAGATTAACACAAGCAACACTCCACCCTCATGTCAAACACCCAGCTATCCTCCCCAAAGGACATCATGCATCTCGATTGTTGATAAAGCACTACCATGAGAAGGTGAAGTATCAGGGTCGTGGAATGACCATCAATGAACTACGCTCCAGTGGGATTTGGATCCTGGGTTGTAGTAGTGAAGTGTCATCACTCATTTTCAAGTGCATCAAATGCAGAAAGCTCAGAAAGTGTAATCAAGAGCAAAAAATGGCCGACCTTCCACCAGAGAGGATGGAAGCTACCCCTCCATTTACCTATAGTGGTATGGACTGCTTCGGACCATTTTATGTTAAAGATGGAAGAAAAGAACTGAAGAGACATGGGCTTCTATTAACCTGCATGTGTTCACGTGCCATCCACATTGAGGTATAGGATGACCTTTCCACTGATGCCTTCCTAAATGCGTTGCGCTGTTTTATTGCCATAAGAGGCAATGTAAGTCAACTACAAAGTGATCAAGGCACAAACATCGTGGGAGCACGCAATGAATTCCAAGAATTAAATGAAAGGAATGGAGCTAGAAAGAGCTAGGATGCAACTTTGTCATGAACCCACCTGCTTCCAGTCACATGGGCGGTGTCTGGGAGAGGCAGATTCGGACCGTGAGAAGTGTCCTCACATCCATCCTAGACCAGTCTGCGGGAAGATTAGACAGCTCTTCATTAAGAACATTCCTGTACGAAGTGATGGCTATAGTGAATAGTCGACCATTGACCACAGAACATCTCAATGATCCATTAGGACCTGTACCCCTAACTCCAAACCACATATTGACAATGAAATCGTCAATAATCGCACCACCACCTGGTGAGTTTGTAAGGGAAGATCTCTATCTTCAGAAAAGATGGAAGAGAGTACAGTTCTTGTCCAATGAATTTTGGACCAGGTGGAGAAAGGAGTATTTGCTGAATCTGCAGCAGAGGAGCAAATGGAACAAGGACAGGAGAAATGATAAAGTGAATGATATTGTCCTGTTGCAAGATGATGGCACACCAAGAAATCAGTGGAAGCTGGCGAAGGTAGTTGAAGTCTTCCAAGGGGCTGACGGAAGAGTCAGAAAACTCAAACTGCTACTTAGTGACACAACACTAGACAGGAAAGGCACACGCTCAAATAAGCCAGTTTACTTAGAAAGGTCAGTACACAAAACAGTACTATTGCTTGAGGCTGAATAAGTAGGTTAGCTCTTCAATTACATTGTTTTGTTTATATTTGAAGGTATATTTGTGTATTTACATCAATGTTTTACAAGGTTCTGTTAACAATGTTACTTTTGTTGTGTGAATCACACATTGTGTGATGGTGGGAGTGTAAATGCAGACGTTTTTTTTTTTATTTTAAAATGCGTACTTTTATTTTGACATGACTAAAACCGGATGTAGCGTCTGTGGCTCAGTAAGTTACACTCAGAGAAGAAAGCTCACCTGAGGCGGTGATGTTACCTGCTGATTTGTTTCTTTATTACTCCATGCTTTGTGTTGTTTGCCTCAACTGTGTGTAAGTTAAAGAATCGTATTTATTTTGACTGTGAAGATTGCTTCTGGGAAATGACTCTGCTGTTGATTGAGAAGCAGGCTAAAGTGGTCAGTATTACATTGTATTCTTTAGCTACAGTGCTAAGCTGTGCTATTTATGTAATGATTGCAATATTTGATGTTGTCTTTATTTGTCTACCTGAACTTTTAGTTCTACAGTGTTAATAAACATCTGTAAAGGAAACCGGAGTCTCGCATTCAATCAACAGGCGGCATAGCAACAGTCCGTGTTAGTCTCTACAGTTCTTTAAGATGTTCAGATGTCGGAATAGCGATGTGAAGTTGGTCGTCGAGATGCAGTCTCAGGCACTGATGTATGATGAATCCTCTGCGATAATAAATGCAGGTGTATTACTGAGTATTTATCTCGTTGAGGTATGGCTCTCAAATGTGGTTCTACAATAAACAAATAACGTAATAAGTAACAAACTGAATAGATGAGCAATTAAAACGGAAGAAATGCTGAAACATTACAACTCTATGGCTGATCACGTTTGTCACTATTAACATAATATCTCACTCAATCAAGTAACCGCACTCTCATATAACATGAAATATAATGTAGCAGCCATTCATAAACTAAACAGTGAATAAGTGACAATAATAATATAATGAATACTCAAATGTAACTCACAATCTTCAATGACGCACATTCAAGAATCGTCACTATGGAACTTCAGCGCAAAGTTTAATACCATCCGCTGCCAATCAAGAGCACAAATATTCTTTCCTGCAGTTCACAAAGTGAAGGCGCTGCAGAAAAAGATTTTGATCAATCTTATTTTACTGCTTTACAGGTAAGATTGCAGGACCTTAGCTTTCCCTCAGAATCCGAACAGAAATTCCGCGATCTCAAATTAAGACACACCTTCTCAAATTCAAATCAATGACCAACATAATAGCTGCGCAGCCCTTATAATAACTGAACACAAACTGAACATGGGCTTTTTTACAGAAAGGTAATGTCCCAATAAGTATAATACGTCCTCTTTAAGCCTAATCTAGACACTAATCAGATAATTGACTGTTTTAACAATGTAAACAAAAAAAACTATGTCACTGTGACATCATCATACGTAACAACTTGCTACAAAAAAAGTCAATTGTTTAGCTGTTTTAAATGGCAGCAAATGTAGGTTCTTCTCTTTCAAAACGGGGGTTTTTCAGGCCACCGTGTAAAACACTTGGCATTAAGTTGAGATGTCAATTTAATCTATCAATCTTTTAAAGAGAAAATAAGGCTTTGACATCATGTATTTATACTTGCGCTCATCCTATAATGACATGAGAGATTTCAGAAGACATGACAACATTTCTGGTAAGTGAACACAGTGATCAACTATACTCTCTGGTTTTTATCGTGCATTTAGAGAATTTTTAGGGAGAGAATGTTTCAGTGCTCTGGAATGATTTTGCGATTGGGTCATCCCTAAAAATGGCTGACTCCCTGAACAATGCTTTGATTAGTGAACAAGAGAGCTCATTGAGACACACCTAATGAATATTTATTGAGTGCGTTCAACTTCAACTGCAGCTTGCCTTATCAATCAGCAAGATTTACCAATTGTAGTAGCGGGAGGAGATGAAAACTGAGCCATCAAGCCGGACACATTCTGCTTCACGACATGTGCTGAACCCACATTAGTCACAGAAGATCCCACAATGATTGCTTTGTTTATTACAGATGAAGTGGTAATCAGAACTCAGGTTTGAAATGTAAATATTGATTTGAAAAGGACGAATTATTTTGATACCAGGAGTCCATATTTTTAGTAATTTGGAAATGTTTTTAGGAATAAACATGATAATACTATGATAAACATATTATAATATGAGATAAATAATGTGCCGTTATAAAAACAGTAATTAGTGAGAGTTTATTGGAACTGGAGATTTCATAATTAACACCTTGTTAATTGCATACCATCATACTACTCTGAATTCTTTCTCAGACTGACATAGCTGAAGTAGTAAAAGTAAAAATTAAAAAAAGTAAAAATAGTAAAAGTAGTATGTGTCGCATCCCATGAAACACACGTCACCATTGTCATCTGTGATTCTGGCCAATCATGAATAAGTTGTGACATCATCACAGCTCTTGCAACCACTCTGGAAAAGCTGCATTGGCTGTGCCAGCCGGCTGTTCTTGAATTGCTCTCGCGGTTCTTTAATGGCATACATCACGGTGACGCGGCACTGACGCCATCTTAAGTCACACAACATTTCTAACCCACATGCACTGCTTCAAGTCAAACTCTGATCGGATCTGATCACACAGCGCTGCATGAAGTCAAACATCTATTGATTACACTTAGATTAAAAGATTACCTACAGATGATAACACAATATTTACCACCAAATCCTCTTTTCCTCTGTGTACAATCTTCTAATTTAACAATAATGTCACCTCAGTAAATCAGTCAACAAAGATAAACACTTGACATAAAGCCGTCTAAACTAATAATTCTAAAAGGATTATCCAAACAGAAACAGAAAAACTGTGTAAAATAAACATTGCAGGAATAAAGGAAGCTACAATATGACAAATAAATTACTAAAGTATAAAACAATCAAACCCTTAAAATAATAGTAATAATTATTCAGTATTATATTATAATAATAAACTTGACTGAGTCCCCCAATAATAATTCAGTATTGTATAATATTTAACTGGATTTATGCACATCATGTTCATTAAAGAAATGTTTTAGTAAAAATATATTGTGGCAGGGAGGAGGGCGGGGCCGGGTCGTGATCATACACACCCGGTCCCGTATTAGGCTAATCAAGCCTCTGAGGTTTAAAGGTCGACTGTAGAGGATCGTGCGGGAGAGAGAGATCGTTTACGGACATGTCCGTCATGTGTGTGTTTGTGTCTTCTTTTAAGTTTATCAATAAACTATTATTTATATTGAAAAGCCGGTTCTCGCCTCCTCCTTTCCATTGATACCTTTACATATATCCAGGTAAATAATGATTTATTTATGAGGCTGATGTGTATTATTGTATGTGGAAGCATAAATAAAAATGATAAAGTATCAGTATAAAGTTAATAAAGTATCGTTTTGTATTTGTTTAGTGGAAAACTGTAGAAAACATGCTTTTGTTATTTTAAATGAGATTTTTTTTACTTTGCATTAAACATTTTGAATCTATTTGGCTACAATGTCTGTTTAAAATGAAGGTAAAACTATTAAAAGTAACACATGAAACCAAACAAACATCAAAATAGTATAAGGGGTTGTTTTTAGTCTAACAAAGTACATTAAAATCTAACCTCTGCTATTTAATTTCAATAAAGTGAGATTAAAACACTAAATTACTCACTCAGCTTTTCTGGATGCTTTGATCACCGGCAGCAGCCTCAGAAGACATTCATCTGATGGATCATATTTCCTCAGATTAAACTGATCCAGCTCCTCTTCTGAGTTCAGTAACACAAACACCAGAGCTGACCACTGAGCAGGAGAAAGACTGACTCCAGAGAGACGATTGATATCTCTTCTGTTCACGTATGTTTGTACTTCCTGCACTAGAGAATGATCAATGAGTTCATTCAGACAGTGGAACAGATTGATGGATTTCTCTGGAGAGGGATTCTCCCTGATCTTCATCTTAATGTACTTAACTATTTCCTGTTTGTTGTCAGAGCTGCTTCCTGTCTGTGTCAGTAGGTCTCGTAAGATTGTCTGATTGGACTTCAGTGAGAGACCCAGAAGGAATCGAATAAAAAGGTCCAGGTGTCCGTTCTCACTCTGTAAGGCCTTGTCCACTTCACTCTTCAGGAGATCACTCATAGATGACCTAAACTTACTGAAGAGACCTGATTTCTGTTGAGAAAAGGAAATAAAAGCATACAGAGCAGCGAGAAACTCCTGAATGCTCAGATGCACAAAGCTGAACACCTTCCCCAGGTGCAGTCCAAACTCCTCTCTGAAGATTTGGGTACAAACTCCTGAGTACACTGACGCTTCTCTGACATCAATGCCACACTCTCTCAGGTCCTCCTCATAGAAGATCAGGTTCCCTTTTTCCAGCTGTTGA
This sequence comes from Xyrauchen texanus, assembly GCF_025860055.1. Lineage (NCBI taxonomy): Eukaryota > Metazoa > Chordata > Actinopteri > Cypriniformes > Catostomidae > Xyrauchen > Xyrauchen texanus. The sequence continues at coordinate 2,344,662 of NC_068285.1, forward strand.
AAAGCCAGTTTTCCCAGAGACAGAATCCTCTTTCTAGCCTGCTGAAGATCCACCTCACATTTCCCATCATACTTCTGGCTCTTCAGTTTGCTCTGAAAGATCAGGAAGTGTGTGAACATTTGAGTGAGAGTCTTGGGGATCTCTGCACTCACTGCTTCACTCAACAGTCTCTGTAGAACAGTGGCTGAAATCCAACAGAAGACTGGTATGTGACACATGATGTACAGGCTTCTTGATGATTTCATGTGTGTGATGATTCTGTTGGCCAGACGCTTATCTTTTATTCTCTTCCTGAAATACTCGTCCTTCTGAGGGTCATTGAAGCCTCGTACATCTGTGAGCTGGTCAACACACTCAGGAGGAATCTGATTGGCTGCTGCTGGTCGAGAGGTGATCCAGAGCAGAGCAGAAGGAAGCAGATTCCCCTTGATGAGGTTGGTCAGCAGCACATCCACTGAGGCCGATTCTGTCACATCACACAAAATATCATTGTTCTGGAAATCTAGAGGAAGTCGACACTCATCCAGACCATCAAAAATGAAAATGACTTTGTAGTCATCAAGGAATGTTGATCTCAGTTCTTTTGTATCTGTGAAAAACTGATGAAGAAGATTCATCAGACTGATATTTTTGTGCTTCATCAGATTGAGCTCTCTGAAAGGAAGTGGAAATATGAAGTGAACATCCTGATTTGCTTTTCCTTCAGTCCAGTCCACAATGAAATTCTGCACAGAGACAGTTTTCCCAATTCCAGCAACTCCTTTAGTCAGCACAGTTCTGATGGCTTTGTCTTGTCCAGGTAAGGCTTTAAAGATGTCATTGCATTTGATTGGTGTTTCCTGTGTGTCTGCTCTCCTGGATGCTGTCTCAATCTGTCTCACCTCATGTTCATTATTGATCTCTGCACTCCCTCCCTCTGTGATGTACAGCTCTGTGTAGATCTCATTCACAAGTGTTGAGCTGCTTTGATTTGACATTCCTTCAGTAATTCTCTGGAATTTCTCTTTTAGTTTTGTTTTGAGTTTTTGGTGATGCACAGAAATCAGTTCTGATGTAAAGAGGAAAAGAAATGGGAATTATAATTGATGTTGATATTTAATGGTCATTAGACATGAAGTTTATTTTCTTTCACTAATATTGAGTGAATCCAGACACTGTGTGTTTCCTCTGAAGGTGACGTGATGTAATAGTGACGTGAGTGCGAGCTCTTACTGGTTTGAAGTGTGTTAGCGAGGTCTGTCTGCTTCATCTTCTTCAGGACGTGCAGTGTGATCTTCAGAAACCCCTCTCTGACTCTGCTCTGACCTTCATCATCCTCCTCCTCTCTCTCAGAGCATGCTGGGGAATCTGAGATCAGTAGTCTCTTGATATTCTTCAGCTCTTTCTTCATCAGAGAGATGATTTTGTGCTCAAGTTCCTGAAATCAGTGAACATTCAAACAACAAACTTAATTCAGTAACAGACAAGAACTGAAGGATCAGTGGACAAGAATCACCACTCATTTTATTTGTGCTTTAGTTGTCTTAAATTCATCAGTGTGTGTGTGTGTGTGTGTGTGTTTATAAGTGTTGCTCTCTCTCTCACACACACACACACACACACACACACACACACACACACACACACACACACACACACACACACACACACACACACACACACACACCTCATAAATAGAGTCCAATGGCACTTTCCCAGCAGTTGACTCTGATTCATCCTGTTTGTTTCTGAAGTTGATCAAAGACTCTCGTGAACTGAAGTGAAGCGGTTGATTCATTGACCCGTCACTCTTCATGGACACACAGCTGGATTCAGGAGATTCTCCATGAATGACACTAAAACACAACAGCAATTAAACACTGTTTTAAAAACTACAAACTCTCACAAACACTCTTTTCCTCTCATCAGTTTCTCAGTTTTACTCTTCCCAATATTTCTCTCTTCTTCAAGTTTGATGGTTTGTTCTGCATTAATCTGAAGAAAATTTGTGTCTAAAAATGTTCAGAGAAACACTTTTGAGTTTCACCTTCTACATACGACTGACTGTACAGGATTTTCCAGTTCTGTCTGTGACTGAATCAAACCGGTCTCACTGTCATCTGACTGTAGATCTCACTTTACCCTAAAGCTGTTTTCACATGTTTATACTTGAGATAATCCAGTCTGTTCTCATTTCTCCTCAGTGTTTTTATACTGTAGTGTTGTGCAGCATATCAGAAATATCTATCAGTGTATTTTATTAAAGCATTGAAATCCTCTGACCTCTTGACCTTCCCTGTGTCTGTCTGTCCACTGAGATCCTTTGTGGAGTCCATGACATCATCTGAACAGTCCACTGAACACCTGTCAACAAACGGGACATCATCTATATTTGTGACGTGTTTATTTGTTCAATACTGACACATATTTGTTTTTATTTGTCCTCTAGAATATTCCATTAGAAATGAATCAATGAGGTTCAATTGCAGACTGTCAGCTTTTATGACATGTTAAACACCAGCATAAAGAGAAAACATCAGAAGACTCAACAGAAGAAAACAAAGCAACGTTTCAAGTCAATAGAAGAAATAACATTTCAGTGCCAAAGAAACTGAACACATACTGACAATTCAGATAAAAGAGCAAAAGTCTCAGTATCTGTTTGTTCTGCTGTGATTAATACTTAGATATCTGTTAGATGTCTTACTGTAGCTGATAGTTTGAAAGGTTTATTATTGTTGTCTTGTGAGTTTTGGTTTGTTTAACAGCAGTTCAGTACTCACCTGTCAAGAACTGTTGATGTTCCTCTTTACTGACTAGAATATCACCTACAAAATACTTCACAATGAATTTACTGATTGTTTCAGACGATTCAGTGGAACAAAAACTGTCAAACTTTTTCTCTGTTTCTCTTGTCGTGTAATTTCCTGCGTCACAAAATGGAGCCTGTTTTATTAGTTTCACTTTCACCTGTCACCTGAGGAGGAGGAGTCTGAAAGAGAAAAACATCATTTAAAGGTGCACCAGGTGTTTCATGCTCTTAAAGGGATAGTTGAGCCAAAATTACAAATCTGTCATCATTTTCTCACCCTCATGTTGTTCTAAACCTGTATGTATTTCTTTCTTCAGTGGAACACAAATGATCTTATTCAACATTCACTTTCATTAATGGGGAAAAGATTCAGTGACTGAGACCTAACATCTCATTTACTGTTCCACATGTTAAACTGGTTTGGTACAACATGAGGGTGAGTAAATAATGACAAACCATTGATTTATGGCTGAACTATCCCTTTAAAGCAGGGGTCAGGAACCTTTTTCACTAAGGGTCCAATTTTTTTATTTCTGGTTGATGCATTTCTTTGAAAGAGATATTCCACAAATGATTAATTTACTATTTTCAATAGACTAAAAAGAAAAACAAATATAACAATTAATAATTAATTGGTAACATGTTTTAATATGGAATTTTTGTACACGTGTACGCGGGTCTCCATAAAATGACTCTATTTTACAATTGTTCATGAAAAAATTAAATTCTCTTTTGGTCTCAGTAAAAATATTTTAATGATAATCGCGATATCCGATTATATGTTGAACCCCCCTATTGAGGGTCAGTGAATATTTTTGCTTTATTGATTTTGCTTTAAAAATTACATTAATTTATTGAAACACGAAAAACTTAAACAAAAAGTCTAAATTAAAATGACACTTTAAATGAAACGAAAAAAGCAAATAAGGAAGTGACTAAAATATCTTATATATAAGCACCTCCCCAAATCCAATCCTTTACCGCCTCCATTTGCCATCACGCAAGTATCACAACAGGTGAACTATTACTTATAGCCTACACATTAATACCTAAAGATAATTATAATAATCATCATAATAAATATAATCATGTTTCATCAAACGAGCGTCTTTGTGTCTAATTTGTTGTCATTCATTAAATTACTCCGAGAAGTCTTACAGGTCGTTCTCCACAGTGTCTGTACATCAGCAAAATTACCCGCCACTGTGCATGAAAATCTGCATTTGGCGGGAGTTCATTTCAAACCTGTTGCGACGTTGACTTTGGTGACACCCAAATGAACCACGGCACACTTTACTCAGTCATAAAACCAGATTACACTGTTTTTACAGCCATCTGCAATGATTTACCAACAGTCTTAAAACTCGTTTGATTTGATGCAATCATCAGTAGATCTATTTATTTTATACAAGTAATTTAGTAAGTAATTTTTATTTCTATAGTTTCTAGAACAGATGTCACAAAGTGCTTAACATTCACAATATAAAACCAAAGAAGCTTATAAAAACAAATGAGATAAAAGCAATTTTAAACAAGTGGGTTTTTATCTGCTTTTTAAAAATGACCACAGAGTCCACAGATCTTAAATCCACAATTTCCACAATTTGGGAGCCACAAGCTCAAAGGCGCATCACCTTTAGTCTTTAGTCTCGAGAGAGGAACAGCTAACAAGACCTGTTCTGAAGATCTCAGATTCCTGCTGGAGTTATGAGGTTGCATCAACTCTTTTATATAAGCAGGAGCTTGACCATGCAATGCTCTAAACACATCACAAGAATTTACTGGGAGCCAATGTAAAGAAATTAAATTGGTGTTACATGTGATCTCTCTGATGACTTTGAAGCACTTGTAATTGTTTCAAGGATGCAGCATTAAGAAAAAAGAGAATTGCAATAATCAAGGCGTGAGGAAATGAACGCATGTATAATCATCTCCATTTCTACTGTGGACACAATTGGCCTTAGTTTAGCAATATTTCTCTACTGATAAAAACAACAAGAGAATTTACATGCTGATTAAGACTCAAGGTCTGTCCCGTATAAACACCCACATTTCGAAGGCTTAACAAAATGAGATAAAGGACCAAGAGTTTCCATCACCTTTGGGAGAACACCAGCAGGAGCAGAGACAAGAACTTCTGTTTTTTCTGCATTTAACTGCAAGTTGTTTTCAGACATCCAATCTTTAATAGAGTTTATGCAATTTATAATAATAGACAATTGAGTTATTTCATAAGGCTTAAAATAAATATATAGTTGAATATCATCTGCATAACAGTGATAACATACTCCCGGAAATATACTTCTTAATTGCCCTAAAGGCAACAAATATAGTGCAAAAAAGCCAAACAGAGCCCTGGGGAACACCACAGGACACAGATGCTGTTGATGAGATCCACCTCAAGGCTGTTCCAGAGACACCAACACCTTTTCTAAACCTTTCCACTAATATACAGTGATCGACAGAGTCAAAAGCAGCTGCAAGATCTAAAAGAATCAGTACAGAACATTTACCTGCATCAGCTTGCATTAACAAATCATCTGAAACTCTGAGGAGAGCAGTTTCAGTCGAGTGCAACCGATGGAAGCCAGACTGACATTTCTCAAATCCATTATAGGCATCAAAACAGCTGTTAGTTGACTAGCAAACACTTTCCAAAAACTTATAACAGTCAAATAAAATAAGATTATGATCTGAGACTCAAAGGTCCTCAGATAAACAGAGTTAATATGTAAACCAAAGATAAAGACAAGATCTAGAATATTCCCTTTTATATGAGTGTGTTCAGAAACATGTTGAGTAAGATTCAAAGATTCAGTGATATTCATAAAGTTAAGAGCAAATTTATCAGAGACATCATCAATATGAATATTAAAATAACCAAGAATCACAATACTAGAAAACTGAAGAATAGATGACAAAAAATCTCTGAAATCATCTAAACAAATCATTGTTTGTGTCAGTAAATAACGGCAGATTAAACTAGTAGTTTGAAAGGTTTATTATTGTTGTCTTGTGAGTTTTGGTTTGTTTAGCAGCAGTTCAGTACTCACCTGTCAAGAACTGTTGATGTTCCTCTTTACTGACTAGAATATCACCTACAAAATACTTCACAATGAATTTATTGATTGTTTCAGACGATTCAGTGGAACAAAAACTGTCAAACTTTCTCTGTTTCTCTCGTCGTGTAATTTTCTGCTCTTGTCACCCAAATGAACCATGGCACAATTTACTCAGTCATAAAACCAGTCTCTGATTACACTGATTTTACAGCCATCTGATTCAGTCTTAAAACATAAAACACGTTTGATTTGATGCAATCATCTGTAGATCTATTTATTTTATACAAGTAATTTAGTAAGTCATTTTTATTTCTATAGTTTCTAGAACAGATGTCACAAAGTGTTTAACATTCACAATATAAAACCAAAGAAGCAAAAAAAACAAATGAGATAAAAGCAATTTTAAACAAGTGGGTTTTTATCTGCTTTTTAAAAATGACCACAGAGTCCACAGATCTTAAATCCACAATTTCCACAATTTGTGAGCCACAAGCTCAAAGGCGCATCACCTTTAGTCTTTAGTCTCGAGAGAGGAACAGCTAACAAGACCTGTTCTGAAGATCTCAGATTCCTGCTGGAGTTATGAGGTTGCATCAACTCTTTTATATAAGCAGGAGCTTGACCATGCAATGCTCTAAACACCATCACAAGAATTTACTGGGAGCCAATGTAAAGAAATTCAATTGGTGTTACATGTGATCTCTTTGATGACTTTGAAGCACTTGTAATTGTTTTAAGGATGCAGCATTAAGACAAGTAAAAAGAGAATTGCAATAATCAAGGCGAGAGGAAATGAACGCATGTATAATCATCTCCATTTCTACTGTGGACACAATTGGCCTTAGTTTAGCAATATTTCTCTACTATGGAGCCCAAACCTGCAAACATAATAAATAAATAAATAAATGTAACAATATAAAAATGAATTAAGGAATAAATGTCTTGATAATTCAAATATAATTCGTTTTTAATTAAATGTATTCCTGAATTTATTATTGTATGACTTTATTCCTTTATTATTTTCTATATTTATTTTTAACTTTATTTGTATTCTTTTTAACTTGTAATTATTTATTCATTTATTTTGCATGTTTTTTATTTTTTTTTATTTATGTGTTCATTTATTTTTTATATTTATTTATTCCCACATATATTTATTTCCATATTTATATATTCCCATATTTATTTATTTATACATGTATTTATTTGTACTTTTCTGTGTGCAACATGTAAATGAGGGAGGCGGTCCTTGCGGAGCTCCAGTGCATCATTGGTCGAGAGCTCAATAGTAATATCGGAAGCAGATGGATGTCCCACCTCAGCACCCCCTGACTCGCACAGATTTAGAATATGCAGGGAAATGTTTTGCAGCGAGTTTATCAATCCAGGATGTGCTTCAACATTCATACCGGCCTACAGCTCTCCTAAAACATCAATAAGCACCTCTACTCTAAATGAAACAGTCATTTGATCTGTGATTATCCACTTCATTCGCATGTGTCGCAACTCTCTAGATATATGTGAAGCGTCAGCTATAGATTTATTACTTTCATTTTATTGCAGAAGTTATATATACATACATAAACGATCAGGGAAATGAAGCATGTTGTATCTTTTACAATGAACAATCATAACAACAGAAAACAATATTATGGATTTGCGGACATCAAAATATGAAGTTATATACACAGAAAAAGAAAAGAATAAGGTTAAATCATATCATTTATGAAACTTGCTCATTTTGTGTTTTTTTTTTAAGAAACAGCTCCTCATTTATTTTGTGATTGTAGTATAACCCATAAATCTTGGATTGACTGAAGCTCTAATGTTTTTAGCCCCACAAACAGCTTTAGTTTACACGCGATATGGCGATGAGCTGACGTCACATCAAAACAAGTCCAGAGTAATCGAGCACACGCTTCAATCTATGATAAACCCCCTTACCTTCAGCTCTAACACTTGCACTGTGCAGCAGTGGCACAATCAAACATAGTTTTAGGCACACATTCAGGTCATCATGCTTGGTTGCTCTTCTGAAGTTTGTATAAATAAACATGGATGTTTTAGCAATTTTCTTTGGTGGGAAATTACACACTTCAGCTTTAGAGCAAATATTATCAAATAAGTTCAGTTGCATGAAGTAGCGAAAGTGAATGTCTTAGAATATTCCCATAATATAATAACAATTCAAAATAATAACTTGAGGCAATCTGTTCACATCACAGGAGGAGAATCAGGAGATTGACACCAGTAGTGTGTGTAATGTGTACACACACACTTATATACTGTTACTGTTATAAAACACACACACACATATTTAATATTAATGTATACAGATTTATATTTGTTTTTATACCATTAAACCAGTTTATTTTAATTATTCGAACATTTCAAATGTTGTGAAACGTTTTAATAAATGTTTCATATAACATAATTTGACATGATTTCTTTATGATAAAGAATAAAGTTTGTAGGATTGTTTTTAGCAGGAATGCTATCCTGTTCTATTCATGCTGTAAATGTTATTCATGGGAGGAAGTCTGGACATTTTCATGTACATGGAATATTACAAATGCTAGGGGGAGGTATAAATGTTCTCATTATTATGAAATACTAAGTCATTATGACATAATAAGTCATACAAATTTAAACATCACTCGACTCTTTCAATGACATTCTAAACACAACAAGAACATTGTAAAGTTAATATAATGTTTAATTAAACATTTAAACACTGTTATATTGTGAGGAAAATAAAGTTTGACAAATGTTTTTAAAACTTATTTTATTTGTTACCTTTAAATAATGTTCAAATCACAATAAGAAAACTGGACATTTTAACGTTCATATTTTGGGTGAAATTAAAGTTAAGAGAACGTTGTAAGACACGTTTTTTAACCTTAAAATAACTTTATAATCATGACAAGAAAACTGGACGTTTTAACATTTTAGTAACATTTTTTAATACAATTATTGTGAGGGGAAAAAATGTGCAACTAACAAACAAGTTGTGCTAATACAAACATTTTTGTCTGTAGAACTCAAAAACTGAAAACAGTGAGACAATGTTAAAACATTTACTCCAAAGAGCAATTTAAGAATGTTTTCACCAGCCTGTTGAATTCAATTAAATGCTATTTTAATTAGCCATCATCATGACAATTATAATTTCTCTTAAAGGTATAGTTCACCCAAAAATACTGATCTTATCATTTACTCCCTTATGTCTCAAACTATGACTTCCTTTCTTCCGTGGAACACACACACAAAACATACAGCTTCTGTGGCTTCATCTGTGTCTTCTGAAGCAATACAATCAGTTTTGGGGGAGAAACAGATCAAAATGTTCCTCCTAATTCATTATAAAACTTGACATCTGACTGAATTGCTTCAGAAGACATGGATTAAATTACTGGAGTCATATGGATTACATTTATATAAAACATTTATATACTTCTTGTGTTCTAGAGAAGAAATGAAGTCATAAGTTTGAGACGGAACAAAGTAAATGATGATGAATTATCCTTTTTGGGTAAATCATGCCTTTAAATATTTCTCACAGGAAACAAATCATTTTATTTTTTATAATTAAGCTAAACCAGCCAAAAGAGGCATCAATAATGACAGTAGTGCTTCCACTGTGATCCTGTGATACCATTTATTTAATTCACAAATATTTTAGCCAAAGTGATTCAATACTGTAATACTAAAATGAAACACTGCAGTTAAAACAGTTTGACAAAACCTGCCACTGAATATGAAATGTGTGACTAAACAGCAGCATGTAGGAGGAACAAACTTTCAACATGTGAAGGATGGTCTATAAAACAGAAGTGCACCCATCTACAAAACACTGACACACCTCAACATGAAACATTTAGTGTGACTGAACAGTTTATCAATGATATCAAGTAAACAAATAAACATTTCACTTTTAAGAGAATTCAAGAATAAGTCTTAAAAACTCTAAATGCACCAGTACACAATATACAGTGACATCTAAACCAAACATTATTATGCCAAAGGTATACATTAAAAGCATCTGAAAATACTCAAAGCATCTTAAACTCCATATACAGAGAAAATCATATTCTTCAGGGACTGAACTCTGTTGTAACACTTTTCTCCCGATCCCACAAAGATGTTCTGCACTGCCTCAACTGTGCATTTCAGTCCTTTGGAAACTCAATATTTAGCACATAGTGAAGTCCAAAGAGTCCCATGAAAGCAGTGGGAAAGTCAGATAGGACCTCCATGACCAGTTTCCTCCAGGATGATGCTGAAGTTTAGACCTCTTTGTTGCCTGTGAGAGGTCATCCTCCGTGACTTCAAGGATGTCCAGTTTCTCTTCTCTTGCGTAAGTCTCCTCTAAATCAGTGTCCTAAGAATTATATACATTTAATGTATCAAGGACACACAGACCACTGATGTGAGCAAGGGAGTGTTTGCACTGTACTTGTATCAGGATGTGTGTGGAGCCGATGTAGATGAGTGTTCAACGCACCTGCTGTATTGAAAGTGCAGACACACTTGGAGAACAGGCACAACAATGCTACACGTCAGCCTGGGTGCCAATGCTTGAGCCTGTAGTGTCTCAGCAGCAGATTTTGACTGGCACAGGTGTATTTACAGTACCTACACTGCATGAAGTGTGCTCTCAAGGTAGATCTACATAAGAAAATACTCAAATGTGAATGATCAGATTCATAAAAGGCAATTTAATAATGAACAATGAAATAGACAATTCATTTTTTCTACTACTTTATTTTTTTAGTGTATTGCAACTGCAGCACAGCAATGAAACTCCCCTATATGATCAATAATCATCATCTCCTCGGAATATTCTAGAAAGCAATCTTCAACTGTTAGTGCAATTGCCCTCAGTACAGTATTAACCCATGGAAAGCAGGTCATCTGACTAACGAGGCTACAGAATCATATGCACAACTTCCAAAGCGCAATTTAATTGTGCAGCAAAATCCATCGCAACAAAAAGACAAAAACAGATTTATTTGATGTAACAGGATTAAAAATACAGCTAGATTTAAACTTACAGGAATGTTGATAACTTACAAAGAAAAGGTAGTAGTGTATCTATTGTTCCTATATCGACTCATTTAGGAAAAGTGTGACTCAAAGAATAAACAATGATCATCAAAAACCAAATAAAGTCCTCACATAAAGATTCTTCTGGATTATCACCACGTGCTGTCTCTTCTTTCAGAAACATTCTTCTTCCGCCGTTTGCTGAAAACTTCCAGTTGTTTCTTTTATTATTGAAGAAAATATCAAAACAAACAATACAAATACAACATTTCAAACGCTAGGGGGAGGTATAAATAATATTATAAGAATATTATAAAAGTGTACATGCTTGTAAAACTCAAACAGCTTTTTGTTTCTTCGAGGGCAATATTGACTCAATATAATGCTTCACTTCATTATTAAATACTATACAAATATTACATTTATGAATTTGAAATTTAACCATTAAAATAAAATAATATATAAAATAAGTGTGGGTTTGTTTATCTTTGGAGTTTACAATAATACCTAAAGAACATCTTTCCACTGTAATGTAACATTTTCATCAACATTTCCAACAATAAAATCAAAAAATGACACATAAGGGCCAAAATAAATGAACAGCTGTCTCTGGCTTCTGCTGGCAAAAGCTACAACTTTCATGTATATCTTTTAAACTTGGCTAAATAATGTTTATCAGGGTATATTCTGTGAAGGAGTTTAAAGACACTTCTTTAACCTTGTTTGTTCAGAGATAGCGATTGAGCAGAAGTCAAACTTTATTCCAGTCAACATCACTCACAAACTGACTCCAATATGCAATTACATTTGATTTCAAACAACATCCTGCTGGAAAAGGGCTCTTATCGATCTGTTATGATTATTGTAACGACAGGAGAAACATATTTTACCAACAAGGGAGTTATTTGGTGAGAGGGGTGGGAGTTGCTGGTAATCTAATCTGTTTTGCTGTTTAAACAACATTCATATTTGAGAAGAAATCGCACCAAAGATAGTTGAGAATTCCCTTGGTGGTATGGGAATATTATATTTGCCATGAATTCCTTATAAGTAAACAGAAGGCCATCTGTGTTGAATAACTGGTCCACCAAAACAATATTATTTCCAAACCAGTTTTCAAAGAAAGTAGACTTTTGTTTAAAAGAATGTCCTTATTATTGCAGATAAAGTACTGGTGAGGTGAAAAGTTGTGTTTGTAAATTAAACTCATGCTAGAAAAGCTTGACGATGAAATGCAGAAAGTTTCACAGGTATTTTGTTAATATCAAAATTGCAAACAAGGAAGAAATGATGTATGCCACCCAAACTAGATCAAATATGGAGGGGAATAATATTACAAATAGATACTGGATACTTAAACTATGTGTTTAATCCAATTGATTTTAAATGTATTATTTAAAGTAAGTTCAGGAAATTAAGACCACCATTTTCATATGAGCTCATTACGATTGTTTTTCTTATATAATGCATCCTATTTTTCCAAACAAAATCAAAAAGCATCTTATCAATCTCCTTCAATATCTCATCATCAACCTGAAGAGCCATAGCTGTATAAGTTAACCGGGATATTCCTTCTGCTTTAGAAATCAAAACTCTCCCTCTTAATGACAAGTCTCTTAAAAGCCATTGATTAAACTTCCTCCGAGTCTTTTGGATAATAGGATTCAAATGTAATGAACTCTGTTGATGCTTATTTATTGTAATTCCGAGGTATTTAACTTCTGTTTTGACTGGAATGATACAATAATATGCCACTGAACATTCTTTGACCGCATCAGTTCACACTTCTTTACATTCAAATAAACACCAGATGCTTTAGAAAACTCTTCTATTACTTTAATTGCGATGGGGATTTGGTTATCATTTTGGAGAAAGAGGGTGATGTCATCTGCTCATTGTGTTATAACTAGTTCTCTATCAGCAATAGTCCTTTAATCGTACTGGCTTTAATATGATTAGCAAGCAGTTGACTTATTATCACAAATATATATGGAGAGACAGGGCAACCCTGCCTAATCCCTCTAGATAAATTAAACCTACTAGATGTGCCAAATAACAATTTAATTAAACTGCTGCTGTTCTTATAAAGGGTTTTAATGAAGAATTTTCCAAAACCAAATGTTGTAAGTGACTCAAAAATAAACTGATGCTCTACGGAGTCAAAGGTCTTACAGAAATCAAGAAAAGAATAAACCCATTATCTACATTAAATTCAGGATAATCCAACATATCTCAAACTAATCTAATGTTGTTTGTAATATGCCTATTCCTCATAAAGCCAGATTGTGTTTCTTCAATAACTGAATCTAAAACAGCTTTGAGTCTTTTAGCGAATATCAGTGCAAATACTTTATAATCATTGTTCAGTAAACTAATTGGACGCCAGTTATCGAGAATAAGTCAATCATTTTTTGGTTTGGGTATTAATGTGATTAACCCTTGATTCAAGGTACGTGTAAGGCATTGATTACTAATACTTTCATTAAACATCTTAAGCAAAAAAGGGGCCAAATCTTTAGTAAATTGCTCATGAAATTCTGTGGTCAACCCGTCTGTGCCTGGCCATTTATTACTTTTTAAATGATTAATTGCCTTCATCACTTCCTCAACAGAAATTGGCATATCACAAAGTTCATTTTCGTCAATAGTTTTCACCTCTATAGAACTCAGAAAAGCATCAGATACTGTTTGAGAATAATTGGATGTATATATTTTCTTAAATTCACAACAGTAATTGGAAATTAGTTTATGGTCCTTTGTTAAAACCCCCATTCAAATGTAATTTATTAATGTTGTTATTAAGATTGTGTCTCTCTAAATTAAAGAAGTATTGTGAATTTTGTTCACCTTCTTCGAGCCAGCGTCTCCTTGATCGGACAAACACACCTTGAGCTTTCTTTCTATATAGTTCATCTAGTTTAATTTGCAGATCTGATAATAATAATTTTTCTTCATCCAATAAGCTGTCTGGGCATTTATTTGCAAATGTTGTTATTTCAACAATAATGTTGGATTCTTCAGCTCTTTTGTGTTTGGCTATTCAGCTTAAATATTTACTGACCTCAAATTTCAGAAGTTCCCAATTTGAACAAAATGCATCTCCTTATTGGCTTTATCCCAAAAGCTACATATCAACCCAGTGATTACTTTTTACTTCCTCATATAGTAGCAGTGGATTGTTAAGTTTCCAATAAGATCCATTAGTAAAACAACGTGTATTAGAGAATTTAATATGAACACTGATGGCTTTATGATCTGTTAGAGGAGTAGAAATAATATCAACTTCCACATCATCTTTGTTAAAGCTCTCAGACAATAACCAGAAGTCAATTCTAGATTGACTAGACCCTGTTTTATTACTCCAGGTAAATTACTTTTTATGTGGAAATTTGGTTCTCCAAATATCTATAAGATTGAATTGATCCATGAAGTTTTTAAGATTGTTATTTAAAATGTCTGGTCAATCTGGTAAACGTTGAAATCAAAGTGGTATCGAGATCAGCACCGACTGTATAACTGAAGTAATTAAAAGTTAGAAAAATATCTTTAACTACCCATGGTAGCTGCCTAAGCATGACAACTCTCTTATATATTTCCGGATTAATATTAATATAAAAAAAAAAAGTACATAATTAATAATATATAAAACAAACTGTAAAACATTTTTGTGTTAAAATGTTAAATACATATTGTTCATAGTTAGAGTTCGCAGCAGCATATTGGGATCCAGTTTAACCTTGTAACTCAATTCTGAGACTCTTGAGAAAGTTTTGAAAGAAAATAATAAAAATAGTCCTTTGAAAACTCCTCTAACCCCATAACATCAGTTCCTTCAATAAATCCGCGGCCTCCGACAAAGTCAGCAGTTTTCCATCATCGCGCGCTTTTTTTATTAGAGGCCACAACGTCTCCAATCTCTGTCCTCCTTCCTCAGATCCTCCTTAAACTGCATGCCTTGATTCCGGAGAAACTCGCTGCTTTTAGCCGCCTTCCATACTGCATCTGTGAATCTCCTGACAGTGAACCGAATGATTGTTGGGTCGGGTCTTGTCTCATTAGCACGTTTGGTTCCCAGTCGGTGAGCGACATCAAGAGCATCTGGTAGTTTCGCAGCAGTAGCGGTTTTAGGCACGGGCGAACCGGGCATTCGCCCGGGGTGGCATGTTTTCATGTCACATGCAGTTAAAAAAATAAAATAAATAAATAAAAAAAAAAATTGGCAAATTGGCACCCCTGCGTGCTGAGAAGGTGCCGTGTGTGAGAAGGGGAAAGGGGAGGGGGGCGCAGCAGGCATGGGATAGTTCACCTCCAGTGAAGACAAATTACCCAAATCCTCTTTTTTTTCATCATCTTGCTCTTGGCATCCGTGTCAGGGAGTCTCTAACTCAACTTGTTCCACAATATTGAGTGAAGATATTGCTGGAATATCCTTAAAATTTTGTTTGTTTGGAGTGAGGTCTGGAGTAGGCCGAAGCTCAGGAGTAGGCCGAAGCCCTTGAGCTACCTAGGACTTTCTTGGTTTTCCACCCAGGACACAGGTGGACGCATAGGGTAAGAAACAACATGCCTCCCAGACAACCAAAGGCTATACCACCAGAGGATGAGTCACTGGTGACAATGAGCCTCTTCACTCAGACGCTTGAGCAGCAGAAAGACTTTTACAAAGACATGCTACAACAACAACAGGACAACTTTAAATCTTTTGTGCAGCTCATAATTGATGGCACCAACAAACGCTTGGATGATGTATTTAAGGATGTTCAAGGAATCAAAATCAGCCTGGAATTTACTCAAGACAAAGTTGACAAAATGGCTAAAGTACAAGAGGAAATGAATAAGTTGAAGAAACTTGAAACGGAAACACTTAAATCAAAGGAGGAGCTGGACAAGATGGCTACAAAGCTGGATTTTATTGAGAATCAGTCATGAAGAAACAACCTTATAGTAGATGGCATTCCTGAGGAAAGAGGAGAGAGCTGGGATGTATCCGAGAAGAAATTCAAGGACATGTTGGTCAGCAAAATGGGTCTAAACGACAACAATATTGAAATTGAACGGGCCCATAGGATTGGCCAGCATCAGGAGGGTGGAAGACCTAGACAGATAATTGTCAAACTCCTGCGATTCAAGGACAAGCAGACCATTTTATCCTCTGCAAAGAAATTAAAAGGCACACGCATCTACATAAATGAGGACTTCTCTGAGGCTGTAATGAAGAAAAGAAAAGAACTGCTACCCAAGCTGCGAGCTGCCCGGGAAAGAGGAGAAATAGCCACTCTGAAATACGATAAACTGGTCATAAAATCCAAGAGTGGAGGAGCCTAGTTAGAAGTATGTAAACATTCATTCTGTCTTGTTTATTTATTTATTTGTATTTTGTGTGTTTTTACTTGTAATTTAGATCATGGCTATTTATTTGTGTCATTCAGCTTTTCCAATTAAGGGTATTACAATAGCGCACTTGAATATCTGCAGTTTGAGATACAAAACTAATGATATATATCAGATTTTGCAGTCTAATAGTATTGAATTCCTAGCTTTGTCTGAAACACACTTAGATTCTAGCTTCACGGATGTTGATGTGAAGATAGATGGCTATAGATTATTTAGGAGGGATAGAAATAGACATGTTGGTGGTGTTGCATTCTATGTTAAGGATAACATCCCAGTTAATGTTCGAAATGACTTCATATGGCAGAATATTGAAGCATTATGGGTACAAGTTCATATACCTCACATAAAGCCTATCTTAGTTGGGTGTGTATACAGACCTCCCAGTGCTAATACTCAATATTTGGATGACATATGTGAAATGTTTGATGCTGTTTGTGATCAAAACAGAGAGATATTTATTTTGGGTGATTTTAACATTGACTGGCTGACACCAAACTGTCCAAAGTATAAGAAGCTTAAATCTACAGCTACAATATGTGGCCTAAAACAAATCATAATCCAACCCACTAGGGTTGTTACCAGTACATTGGGGTTATCTGCAACATGTATAGATCATATATTTACAAACGTTATTGACCAATGTTCCAAAGCAGTCTCTGTGCCCACTGGTTGTAGTGACCATAATATCATAGGAGTCACAAGGAAAACTAAATTGCCTAAAAGTGGCTGTAAAATAATTCATAAAAGAACTTATAGATATTTCAACCAAGAGCAGTATGTGGGTGAGATTCAAGGTGTGGATTGGTCAGAAGTGTGTGAAGATCGTGACCCTGACTTAGCCCTTAATAGGTTTATGGACATACTAATGAAAGTAGTTGACAAGCATGCTCCTGTCAGAAAAAGAGCTGTGAGAAATAAAAGTGCCCCTTGGTTGGACAAAAATCTTAAAAATGTAATGATGTCTAGAGATAATGCTAAAACAAAAGCTAATATTTCTTGCGAACTATTTGATCAAAAACAATACCGAACTCTTAGGAATAAAGTAGTCAAAATGAATAGAAAGAAGAAAAAAGAGTACTTCCAGGAAAAGATTAATGAAGCAAAAAATTATGGTAAAAAATTATGGAATACTTTAAATCAAATAATGGGCAGGAGTAAGCACTCATCTGCTTCATATGTTGAAAATGATGGAGTGTTCATTACAGATCCAGAGGGAATTGCTAATTATTTCAACAATTATTTTATTAGTAAGGTAGAGAAATTTCGATCCGGTATGTGTCCAAATATCTCAGCATCTTATGATGCAATATTAAGTAAGATAATGAGTGATAAGAACCATTCTGTCACTTTCTCATTCAGTCAAGTTGACAGAGGTTCTGTTGAAAAAATTCTTGCAGCTCTTCCTGATGGAAAGGCATCAGGCATGGACCATTTGGACTCCAGGCTTATCAGGGTGGCAGCTGAAGCTCTGTCTTTTCCTATTGCTCATTTGGTCAATTTAAGTTTGTTGTGGGCATATTTCCAGAGAAATGGAAGGAGGCTAAAATTATACCACTGCCTAAAAATAAAAGAGCCACATTTACAGGACAGAACAGCCGACCTATCAGTCTATTACCTTTACTCAGCAAAGTTATGGAAAAGATTGCTTTTGAGCAAGTTTATGAATATTTTTTTCTAATGGGCTGATCACCAAGTACCAGCATGCATATCGAAAGGGTCACTCCACATGTACTGCTTTAACTCATATGACCGATAATTGGTTAGAAGAAATAGATGCAAACAGATTAGTAGGAGCAGTGATGTTGGATTTCAGTGCAGCATTTGACCTGATAGATCATAAAATACTGCTTCAAAAATTAGAATGCTATGGCTTTACACCTTCGTCTCTGTCATGGATGGGGAGTTACCTATCCAATAGGAAGCAGCGGGTGTTCTTTAATGGTCAATATTCATCTACTAATACAATACACTGTGGAGTGCCCCAGGGTAGTTGCCTTGGGCCTTTGCTATACTTGATCTTTACAAATGATTTACCTTTTATTGTGAAACATTCAACTGTTGTTATGTAATCAGATGATTCCACAATGTATTGTTCTGGAAAAACTCCTCAAGATGTCTCAAATCTATTAAATCATGATTTGCAGAATTTAAGTAAGTGGGTAAAAGATAACAAATTAGTTTTAAATGTAGACAAATCAACATCTATGATATTCTGGAAAAGATCAAAACGAATTACCCAGCCCTCTCTGAACTTGTCAGTCAATGGGCTGCAGCTAAGACAGGTGATGCAAGCCAGGTTACTGGGCATCACCTTGGATTCTTACTTGTCTTGGTCAGCTCATATTGATGGAATGATAGTTAAAATGGGGAATGGTATTGCAATGTCCAGAAAATGTATGTCATATATTCCTATGTCCATTGCTAAACAGGTTGTTCAGTCTCTTGTTTTGTGCCATTTAGAAAACTGTCCAATTATATGGTCGTCTGCATCACAAAAAGACCTTCGCAAGCTTCAGGTGGCACAAAATAGGGCAGCGAGGACTGTCCTCCAGTGCTCTCTTGACGCTAACGTAGTCCTGATGCATAAATGCCTTTCTTGGTTCACAGTTGAAGATAAAATTAAACTACGATTAATTTTAATATTTTGGAAAGCAGTTTTTATGAAACAACCACAGTTTCTCTCTGAGCAGATTGTTTTTGTAGGAAATAGACACCTTTATGCCACCAGGCAGGCATTAGGCGGTGACATAAAACTTTCACTTCCCAAGACAAATTTTCTGAAACGCACATCACTTTATAGGCTAATGTTAATTGTTGGTACGTTTGTTAGCCTATTTGCTATGATGCTTGCTATGCTTATACAACAATAATTCGGTTTTAAGTCAACAAACACGAGATCTAATTTCACCATAATATTGTGCTTTGCAACCAAACTGTTACAAGTTCAGTTATTATTTATTTCCATCAGTTGGGTTACGTTAGGCCCTGTAATTAGCCAACGGAATTTTTTTTAAATCTGTAGGTAGTTTCAAAGAGACGACATTTGCTATTTATTTACTACTTATTTGCTACATGACACATGCCATGAATATGAAGGAGGTTTTTATGCATGTTTATGACAACTGTCATTAAGTGTCACTCGCTCAATTCTGACATTTTTAATGCAAATATGACATTATTTGTTTGAGATGCCTTTGTTGACAACTTGACATTACCAAGACATCATAACCTGTCATAAATATGATATAAAAACATGACAGCAGATTAATTATTAAACTTAAGAAACTACTTAGCTTTATGAGTTAACATTACATTAAACTGCCATGTTGGTTTTGACATTGGCTGTCATGAAGCCATTATAATTGTGTCATGAATATTTTTCTTTATTCTTTTTTTAGGAAATTAAGAACTTCCCTGAACTGCCATCAAAGACAATGAGCCTCCTTGAGCACTTTTATGCATGATAAGGATCTATCGGAGATCTACCCCAATTTTTGGACTGCTATCAGGATTGCACTTACTCTGCCAGTCACTGTGGCTCAAGCAGAGAGGAGCTTTTCAAAACTAAAGTTGATCAAGTCATACCTGAGATCAACCATGTCCCAGGAACGGCTCACTGGCCTTGCCGTCATCAGTATCAATCACTCAATAGGGGAGCAGATTTCATACGATGACATCATTGATGATTTTGCATCAAGGAAAGCCAGAAAAGTCAGGTTTTAGTTTTAGTTTGTGTTTTCTGTTCTTAGTGCAATAGTGTAATAATTAGATTCTCTTTAGTGTGTTTTCACATTTGTGTGTAATATATAATATATATATTCTATTCTATATTTTATTTGTATATTATTCTTAATGTGTTATATTATTGTTGCTCTCCGCACTTGTTACATTTTTTATATATCTGATTGTATATATGTTTGGCACATTTATGTATATAGTGTATATTTAAGTTCTGATAACTGTCATAGTTTGCCAAAAGACAATGAACACAATTCTGCACAATGTCGGATGTTAGGAAGGATTTGTGCAATTGAGAAATATGAATTTATAATAAAATATGACTGTTTGTGGATAATTTTGTGTGTGTGTGTGTTTTTTTTTTGGGGGGCTCAAAGGTGGTCTCGCCCAGGGTGCAATTCAATGTAGAACCGCCACTGTTTCGCGGCTTCATGTGGCGTCACTTCTTGGCATATGCGGATAACCTCCTCTCGCACATTCTCTTTGGTCGTCTATGGCAAACCATGGAGCCGCAGGTTCAAGCGCCTACCGTCCCGTTCTGAATCCATTACCCGACTCATACACGCTCTAGTTGTCCAGTCGTTTCTCCATATAAAGCATTTTGCTTTTTAGTTCTTTTATTTCCGCACAGGCGGTTTGCACCATCGTTTCCAGGGCATCACTTCTTGTATTGATAAGATTAGCGAGCGTTGTTACAATTGAATCGGGATTAGATATATTTACAGCATTCACTTTGCATAATATTTTTTTCTTTTTTTGCAAGTGGAGGTTTATTTGGAGTTACAGGGTATGACAGATATTATTCATCTTCTTCCAGAAGCTTGTCTTGAATTATTCCGCTTTCGCAGTCATCGGCACACGTGAATCAGGTTAACATTAATATTAAAAAAAAATTATAATATATATAATCAAGATATATTAGATATATTTCCAGCATTCACTTTGCATAATGTTGTTCCCTTACGAGGGAACTCGCGATGCGTCGATGACGCTTTGGGAACGCCTTTGCGTGAACGCCCCTGAAGCACGTATGTCAACTAGTCCAATGGAATGAATGAACGCCACGGGCGGGTGACGTCATGACCAGGAAAGGATATAAGCACATCCGGTGCGTTACTCGCGTTAGCTTTTGTGCCTCAGCAAAGCGCTCTGTGTCAAAACTGTCTGTCTTATTTATTGTTGTCTGTCTCTCTTTATATTGATATTATGGCTGAAACAACTATTTAAAGCCTGTGCTTCTCCTTGCCCTCGTTATATCACGGGTGGAGATACACATGAGCTTTGTGTAGTTTGTTTGGGAGTGGAGCATGCGATGTCAGCTTTCGAGGGGGCTGACTGTCACCATTGTGAGCGTCTGCCGCTCCGCATGCTCCGCTCCCGTCTGTCCGCATTTGAGGATGATGGACAGGCTCGCGAACCTCAGGGTTCTGGACCCGCGGCTGCCGAGGCAGCTCGGAGAAGGCTCTCTTGGGGTTCGCAAATGGATCTCTCGGCGGGTTGGAGACGGGCTCTGCCTTATCTCCTCCTTTACCCGAGGGATCCATTGCTCTCTTGCCGGTGTCGGAAGCCAGCGCTGTGCTTCTACGCCGGAAGAGAGCCCGATGCTTCGGTGCTCTAGCTCTGAGGAGGTAGAATTACTGAGCATTCATGAGAGTGACACAAACACTAACACAATAAGGGGAGAGGATTCGCCATCCCTCTCCCCAGCATATGAGGAGCTTATTGAGGTGATAACTCGTGCTGTTGGTAAATTAAATATTGACTGGCCAGCAGAAAAAAGAGATACTCGTCCTAAAAGCAAATTAGACGAGCGTTTTCTAGAAGCATCTAATGTTTCATCTCAATCACGGGCCCTTCCATGTTTTCCTGATCTACATAGTGAGCTATGTATATCATGGAATAAACCATATTCGTCACGTGTTTTTAGTCCCCTTGTTCACACATATTAAAATATTAAGGGGCTGAAAGATTTTGGTTATGGGTCGATGCCCCCAGCGGAACAGACGCTCGAGAGCTATCTGTCTCCTGGGACAGCATCGTCCCTGAAGGATCCCGTGTTGCCGAATAAACCACTAAAAACCTCATCCAATTTAGTGGGTAAGGCTTATACGGCAGCAGGTCAAGCTGGAGCCTGTCTGCACACGATGGCAGTGCTCCAAGCCTATCAAGCAGATCTGCTGGGGGATATCGATAGGAGTGAGGGAGTTAGTCCCGACAAAATTCGAGAACTTTGTCAGGCTACAGATCTTTCTCTCAGAGCTACGAAGGAGACCGCCCGTGCTATTGGGCGGTCTATGGCAGCCCTCGTAGCTACTGAGAGACATCTTTGGTTAAATCTTGCAGAGATTAAAGATAAAGAGCGGGCTTTTCTTTTAGATGCCCCTGTGTCTCCCTCTGGTCTCTTCGGTGACTCAGTGAATACGGTTGTTGAAAGATTTCTAGAAAATAAAAAACAATCTGAGGCTTTTAAAAAATTCCTTCCACGCCGAGTCCATCCCCCCTGGGGATGCTGGGCGTGAGCATCCCCAGCTAAGCTCCTCGCACCGTGTGCAACAGAAAATAAGTGTTGCGTCTCGTGCTCCCCCGAAATCTTGGGGACCGAGCCAACACTCTCAGCCGAAGTCGGCTAAGTCTAAGCCGGATCTTAGGACTGTACTTACGGCTAAGAAGGCTTCGGCTCAGAAAAAAAAAGGTCCTGATGCTATGCACGTCAGACCATCGAGGACAGCCCCAACTGAGGTGGAGCGGTGTACACCTCAGAATACGGTGCCCGCTCCACTTCGGGGTCCTCATGGGACCAGTCTGCCAACCCGCCACCCTTGGTGCTTCGAGGCGCAGTGGTATCCAGCGAAAGTTCGGCGCAATGTCGACTTCGATGTTGCGTCGGACGTGAGCCCTCTGAGGGGTTCAAAAACAGTCAGTTCGGTTGTTTCCTGCCAATATGCTTCAGGTCGCCGAAGTGGCTGTTCCTTTAACAGGGTGGAGCGGTGTACACCTCAGAGTACGGTGCCCGCTCCGCTCGGGGTCCTCATGGGACCAGTCTGCCAACCCCGCCACCCTTGGTGCTTCGGGCGCAGTGGTATCCAGCGAAAGTTCGAGCGCAATGTCGACTCGGCGTTAGCGTCGGATGTGAGCCCCTCTGAGGGGGGTTCAAAAACAGTCAGTTTGGTTGTTTCCTGCCAATATGCTTCAGGTCGCCGAAGTGGCTGTTCCTTTAACACCAGAGGCCAGTCTCGAGAGACTGGTACCCTTAGTACGGTCTAGCTCTGTCACCCCGCACATTCAGGAAGTGCGTAGATGCAGCTCTGGCCCCGCTCAGGCTGCAGGGCGTACGCATTCTGAACTACATCGACGACTGGCTGATTCTGGCGGAATCAGAGCAGTCAGCAGTTCGGCATCGAGATGTCGTTCTCGCTCATATGAAGAAATTGAGGTTGAGACTCAATGCCAAGAAGAGTGTGCTTTCTCCATTACAGAGAACCACTTTCCTTGGTGTGGTATGGGATTCAGTCACGATGCGGGCCACACTATCGCCCGTTCGTGTAGCTGCTATCATCACAGCAACAAAAGAGTTGAAGCTAGGCCAGACACGCACTGTGAAACAGTTCGAGAGACTGTTAGGCCTCACGGCAGCAGCGTCCAATGTGATCCCCTTTGGCCTGCTGTACATGAGACCTTTGCAGTGGTGGCTCAGGACCAGAGGGTTCTCCCGAGGGGAACCCACTTCGTATGTTCAAGATCACGCGCGGTGCATCCGCGCCTTGATTATATGGAGGAAACATTGGTTCCTGTCCCAGGGTCCGGTGCTGGGAGCTCTTTGCCATCGAGTTGCTATCTCGACAGACACTTCTCTCACCGGCTGGGGAGCGGTAATGGAAGGCCGCTCAGCTCAGGGTCTGTGGAGGAACCATCATCTCTCTTGGATTGCCTGGAGATGATGGCCGTCTTCAATGCGTTGAGACATTTCCTCCCAGATCTGAGGGGCCAGAGAAGAGCGGTAAGGGCGCTCACACCTGAGCTAAATTATGTCTAACACCTGTCTCTAATTGCAGTAGAGCGAGGAGAGCGGATTAAAAGCCAGCAGCCACAGAGCAGAGGGGAGCCCGACCTACAGGAACCCAGTGTTTTCTGTATTGATATATGTGTGTGTGCACATTATAGAGTGTGAATAATAAAAAAGGCTTACCTTGTGCCAGAGACCTGTTTCCCTGTCCTCTTTCAAGGAAGGTGTCACAATCAGGTTCATGTCCTTCTACCTTAAAGGTTTACGTGGCGGCCATTGCGGCCTTCCACGCCCCTGTGGGTAGGACATCTTTGGGTCGAGACCCCCTGATTATTCGTTTCCTTCGTGGCACCTTGAGGCTGAGGCCTGTGGTTCGAACTAGGGTGCCAACCAATATTCCAAGGCCTATTGTACTGCAGGCATTCTGTCCTCCTCCGTTTACATCTTCGGACCAGGAAAAACTGAATCTCTTGTGTCCAGTGCGAGCACTGGACACTTATGTCCACAGGGCTGCCCCATGGAGAAGATCTAATCAGTAAGTGGATAGCTGAGGCTATTTCTCTTGCATATGAGTCCTCTGGCCAGCCGTGCCCTTCGGTGGTCAGAGCTCACTCTACTCGAGTATGGCGGCCTCTAAAGCCCTCGTATCAGGAGTTTCCCTTCAGGAGGTTTCTGATGCGGCAGGTTGGTCCTCGCTGCTAACTTTTGTGAGGTTTTATAGCCTGGACCTGGAAGCTGCCCCAGGATCCCAGGTGCTTTTACTGATTTGCCAACAGTTTTTATCATCTGGCATTTTGTAATTATGGCGTATTGGGTATTATCGTTCCCAAAGCATCATCGGCGCATCAGCGAGTTCCTCGTAAGGAGCGTCTCAGGTTACGACTGTAACCCTAGTTCCCTGAGAGGGAGCGAGATGATCGTCGCCTGCCATACTTCCTGCATCCCTGCGATCGACTTTGCTCGGCTCTAAAAGCTACGCGAGTAGCGCACCGGATGTGCTTATATCCTTTCCTGGTCATGACGTCACCCGCCCATGGCGTTCATTCATTCCATTGGACTAGTTGAACTACGTGCTTCAGGGGCGTTCACGCAAAGGCGTTCCCAAAGCGTCATCAACGCATCGTCTCGTTCCCTTCTCAGGGAACTAGGGTTACAGTCGTAACCTGAGACGTTTTTTTTGCAAGTGGATGTTTATTTGGAGTTACAGGGTATGGCAGAAATTCTTCATCTTCTTCCAGAAGCTTGTCTTGAATTATTCCGCTTTCGCAGTCATGGCCGTTATTAGTCGGCACACGTGAATCAGGTTTTATGGAGTCACTGGCTCTTTTTTGTGCAGATTTAGGCATGTTTTCGGGTCAAAGATATAGATAAGGGACTGTACAGTGGAGCAGTAAAACAATGTTAAAAATGAATGTTCTGATTGTAAATTCTGATTGGATGAGCCACATTGAAACTGTTTTAATATAGATGATATCTGCCTGTGACAGCACATCAGTTGAACTCTATATTATATTTTCTCTCTGTTTTTATTGTTTAGTTCATCCTGTGTGCTTTTGTTCATTGTGTATTTTCTGCTTTGATGATCCTCATATTTGAGTTGGCACAGGTTTTACATCAGATGCCCTTCCTGATGCACCCCCAGTGTCTGCAGGACTCTCACTCACACCTACAGGGGCAATTTAGTGTCTCCAATTCACTTAACCTGCATGTTTTTGGACTTGTTGGGGAAACCGGATCACCTGGAGGAAACCCACATAAACACGGGGAGAACATGCAAACTCCAGTTGACACGTGTATTTGACAGACCAGTTGAGCCGGGACTCGAACCCGGGACCTTCTTGCTGTGACGGGACAGTTCTGACCTACTGACTTTTAGTGTTATTTCATGTCATGTATTATTTTTTATTTTCATCAGATGACAGAAAATACTCAAAAAGCCTGTCACAATCTCATGTTTTATATATGATTTATTTTAATTAAATATATTTAATGATTAATGCTGATATTTAATAATAATATTTGAATATCCATCCATCCATCCATCATCA
>NC_068285.1:2378243-2425126 GCF_025860055.1 Xyrauchen texanus
ATAAATTAGAAACTTCTAGATAAAATTTGTATACATTTACTATAGTAATTAATACTCTGACACTAATTTGCGCAAAGTGCACTAATGACTTGTTTAAGACTTGAAGCTAAAAGTTGAGGACTTGTAAATTGACTTGGTCTTGCCTGCCTTGACTTGGGACTTACTTGTGACTTGGAAAACAATGACTTGGTCCCACCTCTGCTATTTAGTACTTTACAAATAAAACATATTATTAGTATTAAACATATTGTAGTCTTGCTGTTGTGCTGCACTTAAGCAAATAATAAATCATATAAAATGAAAATAAGCTCATCGTAACATTTCATATAAACACAATCCGTTTGCATCTAAATATATTATCCTCCACAGATTTCATGGGACGATGCAACAAACTTTCCAAACAGAATAACTGAGAACCATTAATGGTGCCAAACCCAAAATGTCCAAAATACTCTCACACTGCAGATTTCAGCAGTGAAATAAATGTACTATAAGATACTGTCCAAAGCATTAACCAACAGATTCAAACTTTACATATCTAAATTAATTCACGCTGACCAGTCATATTGTATTCCTAAACGCACAATATTTGATCATTTGTTTTGAATACATGATCTGATTTCTTTTGCCAGAGACAATAATCTTAATGTAGGATTTTTATATTTGGACCAAGAAAAAGCTTTTGATGGTGTAAATAAATGTTCAGGGTCCGACATATCTTTGTGGTGAGATGAGCCCGTGCCGTGCCTTTAAATGAAGTGTCCATTCAATGTAAAATGAGGAAATCACGATTTATCAAATGTATCTGATGATGTCATCATTAAACTGATTTGGATTTTAGAAAAGTTCAGATTTTATATTTAAACAGATTTTATATTCATTCAATACTGTGAATAAGAATGTCTATGGTGTGAAAATCATCTATTATTAAACTGGGGTATATCGTGAAACTGTTAAACCGTTACATCCCTACTGGAGATGCTGCCACTATTACAGAAACCATCTTCAACATCATTACAGCAGAGAAATGCAGACCTGCAGACACTCTTGCATCATTTACCAGTGATGCTGCTTCTGTTATGATCGGTAAGATTTGAACATTTCACTTTTATTTGAATAGCAGTTTTGATATAGAATTGATTTTTTACTGTCAAGGCAAGAAAACTGAATTAAGAGACTAAAAGACCTTTTCCCTGAATCACTGTCACTGTCCACTGTGTTCCCCATCGAATAAAAAGGGAAAGTCTTACCCAACCAAATACTGCAAAACCATTTCAACAATATTTTGGTTATTTCAAGCAAGCAGCACCTTTTTTTGCCAATGTGTGAACGGCTTGTAACACAACTTATAAAATGAGCCCTTCACACACTTCCTAGGTTGCCTATTAAAGCCTGTAGACTGATTTTCATGTGAAGGGAGCGGGTCGCTTTTGCCAGGAAAATCACAAATATGTGACGTTTATGTGCGCTCCCGAGAGCCTCAGTGCTTCTCTTCCACTATTCAACAGTGACATCAAACTGCAACACTAGATAACGTTATCTTAGAGATGAATCCAGCAAACGTCCCAGCACAACACCGACTCCAACACAAACTCTGAGTAACCCAAAAAAACATTGATCTACTGAATCCCGTCTGGCTAAGTGGGAATGTGATCATGGTCGAGTGAAAACTAGAGTGAAAATCGGCAGGGCATTTGATTCCTGGATGGATCTTCATTCGGTTTTGGGGATCAAAACTGACCCTGAATTGGTGTTTTTCTTATTGGACAGGTAAACTTACATAACTGCAAAGCATGTGACATATTGTGCCATAAGGATTGATCTGTGTCATTTTAGCTAAACTACAATAACACATGAAATGAATGCTAGACAATGTTCAAGATAATGCAAAAAGACACATTCATTAGTGTAACGTAACTTGGTTATACAGAAAATATATATAATCTATTATTATAAAACAATAGCGCATCGATATATCAAAATGACAGTTGTGATGAATCACATCAATACTGAATTGTGTCAACATATTTATAATGTACAGTCTATTTTATAAACAGCTACTGTCATCATCCACCACATTTAGCTAACAGCTATTGATAAAGCTGACTAGCTAACTAATACCAACATCAGCTATCGTATAAATGCAGTCAATGTATCATGCAAAGAAAAGTGATTATTCAAACTACAGTCTCACATAGTCAGACCAATATCCACACTTTGTTTTAGCCCTGTTCCAGCACTGGATAGTCAAATATAATATACAGTCTCAAAGTTTGCAGTAAAACAATCATAACTGAGTCATTTTAATTATGCTACCTCATCTGTCAGCATGATGCCGGTGAATCACGTTCAGTCTCTTTGTAGGTTACATCATTGTTTTGGTAAATGCTCACTCTCCTCCCTATGGAGTTCACAAGCAACAGGTAGCTGCTGCAGTTCACTTCATGGCCACAGGTGTCATTAATAACAAGGGTTTCTGAATCTTACATACTGCACCTTTAATAAAATTTGCACTTTGTCACCTTTTCTGTATTTAGGGGACTGCCCTCAAGTCATCTCTTGGACAACTAAAGTCCAAAAGCACTGTAAAGGACAGGTGGGAATCTTGGATATGAGTTGGGGTTTATGATTTAGTGATTATGGCCCGAGACAGTACATGTGACACTGCATATGACAGTTGGCTTTAGAAGATGGATGGATTCAGTAACCCTAATAATAATCTTAATAGGGGGTGATTTGATGGGGATTATAATTTTATGATTGCAAACACTTTTAAATAAGATTCAGGTGGTGTCCTTCAGGGATTACCCCCCCCAAATAAAATGTTAAAACTTTTGTGTCTTACATGATATTTTGTTGACATGCAGACCAATGAAAGTGTGCAGAATACACTGCAAATATAATTGAAATAATGTTTAAATATGTACAAAATGCTTCAAAAAACGCCTTCATGCAGCAATATCACACATTCAAGTGTTTTTTCTAAATCAAAACTATGAATATTTTGTTTTTCCCTTTTCATGAGTAGGTTCTGAATTCCCTTGAATGCCCCCCAGAGTGAGTTATGTCCACACTCAAAATATCAAAAGAATGCAAAATCTGTTAGAATGAGGTCATGTGACACTTCAGAGTGTAGATGAGTAATATACTGAATTCTTGATTTGTCATTTTAAAACATTTATAGATACAAATATATTTAAAAATACTGTAAATACTAAGCATATAAACAAATGAGTTTTGTCTACTGTACTGTATTTGTTTTACTTCCTCTTTTATACATAGCTATATAAATAGTCAGAAATCATCAATACGGTCTGTCTGTACACTGTGTGTTTGTGTGTGTGTGACAAACACATTGTCACCTAATGTAAAAAGAGATGGCTGGACTGGAATGATTGCATTTCCCTGATGTGTTAACTGCATATAGGTGAGCTGTTGTCCGTTATCGTGATGTTTTGTGACAATTTGCCTGTCTGTTTCAATGAACGTACTGACTGTGTGCTTGAAAAGACTATTGAGTTGATGTTTGAGTTACTTGTGATGGACAACATAACGATCACCTAATGTAAACAGACATGGCTGCGAGGAACATTGATCCCAATTTTGTGTTGACTGTTTGCATACGAGCTGTAAACTTTTATAGTAGTAATGTTGTGACCATTTGGATGTCTATGTCATAAAATATGAGCTTCAGTTTGTGTGAATATGAATTACAGGCACTTGGGCAGTGCAGTTTAGTGTTGGTATGAAAACCGATTTGAATCTGACATCACTGACTGCTGCAGAAACACAAATGTGTTACGCTACTCTAAGGGTGCCAGTCATAAACCATCACAAATATGCACCAGTAAGTGTGAAAGGGTTAAGTGACAGATGCTTAAAGATTGTTCTTTTGAATTGTTTTCCTAAAATAAGTAAAAAATAATATTCTATATAAAATGTAATGATTACAAAAATGTCCTCATTCTAATGAAACACTAAAAATAAATGTCTTCTGTGTGTATTTGTTAAGGATTTCCATTTTTTAAAAGGAATAAATACAGGTGCTGTTTCAGTGAATTTACTGACCATTCAATAAATTCAAGACCAATTAGGGCCTGGGTTTAAGGGGTTAATATGGGTATAAACAGGGTTTTACAGCTCAACATACTTAAGTTTGTCCAGTGTGCAGTTTGGATCGTTGAGTCTTTCAGAGAGCAGCTTGACTCCTGATTCTCCTGGGTGATTGTAGCTCAGATCCAGCTCTTTCAGGCGTGAGAGATTTGATCTCAGAGCTGATGCCACAGAACAACAGCCTTCCTCTGTCACCATACAGCTAGATAATCTACAAACACACATACATAACAGTCAGATAATCTAAAAACGTGCATATAACCAGTCAAATAATCTACAAACGCACATCAACAGTCAGATAACCTACAAACACACATCAGCATTTACCAGCAGCCATATTAATCTGTAGCTCAAGACTGGTTGCCACTGAAGCTAAGCAGGGTTGAGCCTGGTCAGTACCTGGATGGGTGACCTCCTGGGGAAAACTAAGTTTGTGATTGGAAGAGATATTAGGGAGTCCAACAGGGGGTGCTCACCCTGTGGTCTGTGTGGGTCTTAATGCCCCAGTATAGTGAAGGGGACATTATACTGTAAAAAGACACTTTCCTTTGGATGAGAGGTTAAAAACAGATCCTCATTCTCTGTAGTTATTAAAAACATCCTAGAGCACTTCTCGTAAAGAGTAGGGGTATAACCCTAGTGTCCTGGTTAAATTCCCCCTATTGGCCTCCTAATAATCCTCAGCCACTAATTGGCTCTATAACTCTCTCCTCTCCACCAATAGCTGGTGTGGGGTGAGCATACTGATGCACTATATCTGCCATCATTTTATCCATGTGGATGCGCACACTAGTGGTGGTTGAGGAGAGTACCCTGTTCAATGTGTAAAGCGCTTTGATTATAGTGTCAGAAAAGAGCTATATAAATTAATGTTCATTCAACAGTCAGATAATCTAAAAACACACACATCAGCAGTAAGAAAATCCACAAACACACACATAAAAAGTCAGATAAACTACATTTACATTTAGTCATTAAGCAGACGCTTTTATCCAAAGTGACTTACAAATAAACTGTACCTGCAGGACCACACTGCCAAGTTCTAAGTATTGCTATAATAGTACAGAAACTAGCACAGAAGAAAGAAACAGATAAGGATTTTTTTTTTATATTTCTTAAATAGTAAGTGCCATTATTTAGGACAGGTTAAAAACTCACAGAAAAGATATGTTTTCAGCTTTTTCTTGAATGTTGAAATGGTTTCAGCAGAACGGCAGGTGGTTGAAAGCTCATTCCACCACCGGGGGACAGAGAAAGCGAATGAATGTGAAGTGCCTAATTGTGATGGGACCACCAGGTGTAAGAGGGCGCTGTTCCACTGGTTGTCCTGAGGGCCAAATTCAAAGCTTTGAATTTGATGCATAGCCAGTGGAGTAAGACCAAGAGGGGTATGATGTGAGCCCTCTTTGGTGGGTTGAAAAACAGACGTGCCACCGCATTCAGGACCATCTTCAGAGGCTTGATAGCACTAGCCGGAAGGCTATCCAACAGAACACTGCAGAAGTCCAATCTTGAAATAACCAGAGCTTGGAACAGGGACTGCGCAGCATATTCAGACAGAAAAGGTCTGAATTTTCTGATGTAATAAAGCACAAACCAGGCAGTTGATGAGATGCGAGTACTAAAATGTAGCTGTTCATCAATTACTAATCTCAGGTTTCAGCTGTCTTGATAGGTCTCTCAGTAGTGGAGCACAGATGAACGGTAACAGATGGGTTTGCTAGGATCACAAGTTCCATCAACGAGTTTGGTCTTGGCCAGGTTGAGATGAAGGTGGTGTTCCTTCATTCAGGCAGAGATCTCCAAAAGGCAGGCAGAGATATGTTGATATAAAATTGAAAAATTTGTATAAAAATGACTTCGATTTTAAAAGTCCTCTTCATCATCCAAAATAAATGCAAATACTTATTTTTGAAATTATAGTAAGTAAAGAAAAGAAAACAATACATATTAAAAATAAACATATTTCAAATTACAAAAGAAAAAGAAAACAAAGCATTTTATCATAATGTTTCAGTAAATATATAAAATGACAAATATATTCCTCAGGTTTACATGTTTACTGTGCAACCATTTATTAAGGGTCAGTTCACCCACAAATACAATTCTGTCAATACTCGTCCCCGTGTCTTTCCAAAATCTCCATCTCCAGAACACAAATTAAGATATTTTTAATGAAATCTAAAAGCTTTCTGTCCCTCCATTGACAGCTTACACAACTAGCATTTTCAAGAAAGGTGGTAAAGACATGATTAAAGTAATCCATATGTCTCTACTGGTTTAACCTCAATTTATGAACATAATCTACTACATTTACAAAATATTAATCTCCAGCGTGCGTTCATAAGAGCACCACAACGCATACATGTTGTATTGATGCAAGAGCAGACGTTGTGTAAACACGTGTTCAAGATTCATATTTTGTAAATAAAGTGGTAAACTATGTTGTAAATACAACACACACTAAGCACTCGTGTGGCTTCATAAATTGAGGTTAAACCACTGATTTGGATTTCCTGCCTGACATATTGTAAATACCACAAGCTCCCGCCATGAACAATCTGTCCCTCACGGACTGAGTGACTTCACCACAAGTAATTTTTTTTTTTGGTAACTAATCAACTAATAACATTTTTAGTCGACTAATCCTCTTTTAGTCGACTAAAGATTAGTTGAATATTATGGGGCAGCCCTAGTCTTTACTACCTTTTTGGGCCTTGAAAGTGGTAGTTGCGAAGCTGTCAATGGAGGGATCAGAAAGCTGTCAGACTTCATTAAAAATATCTTAATTTGTGATCTGAAGATGAACACAAAGTATTACAGGTTCGGAACGGCATGAGGGTGAGTAAATGATGACAGAATGTAATTTTTTGGCACATATTTCAAGAAAGACTTGTTTGGAAAAATTCTGAAGTTAGTGTTGATTGTATTAATTTGTCAAAATTGCAAAGGACTTGAATTGAAACCGTAAAACTGATGCCATCGTTACTGTGTAATGGAATGGAATGTAATTTCTGATATGCGCTGTCGATCACAGCAGACTGGGCCATCTGACCCATTAGAGCAGAGTAGGCTCTCAGAAAAGAGGGGTTTAGAGAGACCGAATCATTTATGAGAAGAGAGATAATACTGCAATGAAAATTACAGTGTTTTTTTTTACTTGGATGCATGTAAACCTAACCTCCAAAACCAATTTAGCAATCTGTAAATTAGCATAATAGGGGGACTTTAAAATTATTATTATTATTATGGTTCTTCTTCTTCTGAGACTTTAATTTTCCAAGATAAACTCCTCCTAGAGCCTTCAACCTACAACCACCAAACACAGCAAAGATCTTTAGGCTGTAATTCCCTGTAGCAGACTTCCGACTTTCATTCATTTATAAAATATACATTCCATTAGCATAACACACTAATGGATTATTCTCTGTTCTTTGTCAGTCTTTCTTCCAGAGCAAGCCATCAAGAGGTACAACAAGGTCTTGGACTATTTGAAAGGTGGGACAACAGAAACCCAGGCATACTTCAAATGTGGCATGGATAGAGAGACCATTGCTGATACTGCTGCAATTGCGGCGCTCGAAGCTTGTAACAAAGAGGCCTACAAAAATGTGCGAGAGACCTTCCAAAGAGGACAGAAACTGTCTGATTTTGCAGAGCGGTGCAGAGAATTATGCAGACAGGAGCCAGTGCAAAGCACCATTGAAAACAAAAAGAAAGTTGGCTTGCTTATAGACTTTTGTGAGAGACAAAAATAATCTGTTTATGCATGTGTATGTGTGTTTCTTTGTATGATAAATACCATTCCATGCATGTTCTAGCCCAGTGGCTACACACAGTCACTTTAGCTGATGCTTGTTCCATGCGTCATGTTAAAATCAGCAATTTTTCCAGTCATGATGAATAAATATCATGTGCAAGCAAACACTGAAGTCATTTTAAGCTTTTGAGGTTTTTGGTGAAGTTTTAGATGGTAATTCCCATAGAAGTATGCAGTAACACTTGAGTCATTACTAGTTAGTTACCATGATTATTACA
Organism: Xyrauchen texanus; assembly: GCF_025860055.1. NCBI lineage: Eukaryota > Metazoa > Chordata > Actinopteri > Cypriniformes > Catostomidae > Xyrauchen > Xyrauchen texanus. Next base: position 2,386,395 of record NC_068285.1, read on the forward strand.
GTAGTTACTAATGAAAAGCCAATCCTAAAGTGTAGAATCTTCTATTCATTGACAAGATATTCACACACACACACACACATATATATATATATATATATATGAGCTAGAGACATACATAAAAACATATTTTTTGAGAGGTAGGTTAAATAATGAAATAACTGTATATGGTATTTGGATGTCTGATGACTCAATATGTTCCAGTAGTCACCATGACTCTAGTGATTCAATGCCAGTCCAGAGGAATGCCAGAAAATTGGCCACAGGACAAGTAAGGTCCCGACAACTGCATTTAAAAATCCATTTCTTTAAAATTATTCAGTTGATAAATAGTTCTAGGAGACAGCATAAGCTAATTATTGACAGCTTTCCCAAATCATAAGTCTGCTATGCTATTACATATTGATAATGTAAACAACGTTGTGTATTCGTTTACAGTTAATGTTAATGTGGTGCTAGTCATTTGCCTGCATTAGTTATTGATTAGTTTTGCATGAATTATGAAACTTTTTCAGTAGTTCTCTGGGAAGCTTTCAAAAAATAGTAGTTATTCATTAGTTAATAGTGAACTACCACTTTCATCTGTGTGCTATTACTTACTAATTAATTAATCAGAGCTTCTTGTTAGTTAATAGTAGTTACTACATTGTTAATATTGTGTTACACATTTGTTCCTGTGTAGTTATTCATTAAAGAAGGAACCTTATTCTAAAGTGTTACAGAGTTTTCTAAAGAGCTGGACATAAATTAATTTTGTGATAATTTTGAACTGTGATGTCATAATCAGAATAACTTGATTCACTTAAGAGGAAACAGACTCAGCAGAGGGAGCCCATCCATAAGTACACAGTAGTTGGTGATCGTTACACTGCCAAGACTGATAAATCCGTTGATATTCTGGCATATTTAATTATCGGCGTTGGCCGATTTCCCCATTTGGCCACGAAAATCACCTGCCTGCACGTGAAGCATATGAGACATGTACACGACTAGTCATGGTTTGTTTTGTTGTTACATGCCATCGTGTGATATGTCGGCCTTGTATCGGTCTATTGGCCATCCTGCTCTCTGGATATCGATATCGGCCATTAAAAACCCCATATCGGTCAACCAATGGTACACAGTAACCACAGCTATGTACCACAATATATTCATATCATATATTCCAATGTACTAATGAATCTGCAAAGACAAACCTCAGTATTTCCAGTGTACAGTGAGGACTCTTCAGAGCATCAGAGAGCAGCTTCACTCCTGAATCCTGCAGGTCATTGTTACTCAGGTCCAGCTCTCTCAGTGATTTTGATGATTGTAGAACTGAAGATAAACTTTCACAGCACTGATCAGTGAATCTACAAGATGCAAATCTAAAACATATAAAGAAAGAATGATAAAAAGCAGTTTTATATAACAAATGGTAATAACAGAGTGAATGCTCTACAGTTTGATATGAAGGGTTGTGACAGTCACTGAGCCATTTATTGTTTCATTGTCACAGCTATGAACCACAATATATTCATATCTTACATTCCAATGTACTAATAAATCTGCAAACACAAACCTCAGTGTTTCCAGTGTACAGTGAGGACTCTTCAGTGCATCAGAGAGCAGCTTCACTCCTGAATCCTGCAGGTCATTATTACTCAGATCCAGCTCTCTCAGACTTGAGGAGTTTGAGCTGAGAACTGAGGCCAGTGCTGAACAACTTTGCTCTGTCAGATCGCAGCCCATCAAACTGAGAGAAATGACAAGATAATAGTGTGTTAATCTATATGTTTTAGTGAAGGCTTCCTAGTACAGCTGTTGGGTACAAAGAAAAAATATATGGCCACTGTGTTTGATTGCTCATAGTCGTTTGCTAATTTTTTGAAGCTCTTCTACTGTCAAGACCCAGTCTGGACTGCCCAACTTGTTATAAATAGTAGTAAAAAATAATAGTAATAATTATTCAGTATTCTAATAATAAACTTGACTGATTCCCTCAATAATAATTCAGTATTGTATCATATTTAACTGGGTTTTTGCCCATCATGATCATTCAAGAAATGTTTTAGTAAAAATATATGCAGGTAAATTATGATTTATTTATGAGGCTGATGTGTATTATTGTATGTGGAAGCATAAATACAAATGATAAAGTATCAGTATAAAGTAAATAAAGTATCGTTTTGTATTTATTTAGTGGAAAACTGTAGAAAACATGCTTTTGTTATTTTAAACTAGATAATTAACTTTGCATTAAACATTTTGAATCTATTTGGCTACAATGTCTGTTTAAAATGAAGGAAAAACAATAAAAAGTAACACATGAAACCAAATAAACATCACAATAGTATAAGGGGTTGTTTTTAATCTAAGAAATTACATTAAAATCTAACCTCTGCTATTTAATTACAATAAAGTGAGATTAAAACACTAAATTACTCACTCAGCTTTTCTGGATGCTTTGATCACCGGCAGCAGCCTCACAAGACATTCATGTGATGGATCATATTTCCTCAGATTAAACTGATCCAGCTCCTCTTCTGAGTTCAGCAACACAAACACCAGAGCTGACCACTGAGCAGGAGAGAGACGGACTCCAGAGAGACGATTGATATCTCTTCTGTTCACGTATGTTTGTACTTCCTGCACTAGAGAATGATCATCGAGTTCATTCAGACAGTGGAACAGATTGATGGATTTCTCTGGAGAGGGATTCTTCCTGATCTTCATCTTAATGTACTCAACTATTTCCTGTTTTCTTTCAGAGCTGCTTCCTGTCTGTGTCAGTAAGTCTCGTAAGATTGTCTGATTGGACTTCAGTGAGAGACCCAGAAGGAATCGAATGAAAAGGTCCAGGTGTCCGTTCTCACTCTGTAAGGCCTTGTCCACTTCACTCTTCAGTAGATCATTCATAGATGAACTAAACATACTGAAGAGACCTGATTTCTGTTGAGAAAAGGAAATAAAAGCATACAGAGCAGCGAGAAACTCCTGAATGCTCAGATGCACAAAGCTGAACACCTTCCCCAGGTGCAGTCCAAACTCCTCTCTGAAGATTTGGGTACAAACTCCAGAGTACACTGACGCTTCTCTGACATCAATGCCACACTCTCTCAGGTCCTCCTCATAGAAGATCAGGTTCCATTTTTCCAGCTGTTGAAAAGCCAGTTTTCCCAGAGACAGAATCCTCTTTCTAGCCTGCTGAAGATCCACCTCACATTTCCCATCATACTTCTGGCTCTTCAGTTTGCTCTGAAAGATCAGGAAGTGTGTGAACATTTGAGTGAGAGTCTTGGGGATCTCTGCACTCTCTGCTTCACTCAACAGTCTCTGGAGAACAGTGGCTGAAATCCAACAGAAGACTGGTATGTGACACATGATGTACAGGCTTCTTGATGATTTCATGTGTGAGATGATTCTGTTGGCCAGACGCTCATCTTTTATTCTCTTCCTGAAATACTCGTCCTTCTGAGGGTCATTGAAGCCTCGTACTTCTGTGAGCTGGTCAACACACTCAGGAGGAATCTGATTGGCTGCTGCTGGTCGAGAGGTGATCCAGAGCAGAGCTGATGGAAGCAGATTCCCCTTGATGAGGTTAGTCAGCAGCACATCCACTGAGGCCGATTCTGTCACATCCCACAAAATATCATTGTTCTGGAAATCTAGAGGAAGTCGACACTCATCCAGACCATCAAAAATGAAAATGACTTTGTAGTCATCAAGGAATGTTGATCTCAGTTCTTTTGTATCTGTGAAAAACTGATGAAGAAGATCCATAAGACTGATATTTTTGTGCTTCATCAGATTGAGCTCTCTGAAAGGAAGTGGAAATATGAAGTGAACATCCTGATTTGCTTTTCCTTCAGTCCAGTCCACAATGAACTTCTGCACAGAGACAGTTTTCCCAATTCCAGCAACTCCTTTAGTCAGCACAGTTCTGATGGCTTTGTCTTGTCCAGGTAAGGCTTTAAAGATGTCATTACATTTGATTGGTGTTTCCTGTGTCTCTGCTCTCCTGGATGCTGTCTCAATCTGTCTCACCTCATGTTCATTATTGATCTCTGCACTCCCTGCCTCTGTGATGTACAGCTCTGTGTAGATCTCATTCACAAGTGTTGAGCTGCTTTGATTTGACATTCCTTCAGTAATTCTCTGGAATTTCTCTTTTAGTTTTGTTTTGAGTTTTTGTTGATGCACAGAAATCTGTTCTGATGTAAAGAGGAAAAGAAATGGGAATTATAATTGATGTTGATGTTTAATGGTCATTATACATGAAGTTTATTTTCTTTCACTAATATTGAGTGAATCCAGACACTGTGTTTCCTTTGAAGGTGATGTGATGTAATAGTGACGTGAGTGCGAGCTCTTACTGGTTTGAAGTGTGTTAGCGAGGTCTGTCTGCTTCATCTTCTTCAGGACGTGCAGTGTGATCTTCAGAAACCCCTCTCTGACTCTGCTCTGACCTTCATCATCCTCCTCCTCTCTCTCAGAGCATGCTGGGGAATCTGAGATCAGTAGTCTCTTGATACTCTTCAGCTCTTTCTTCATCAGAGAGATGATTTTGTGCTCAAGTTCCTGAAATCAGTGAAAATTCAAACAACAAACTTCATTCAGTAACAGAGAAGAACTGAAGGATCAGTGGACAAGAATCACCACTCATTTTATTTGTGCTTTAGTTGTCTTGAATTCATCAGTGTGTGTGTGTGTGTGTGTGTGTGTGTGTGTGTGTGTGTGTGTGTGTTATTAAGATTAGGGTGAAGCTAAAAAAACAGCCTGTCTCTCTCTCTCACTCTCACACACACGCACACACATGCACACACACACGCACACACACACGCACACACGCGCACACACACGCACACACACACGCGCACACACACACGCACACACACACGCACACACCTCAAAAATGGAGTCCAATGACACTTTCCCAGTAGTTGACTCTGATTCATCCTGTTTGTTTCTGTAGTTGATCAAAGACTCTCCTGAACTAAAGTTAAATTGTTGACTCATTGACCAATCACTCTTCATGGACACACAGCTGGGTTCAGGAGATTCTCCATGAATGACACTAAAACAGCAATTAAACAGAGTTTAGTTCATGTGTTTGTAATCTGAAAACATAATTTCAACATCCAGTGAAATAAAACACATTTAATGATGTGTCTTATATATTATATGTCACACGAGAACTTGCAATGTCACTAACATCAACATAAGTTCTCACATAAACACTCGAGCCGCTGTGAACAAACATCTCTCACAGCACTCATGAATGCACAACAGACGTCAAGATTTACAGTGAAAAATTACACATTTATACTTTTATTTTAAGTTTTAAAGTGAGTCACTCTCCACTGCCATTGAATTAACAAGACCACTCACCATATTCATTAAAACATCTGCTTTTGTGTCTTCTGCATGAGGGTGAGTGAATTATGACACAATTTTCATTTTTAATGAACTGAGAAATCCTGAAGCTGCAGTGAGGACGTGTGTTTTATTTGATCATTCAGAACACAAAACACGACATAACGGGACATTACAAGCAGGGGCGGGTTTACGATTTCTGAGGCCCCGAGCAACCGACCAACCCGGGGCCCCATTTTGAAAATAGTTGCTTAAATTACATAAAATTGATTTTTAAATCATAATTTTAAATTCATCCTATAAGCCGTTGTAGCAAAGTACATTCAAAATGTTTAATGAAATAAAAATCTAGTTAATTATAATGAATGATGTTTTCCAGTTGTTGTTGTTTTTTGTGAACAGGGTGTGCAAGAATCTACTACTTCACCAGTAACATTTTGGAATTTAGTTGGTATTTATTAATATTATAACCATCAATTACAGCATTTATTGTTGTCCAGTTTGTCATTATAACATGATACAGTATTATTATTATTACTTTGAGGATTAATATATTAGTATTATATTTCTGTCTTATTTACTTTCTCCTGGATCTTATATTCTGACGCTGCAGTGTTTTGTTCACCATGTTGCAAAAGGCAGTATTTTATGTTGGCATCGTGGCATCATTCTTAACAGTAACAGTAAACACACAAGCACTGCGGCCATCACACACTAGAGCAGAAGGAAAAACATTTATCAAGTGCTGAAACTTTACTTGGTGCAGAACAATCTGGAACTAGAAAAAGTTCGTCGAGACAAACTTTAAGTTGGCTTGTGAAAGTTTGGACCAGAAAGTTTGAAGTTTAAAGTAGTTTGAAGTTTAAATTAATTTATAGTTTAAATTAGTTTAAAGTTTAAATTAGTCTAAAGTTTAAATTAGTTTGAATTTTAAAGTAGTTTGAAGTTTAAAGTAGTTTATAGTTTAAATTAGTCTAAAGTTTAAATTAGTTAGAATTTTAAAGTAGTTTGAATTTTAAAGTAGTTTATAGTTTAAAGTAGTTTGAAGTTTAAAGTAGTTTATAGTTTAAATGAGTTTAAAGTTTAAATTAGTTTATAGTTTAAATTAGTTTAAAGTTTAAATTAGTCTAAAGTTTAAATTAGTTTGAATTTTAAAGTAGTTTATAGTTTAAAGTAGTTTGAAGTTTAAAGTAGTTTATAGTTTAAATGAGTTTAAAGTTTAAATTAGTTTAAAGTTTAAAGTAGTTTGTAGTTTAAAGTAGTTAAAAGTTTAACTTAGTTGCTAGATAGATAGATAGATAGATAGACACTCAGATAGATAGATAGAGAGATAGATAGATAGATAGATATTTACCCTCAGATAGATAGATAGATATAGATAGATAGATATTTACCCTCAGATAGATAGATAGATAGATATTGACCCTCAAATAGATAGATAGATAGATAGATAGATAGATAGATAGATAGATAGATAGATAGATAGATATTGACCCTCAAATAGATAGATAGATAGATAGATATTGACCTCAGATAGATAGATAGATAGATAGACAGACAGATAGATGCTAGCACGTTTTTAGCATTTTTTAGTACTTCGCTAGGTGATGCTAGCATGTGTTAGCATGATGCTAGCACGTTTTTAGCATCTTTTAGCACTTCGCTTGGCGATGCTAGCATGTGTTAGCATGATGCTAGCACGTTTTTAGCATGTTTTAACACTTTGCTATGCGATGCTAACATGTGTTAGCATGATGCTACGTTGTTTTTAGCATGTTTTAGCACTTCGCTAGGCGATGCTAGCATGTGTTAGCATGATGCTAGCACGTTTTTAGCATGTGGCTATGAAGATTTGAGGTCATTACTTTTTGGCTGCTTGATAAAAGAAATCCTCTGAGGGAGAGAGAGAGGGAGAGATGCAGGGCTGACAGGCCCTTTTTGTCTGTGTGTGTGAAAATGTCAGTTGGGATTTAAATTTCTGAACATTCCGCAATGTTAAGTCAATGGGAGTTTTTTCCGAGTTTGATCGTCATTTTTAGGAAAACCGTAAGTCCGATCAGTTAGAAAAGATATAGCACACTATTTGGGATTAGTCTGAAGGTCTGTGCCGAGTTTGGTGCCTGTAGCTTAAAAGCTCTAGGAGGAGTTAGATATAGAAATTTCAGAGTAAGAAGAAGAAGAATAACTAGAAAAAGTTCGTCGAGACAAACTTTAAGTTGGCTTGTGAAAGTTTGGACCAGAAAGTTTGAAGTTTAAAGTAGTTAGAAGTTTAAATTAGTTTATAGTTTAAATTAGTTTAAAGTTTAAATTAGTCTAAAGTTTAAATTACTTTGAATTTTAAAGTAGTTTGAAGTTTAAAGTAGTTTATAATTTAAATTAGTCTAAAGTTTAAATTAGTTAGAATTTTAAAGTAGTTTGAATTTTAAAGTAGTTTATAGTTTAAAGTAGTTTGAAGTTTAAAGTAGTTTATAGTTTAAATGAGTTTAAAGTTTAAATTAGTTTATAGTTTAAATTAGTTTAAAGTTTAAATTAGTCTAAAGTTTAAATTAGTTTGAATTTTAAAGTAGTTTATAGTTTAAAGTAGTTTGAAGTTTAAAGTAGTTTATAGTTTAAATGAGTTTAAAGTTTAAATTAGTTTAAAGTTTAAAGTAGTTTGTAGTTTAAAGTAGTTAAAAGTTTAACTTAGTTGCTAGATAGATAGATAGATAGATAGATAGATAGATAGATAGATAGATAGATAGATAGATAGATAGATAGATAGACACTCAGATAGATAGATAGAGAGATAGATAGATAGATATTTACCCTCAGATAGATAGATAGATATAGATAGATATTTACCCTCAGATAGATAGATAGATAGATATTGACCCTCAAATAGATAGATAGATAGATAGATATTGACCCTCAAATAGATAGATAGATAGATAGATAGATAGATAGATAGATATTGACCCTCAGATAGATAGATAGATAGATAGACAGACAGATAGATGCTAGGACGTTTTTAGCATTTTTTAGTACTTCGCTAGGTGATGCTAGCATTTGTTAGCATGATGCTAGCACGTTTTTAGCATCTTTTAACACTTCGCTTGGCGATGCTAGCATGTGTTAGCATGATGCTAACACGTTTTTAGCATGTTTTAACACTTCGCTAGGCGATGCTAACATGTGTTAGCATGATGCTACGTTGTTTTTAGCATGTTTTAGCACTCCGCTAGGCGATGCTAGCATGTGTTAGCATGATGCTAGCACGATTTTAGCATGTTTTAACACTTCGCTATACTTTTTGGCTGCTTGATAAAATAAATCCTCTGAGGGAGAGAGAGAGGGAGAGATGCAGGGCTGACAGGCCCTTTTTGTGTGTGTGTGTGAAAATGTCAGTTGGGATTTGAATTTCTGAACATTCCGCAATGTTAAGTCAATGGGAGTTTTTTCTGAGTTTGATCGTCATTTTTAGGAAAACCGTAAGTCCGATCAGTTAGAAAAGATATAGCACACTATTCGGGATTAGTCTGAAGGTCTGTGCCGAGTTTGGTGCCTGTAGCTTAAAAGCTCTAGGAGGAGTTAGATATAGAAATTTCAGCGTAAGAAGAATAATAATAACTAGAAAAAGTTCGTCGAGACAAACTTTAAGTTGGCTTGTGAAAGTTTGGACCAGAAAGTTTGAAGTTTAAAGTAGTTTGAAGTTTAAATTAGTTTATAGTTTAAATTAGTTTAAAGTTTAAATTAGTCTAAAGTTTAAATTAGTTTGAATTTTAAAGTAGTTTGAAGTTTAAAGTAGTTTATAGTTTAAATTAGTTTAAAGTTTAAATTAGTCTAAAGTTTAAATTAGTTTGAATTTTAAAGTAGTTTGAAGTTTAAATTAGTTTATAGTTTATATTAGTTTAAAGTTTAAATTAGTCTAAAGTTTAAATTAGTTTGAATTTTAAAGTAGTTTATAGTTTAAAGTAGTTTGAAGTTTAAAGTAGTTTATAGTTTAAATGAGTTTAAAGTTTAAATGAGTTTAAAGTTTAAAGTAGTTTGTAGTTTAAAGTAGTTAAAAGTTTAACTTAGTTGCTAGATAGATAGATAGACACTCAGATAGATAGTGTAGTATATTTTTATCAAGTTAATCAGGAGTAATCAATGAAAACATTGTAGATTTGTACCACAATTATGTCTGACGGGCAAACATGCAGTTTACTGTGTGTAAAGGCCTGTGGACTGATGGGATTTGTGCTCAACATATGTGTGACTATTTGACGGTGTGTGCAAAAACATAAATAGCATTACTTGGGGGGGCTCTCATGACTGGTGGGAGAATTGATCTCTTCCAAAGGTGGTTCTCTTACTTCTTAATATGGTCAAGACCAGAGTCAATGAAGAGCATGATAGATAATGCATGTAAGCCACACCTTGTTTGAGGAGATGTATTTAAGTGAAACCAAACCCAGAGATGCTTCAGTTGTTGATACTGTGGTTTCACTGTAGGCAACTCGGCTTTATTGTGTGATAATAAAGTCTATTCTTCTGAAATCAAAACCTCAAAGATGCTGAGTGATTTTTCACAAAATTGGCATGAAAAACTACAACAATTGGCGCCCGAACAGGGACAGAGAGAGCAGAGTCGTTACATCCTGGGCTGGCTGGGAAAGCAAACACAAACACGGTGGCCACCATTAAGAGGTAAGCATATTTTGCTTATAAACGTTTGTGTTACTTGCCAGTTTGCCTGTGGTGGTAAGAACGCTCAGAAAGCTCTTCTAAACCAAAAAGAACAAAAAGAATAAAGGGTTTTGATTCCAGAAGACATAATTGCATGCAATGATCTGTTTTTATTTACTGGTAAGGGTGTAGGTGCAATAGCAGTAAATAATGGCGGATAAAGTTTAAGAAAATATTAATATAGGCATAAATGCGAATAACGCTTGGGATAAATTAATATAAGAGGTCTGAATAGGCATATGCGGATACCGCTCTTGGGAAATATTAATATAAGAGGTCTGAATAGGCATATGCGGATACAGCTCTTGGGAAATATTAATATAAGAGGTCTGAATAGGCATATGCGGATACCGCTCTTGGGAAATATTAATATAAGAGGTCTGAATAGGCATATGCGGATACCAGCTCTTGGGAAATATTAATATAAGAGGTCTGAATAGGCATATGCGGATACCGCTCTTGGGAAATATTAATATAAGAGGTCTGAATAGGCATATGCGGATACCGCTCTTGGGAAATATTAATATAAGAGGTCTGAATAGGCATATGCGGATACCGCTCTTGGGAAATATTAATATAAGAGGTCTGAATAGGCATATGCGGATACCGCTCTTGGGAAATATTTTGGGAAATATTAATATAAGAGGTCTGAATAGGCATAAAAGATTAAAAAGTAAATAGATAAATTACTAATAATAAATCCTGCAGGTCACCTAAGAGGGGTGAAAAGTTGTCATTCACTGTGTTAAGGAAGTGAATCAGTGATGGTAAAATGGGGGTGTTTTAGAATTTTAGTGTATCTTCTGAGAGCTCTGTGTTTATAAAGGCCTTGTGTTTGTAATAAGTGTAATATTTCTGTGCTTGTAAGAATAATTGTGGTTCAAAGAGTGTGCAGAGTGACTGTGTATGAAAAAGTATGACTGAATAAAAATATAAGTCCAGTACAGAATTGGAATGTGTGATTAGTCGTTGACCATAAAAGGAACACTGTGTGGATGTAATATGAGCCCAATAAATAAATAAGAAACAAGACGAATGAAGTAAAAGTTTACAATAAATAACGTTTGTAATTTATATGTTGAATGAATGATAGAAATGAAAGCTGTCTCATAAACTGTGGAAGATATTTCCGTTGATAAAATATAGAAAACAAAAAATGTTCCAAAATATCAGCCTGTGCTGCATAAATGGTAAGGTGTATATATGCAATTTACAGCAGGGAAAATATATTTGGGCTATTTTCAACCTTCCATCACTATATGGAGGCAGAAAAGAGCTGATAATTGCAGGCAGAAAAGGCACCTAATAAATATTCTGGTTGTAAAGTGGAGATAAAACCAATGATAAAGACATATAGATAGAAAGATACATTTAATAGCGTATAAACAAACAATAAGAAAAAGAATAAAAACAGTGAAATAATATAGATGTAAACGAAATTAGGAAAAAAGAAATCAAAAAGTTAACTCACAACTGGCTGGAAAACATTTAGTCTTGGCTGTTCTTAACCTAGCAGCTGTTGATTGGAATGGGCTAGAGCAAAACTCCTAAACTAGACTGTAGCATAGAAATGTATTTGACTTCATGCAGAGAATCTATACATTCAAGAAGATATTGTAGGGTGTGTGACCAAGATAGAGAGACTCAGTCCTTGCTGTGTGGACAGAAAGTTAACTCTTAGCTTGTGAGGTTTTTTTTTTTTAGACTAGCAGCTGAAAAATATGCCAGACCTCTGAACTAGTCAGTCACAGAAGACAAGTGAACTTCATATAGAGAATTTGTGAAGTCAAAAGAGATATCTGTGCTTAAAGTTTAACCTTTAAAGCACAGGGACAAGTAACAATAAAAAATTGAAATTGAAATAAAAATTAAACAACTGTAAAGTAATTAAAATCAGTTTGAAAAATAAAAAATAAAAAAAGACAAAGGAAAAAATAAAATAATAAATAATAAGAATAAGAATTAAAGCTTTGAGTCCAGTGTATTACATTAAACTGAAGTCAACTAAGTAATTGGAATTTAAACAAAGGTTGTATTTAAGATAAGTGTTGTTGTATTACATAAGGTAAAATTCCAGTGGAAAGAGTAAAATCTAGAAGTCCACTGTGTAAAATCTCAAAGAAATGAGAAAGCAAAATAAATAAATAATAAAGTGACGTGAATGAACTTTGTGTATTAAAAAGTAAAGGTGAAAGAAATTGGGAAAATTGTTTCAAAATATTGCTGTTGAAGATTAGTGTAGAAAGAAATACATTTAAAAAATAAAAGATTAATTTATTCTTTAGATGTATTGATTTATCTAAATTAAGGGTGCTAAAATAAATTTTCATTTTTATATGCCAAGTAAAAATGAAGAAGGAGCAAGTGGAGAAATAAAAACTAAAAACTAGATGAAAACTGATCCTAAAAAGTAAATTGACAAACAGATAGGAAATGTATTCATGTATGGGGTATAATAATTCATATATTAGAAGAAGATAAGGAAAATGATTTAGAAAGACATTTAGATTAAACGGTTAAAAAATAAATAAATAAAAAGATAAGAGTAAAAACTAAGAACAGGAAAAATAAAAAGAATAAAGTAAGAGCTATATCCAGAAAGTTTAAAATTCACTGAGAAATATGAGGCAGGCCAGAAAAGCTGAGGGATGCAGAGGAGGGTAAAATGACAGATTCCTTTTTAAAAATACCTCCCTATTTGACCCCAAAGGTCAGCTCCCAAAGGTCAGCTCCAAATACTTTAGATAGAATGTGGATGGTACTTCTCGTAATGAGACCGGTAAATATCAAAGCCACAGAAAATGGGAAAGGGAAATTAAAAAGAAGGATTTTGAAATTGGAATATGAAAAGTAAATCTTAAATGTGAAAATGTCACATTCATGTGTCTGTTTTATGTTCTGTCTAGTCCAATATGAGAGAATAAAATTTTTAACAATATTAAATTAAACTATAATGTCTTGATATATACATTTAAGAACCCAGGATTATATGTTTTATTTTTCATGTGTTTAAATATGTCTGGAGAACACTGTACATGTGTGTGCAACTTTATTGGTGTAAACTTGATCAACCAACAAATATAAGACAGATAGTGTTTATTATTTTTGTTAGAAAATGTCTGACTGGAGAGATTGAGTAACACCTGATAGTGAACAGAGAGGATAGACCCGGTGTCTCTCATAATGTCTCTAGTCAAACACAGGGGGCCCCCGAATTTAGAAAAAAGAGATAGCAGGTTCTTTTAAGATTAGACATTTTTCTTTTATTTCTTGTTTTATATATACAGTGTAGGCATTGGTTGATCATGGGTACACTGAAAGTTGTCACTGAGACTAGAATTAAAGAAAATAAATTTAAGAATAATTTAAATCATTGCATGTTCTCTACGTTTCAAATTTACTCAGAGAAGTTTTTTCTTGGGTTTGTTCTATGACCAGTCATGACAGATAGAATTAAAATAAGTCCCAATATGTGGTATATTTGATTGAAAAAATATTGATAATGCTAAGGAAAAACTGGAGATTGGTATTAGGTGAAACCCATAGAGAAACATTAGGATTAAATTGAATATCATAAATAATTTGATGTAATGTGTCTATTCTGTGTGAAATTGATGCTAACCATGTTTTACTCTCTCTGTTGTCAGCATTGTGTAAGTCATTTCAATAACTCATTCTGGAACCAGTCTCTCATCATTGCAGATTGCTGAGCCAGGTGATTTATTGAAGAAGCTTATGTTACAGGAGACAGTCCGGAGAAAAGGAAAAAGACTGAGAAATACAGTATGTGGGCGGTTGTATGATTGACCCTCCTACTATCATGAATGCTGGTAATCATTACTGAATTGACATTTCAATTGTGGATTCAAATTTCTCTTAATAAGTTGATTTCAGTCATATATGACTAATTGGATGTTTGATTCTCCAAATGCCATCCATGGGTTCAATATCCATGTCTAAATTGTTCTGAGGGTCTAAATTTAAATCCAGCATCTAATTGTGAATTTGTTGTTGTGAAAGTTAAAGATAAAAACTTAATGGCAAAGTAAGAGTAACATATTGGATTGTTTACTCCCCTAAATTTCCCAAAGACTACCCTCACTTTAAAGAAAAAGCTTAATCAGTACTGCAAGGAGTTAATTAAGTGTCTATTTCTAGTAAGCTATTTTTTATTTTAAGTTAAATTCATGAAAATACAACCATAAAGGTATACAGTTTATGCACAGTGACATCTGTCTCTGCTATTTAACTGAATAATTGATCATGAAATGCTGATAAGTATAAGCCGATAATAACTGAAAAATCATATTATTAAAGGATGATAACATTAGGATATAAAAAATGAGACTTGTAAGAAATTCAAAGGACATAATGTATTTTACTGATCAATTATTGCAAAACACAAGATATATGTCTGAACTTCCATTGTGCCACTTTACTATTTTATTTTGTTTAGAATCTTTAAGTTATTTTTTCTGTTAATTTATGTTGGTTTATTTGACATAATGAAAATTCCTTCTCCTAAGAAAGAGTAAGAAAAGAGAGAAAGAAATCATAAGAAAGTTAATTGATTTAAAACGAAAACTTGAATTTCTCAATGGTCTGAATACAAATGCGCATTAATTTTATTGCGCGAGGAGGGAAGGGATAAGAGAAGTAGAAATTCTAGAAGTTTTCTTGAAGATGGTTTACAATGGCAAAGGTTGAAAGCAGATAATATAATAAAATATATTTGATTATATCATTTTATTAAATTACATTTATCACTATTCTCACTGTTGTAGAATTACAAATGTGTTATTGTGATTTTCTAAGAAAGAAAAAGGAATAACTGTAACAACAGTGTGAAGGAGTGCAATCTCTCCCTCAAAATTCTTTCCCTCTCGCTCTCAGTTTAAGTTTTTAAGTGGGCTAAAACCATATCACTAAATTGTTTTATTTTCTTTTGATTTTGTTTTCTTTTATATGGAAAATGATGTGATTTGACAATAATGTTAGATACAGTAATATGAAGGAAAGGTTCAAACAGCTTTCCTCATCATGATTAAAGATTTGTTATATTCAGAGGAATTTGAAGTGAAGTGCTCATACTAAAGATAAGAGATTTGGTTGAATGTACATCTGGAAGAATAAATGTGGGTTCTAAAACTACTTAGAATTTATTAAATTAAAGTGATGATTTAAATTAAGCATCTTAGAAGCTTGACAGAGGCGATCCTGTATTTTGATTTGTTCTGATGGTTCTTCTTCACCAAGAGACAAGGTCTTTTGTGACCTTTGCCAAAGGAGAAAACATAACAACTTGAATGGAAATTAGTGAACTGTGAATGAGTTCAATTGTTGCATTTTACTTTTCATTTGGACAATTTCAATAGATTGTTGAACTTTGAATAATGCTTTGTGAATTTAACCATGTTTTGGATTGTCTCAATGTTTGAGCAGTTGTAGATGCTCCATTGGCTGTGACGGTTCTCAGGTGATGCTCCCTGAAGCAAGGGAAAATAGCTGTTTGCTGATACCAGATTATTAAAGATTGGATAATAGGACTGAGCGGTACCGAGACCAGAGACAAGAGATGATGACCCAATGATGGGTAAAACTCTCCAGTGGCAAGAGGTGACGACCCAATGACGGGTAAAGACTCTCCAATTGCAAAATGAGAGCTGCCTAAGACAGGGCGCCACCGCCCTGGAAACATGCCCAAGAAGGGTGAACTGGGTTTAAGGAAGTGGATGGATGCTTTTAGGAAAGAAGCATCAAAAGGGAGGTCTAGAAGAAACCTGCCAAAAGTTGTGAGTTCCACTCAACCCGACTGTGTCTTAATAACCGCTTTATTAAAATATTTTATCACAGCGATGAATAACAAGCATTCTATCACTGTGTTATCAGGGGATCACACCCTGTGTAGAAGATCAATTATTTTGGAGGTAAAGCTTTGAGAACCGTTACATACAAGAAGTGCCTAAATTATTAAAGAAGTATTAAGCAAACCTGGGACTGTTTGCATGATGAAGAATTACGATTGGAAAATTATTTTTGTTTATGCTTTTATTGAACTCATATACATTTTAATAATAATGAAGAATGGAAAAGAATATGTGTGGTGACTAAAAATTAACATGGCCTGATTGCCAAAAGAAATGAGGTGAACAATTAACTAAAATTAATATAATATCTGGATAATAACATTGTGGAAGGAATAAGATTCTGTTGTGTGTTATCATTGGTAAAATAATTTTGGATTTGAGCAACAGTGAAACAGCTGACTTTGATAGATGTGAATGGCCCAATGCAATGGCAACTACCCTGAATGTACAAAAAGACCAACTTGGGAGGAAATTGATTCCCTCAATGAATATATAAGAAGATATGAAGAACCACGCCCTGGGTGTAAGTGCTGGTTAACCTCTCCCCAAAGGGTGATCCTCTACGATGCGCAAAGCATCTGGGTTGAAGACATCTACACTACAAGCAAGAACTCTTAAAATTAGGAAGAATATTTTGTTGATACACTCTGCATAACTGTGACAACCAAAAACAAGACCAAACCAGGAGCACGTACATGCTTAAATATGTTAATTTGTGACTATAGAAAGTCACAGAGGAGGGAATATGTAGTATATTTTTATCAAGTTAATCAGGAGTAATCAATGAAAACATTGTAGATTTGTACCACAATTATGTCTGACGGGCAAACATGCAGTTTACTGTGTGTAAAGGCCTGTGGACTGATGGGATTTGTGCTCAACATATGTGTGACTATTTGACGGTGTGTGCAAAAACATAAATAGCATTACTTGGGGGGGCTCTCATGACTGGTGGGAGAATTGATCTCTTCCAAAGGTGGTTCTCTTACTTCTTAATATGGTCAAGACCATAGTCAATGAAGAGCATGATAGATAATGCATGTAAGCCACACCTTGTTTGAGGAGATGTATTTAAGTGAAACCAAACCCAGAGATGCTTCAGTTGTTGATACTGTGGTTTCACTGTAGGCAACTCGGCTTTATTGTGTGATAATAAAGTCTATTCTTCTGAAATCAAAACCTCAAAGATGCTGAGTGATTTTTCACAAAATTGGCATGAAAAACTACAACAATAGATAGAGAGATAGATAGATAGATATTTACCCTCAGATAGATAGATAGATATAGATAGATAGATATTTACCCTCAGATAGATAGATAGATAGATAGATATTGACCCTCAAATAGATAGATAGATAGATATTGACCCTCAAATAGATAGATAGATAGATAGATATTGACCCTCAGATAGATAAATAGATAGATAGACAGACAGATAGATGCTAGCACGTTTTTAGCATTTTTTAGTACTTCGCTAGGTGATGCTAGCATGTTTTAGCATGATGCTAGCACGTTTTTAGCATCTTTTAGCACTTCGCTTGGCGATGCTAACATGTGTTAGCATGATGCTAGCACGTTTTTAGCATGTTTTAACACTTCGCTAGGCGATGCTAACATGTGTTAGCATGATGCTACCTTGTTTTTAGCATGTTTTGACACTCCGTTAGGCGATACTTGCATGTGTTAGCATGATGCTAGCACGATTTTAGCATGTTTTAGCACATCGCTAGGTGATGCTAGCATGTGTTAGCATGATGCTGTCACATTTTTAGCATGTTTTAGCACTTCGCTAGGCGATGCTAGCATGTGTTAGCATGATGCTAGCACGTTTTTAGCATTTTTTGCGCTCGCTAGGCGATGCTAGCATGTGTTACCATGATGCTAAGACGCTTTTAGCATGTTTTAGCACTCGCTAGGCGATGCTAGCATGTGTTAGCATGATGCTTAGCACATTTTTAGCATGTTTTAGCACTTCACTAGGCGATGCTAGCATGTGTTAGCATGATGCTAAGCACGTTTTAGCATTTTTTAGCACTCGCTAGGCGATGCTAACATGTGTTAGCATGATGCTAGCACATTTTTAGCATGTTTTAGCACTCGCTAGGCGATGCTAGCATGTGTTAGCATGATGCTAATGACGTTTTTAGAATTTTTAAGCACTCGCTAGGCGATGCTAGCATGTGTTAGCATGATGCTAGCGACGTTTTTAGCATGTTTTAGCACTCGCTAGCCAATGCTAGCATGTGTTAGCATGATGCTATCACGCTTTTAGCATGTTTTAGCGACTTCGCTAGGCGATGCTAAGCATGTGTTAGCATGATGCTAATGACGCTTTTAGCATTTTTAGCACTTCGCTAGGCGATGCTAGCATGTGTTAGCATGATGTTAGACGCTTTTAGCATGTTTTAGCACTTCGGCTAGGCGATGCTAGCATGTGTTAGCATGATGCTAGCTACGTTTTTAGCATGTTTTAGCGCTCGCTAGGCGATGCTAGCATGTGTTAAGCATGATGCTAGCGACGTTTTTAGCATTTTTAGCACTCGCTAGGCGATGCTAGCATGTGTTAGCATGATGCTAGCTACGCTTTTAGCATGTGGCTATGAAGATTTTAGGTCATTACTTTTTGGCTGCTTGATAAAAGAAATCCTCTGAGGGAGAGAGAGAGGGAGAGATGCAGGGCTGACAGGCCCTTTTTGTCTGTGTGTGTGTGAAAATGTCAGTTGGGATTTAAATTTCTGAACATTCCGCAATGTTAAGTCAATGGGAGTTTTTTCCGAGTTTGATCGTCATTTTTAGGAAAACCGTAAGTCCGATCAGTTAGAAAAGATATAGCACACTATTCGGGATTAGTCTGAAGGTCTGTGCCGAGTTTGGAGTATGTGGAGTTAAAGCTCTAGGAGGAGTTAGATATAGAAATTTCTTAGTAAGAAGAATAATAATAACTAGAAAAAAAAGTTCGTCGAGACAAACTTTAAGTTGGCTTGTGAAAGTTTGGACCAGAAAGTTTGAAGAAGTTTAAAGTAGTTTGAAGTTTAAATTAGTTTAAATTAGTTTAAAGTTTAAAGTAGTTTGTAGTTTAAATTAGTTTGAAGTTTAAATTAGTTTAAATTAGTTTAAAGTAGTTCATAGTTTAAAGTAGTTTATAGTTTAAAGTAGTTTATAGTTTAAATTAGTTTAAAGTAGTTTAAATTTTAACTTAGTTGCTAGATAGATAGATAGATAGATAGATAGATAGATAGATAGACAGACACTCAGATAGAGAGAGAGATAGATAGATAGATATTTACCCTCAGATAGATAGACATTGACCCTCAATTAGATAGATAGACAACAGACAGACAGGGAGACAGATAGATAGATAGACAGACAGACAGACAGATAGATAGATAGATAGATATTGACCCTCAGATAGATAGATTGATTGATTGATTGTTTGATCCTTGCTACCCTGAGTCCCATGAACAAAGCCAGAAGTCTTTATGTTGTTCTGGTGCAGAGATATGTGATTTGTTACTCGGTTGCTAGGGTAACCCCATGTGGTTGCTAGGCAGTTACCATAGTGATACTTATCAAGTCTCCTTGCCATCCTGATTGAAATAAATGAACCCAGAAGTCTCTCTGATTTTCTGGTGCAGAGATATAGTTATTGCTAAACGGTTGCTAGGGTACTCTGTTTAGTTGCTAGGGAGTGGCTTGACAGCTGCCAATCATGAAACTCCAAAGGCTGCTTGTCAGTATGAATGATATAAACCAACTCCCATGCCTCTGTGACATTCAGAATGGAAGATATCTCTCTATGGATTTTGGTTGTTAAGGTGCTCGACAATGGTTGCTAGGGAGGGGCTAGGAAGTGTTGAGGTGATTCATGATTGGCTGTTTGCTGCCCCGAGTCAAACGAGACCACCCTTGTGTTTCTATGATACTTCTATCCGGAGATATCCCTTTGATCTCTTTCATTAGAAGTCTATGGGAGTTGTTGCTAAGGTGCTTTAAATTGTTGCTAGGGCGTGGCTTGATAGCTTCACAATGATCCCGAGAGACTGATTGGTCGTCTGAGTAAAATGAGCCTGCCCCCTTGTCTCTATGACACTGTGATCCAGAGCTATGTTCAATACAAAATCCCTATGCAATGAGTGAGAGAGAGAGGGAGAGATGCAGGGCTTACAGGCCCTTTTTGTCTGTGTGTGTTCCCAAATTAATGACTCTAATGAGCCGGTTATTTTGAATCTACAGTGTGAAAAATACAGTGTGACCAGTGTAGTCTGATTCCCAAATTAATGACTCTAATGAGCCGGTTCTTTTGAATCTACAATGTGAAACATACAGTGTGACCAGTGTAGTCTGATTCCCAAATGAATGACTCCAATGAGCCGGTTCTTTTGAATCTACAATGTGAAACTTACAGTGTGACCAGTGTAGTCTGATTCCCAAATTAATGACTCTAATGAGCCAGTTCTACAGTGTAGTGTTAAAAAAGTTTAACTTAGTTGCTAGATAGATAAATAGATAGATAGACACTCAGATAGAGAGATAGATAGATAGATAGATAGATATTTACCCTCAGATAGATAGATAGATAGATAGATAGATAGATAGATAGATAGATAGATAGATAGATAGATAGATATTGACCCTCAAATAGATAGATAGATAGATAATGACCCTCAAATAGATAGATAGATAGATAGATAGATATTGACCCTCAGATAGATAGATAGATAGATAGATAGACAGACAGATAGATGCTAAGACGCTTTTAGCATTTTTTAGTACTTCGCTAGGTGATGCTAGCATGTGTTAGCATGATGCTAGCACGTTTTAGCATCTTTTAGCACTCGGCTTGGCGATGCTAACATGTGTTAAGCATGATGCTAGCACGCTTTTAGCATGTTTTAACACTTCGCTAGGCGATGCTAACATGTGTTAGCATGATGCTAGCATGTTTTAGCATGTTTTAAGACTCCGCTAGGCGATGCTAGCATTTGTTAGCATGATGCTAGCATGATTTTAGCATGTTTTAGCACTCTGCTAGGCGATGCTAGCATGTGTTAGCAAGATGCTAGCACTTTTTTAGCATGTTTTAGCACTTCGCTAGGCGATGCTAGCATGTGTTAGCATGATGCTAGCACATTTTTAGCATGTTTTAACACTTCGCTAGGCGATGCTAGCATGTGTTAGCGATGATGCTAGCGACGCTTTTAGCATGTTTTAACGACTTCGCTAGGCGATGCTAAGCATGTGTTAAGCATGATGCTAAGACGCTTTTAGCATGTTTTAACACTTCGCTAGGCGATGCTAGCATGTGTTAGCATGATGCTAGCAGCGCTTTTAGCATTTTTAAGCACTTCGCTAGGCGATGCTAGCATGTGTTAAGCATGATGCTGAGTACGTTTTAGCATGTTTTAGCGACTTCGCTAGGCGATGCTAAGCATGTGTTAGCATGATGCTAAGCACATTTTTAGCATTTTTAGCACTTCGCTAGGCGATGCTAAGCATGTGTTAGCATGATGCTTAGCACGCTTTTAGCATGTTTTAACACTTCGCTAGGCGATGCTAGCATGTGTTAGCATGATGCTAACGACGTTTTAGCATTTTTAAGCACTTCGCTAGGCGATGCTAGCATGTGTTAGCATGATGCTAAGACGCTTTTAAGCATGTTTTAACGACTTCGCTAGGCGTATGCTAGCATGTGTTAGCATGATGCTAGCACATTTTTAGCATTTTTAGCACTCGGCTAGGCGATGCTAACATGTGTTAGCATGATGCTAGCGACGCTTTTAGCATGTTTTAGCACTTCGCTAGGCGATGTTAGCGATGTGTTAAGCATGATGCTACAGACGTTTTTAGCATGTGGCTATGAAGATTTTAGGTCATTACTTTTGGCTGCTTGATAAAAGAAATCCTCTGAGGAGAGAGAGAGGGAGAGATGCAGGGCTGACAGGCCCTTTTTGTCTGTGTGTGTGAAAATGTCAGTTGGGATTTAAAATTCTGAACATTCCGCAATGTTAAGTCAATGGGAGTTTTTTCCGAGTTTGATCGTCATTTTTAGGAAAACCGTAAGTCCGATCAGTTAGAAAAGATATAGCACACTATTCGGGATTAGTCTGAAGGTCTGTGCCGAGTTTGGAGTATGTGGAGTTAAAGCTCTATGAGGAGTTAGATATAGAAATTTCTTAATAAGAATAATAATAATAATAATAATAATAATAATAATAAGTTTAAATAGGATTTCAGTAAGTTGGCTTTCACAAGCCAACTTAATAATAATAATAATAATAATAAGTTTAAATAGGATTTCAGTAAGTTGGCTTTCACAAGCCAACTTAATAACTAGAATGTACATTTCCTGAAGAAAATGTGAGTGGTGCTTGCCGTGGCAAAACTCGTCAAATAGCATTTTATAACTTGTTGCTAAGCACTAAAATAATGGTCATAGAATTTTTCATGTGTTAGCACTTCGCTAGGGGATGCTAACATGTGTTTGCACGGTTTTAGCATGTCTTAGCACTTCGCTAGGCGATGCTAGCATGAGTTAGCATGATGCTAGCACGTTTTTAGCATGTTTTAGCACTTCGCTAGGCGATGCTAGCACGTTTTTAGCATGTTTTAGCACTTCGCTAGGTGATGCTATTATGTGTTAGCATGATGCTAGCACGTTTTTAGCATGTTTTAACACTTCGCTAGGTGATGCTAGCATGTGTTAGCATGATGCTAGCACGTTTTTAGCATGTTTTAACACTTCGCTAGTTGACGCTAGCATGTGTTAGCATGATGCTAGCATGTTTTTAGCATGTTTTAGCACTTCGCTAGGTGATGCTAGCATGTGTTAGCATGATGCTAGCACGTTTTTAGCATGTTTTAGCACTTCGCTAGGCGATGCTAGCATGTGTTAACATGATGCTAGCACGTTTTTAGCATTTTTTAGGGTATGGCTATGAAGATTTTAGGTCATTACTTATTGGCTGCTTGATAATATAAATCCTCTGAGGGAGAGGGAGAGATGCAGGGCTGACAGGCCCTTTTTGTCTGTGTGTGTGAAAATGTCAGTTGGGATTTGAATTTCTGAACATTCCGCAATGTTAAGTCAATGGGACTTTTTTGGCCGATTTTTCGTCCGCTGTGCAAACATCGTACACCCGATCGCTTAGAAAAGATAGAGCATACCTCTCCTCAATGAGCCGCACGATTTGACACCTTACACAGGGGTCTGTGACAAACGCTGCGGGAGGAGTAGCGCGCCAAACTTTGTGTGGAATAATAATAAGAAGAAGAAAAATAAGTATGCAAGAGAACAATAGTGATGCTCTGCCTATGGCAAGCACCACTAATAATAATAACTAGAAAAAGTTCGTCGAGACAAACTTTAAGTTGGCTTGTGAAAGTTTGGACCAGAAAGTTTGAAGAAGTTTAAAGTAGTTTAAATTAGTTTAAAGTAGTTTATAGTTTAAAGTAGTTTGAAGTTTAAAGTAGTTTATAGTTTAAAGTAGTTTGAAGTTTAAAGTAGTTTATAGTTTAAATGAGTTTAAAGTTTAAATTAGTTTGTAGTTTAAATTAGTTTAAAGTTTAAAGTAGTTTGTAGTTTAAAGAAGTTTCAGGTTTAACTTAGTTGCTAGATAGACAGATAGATAGACACTCAGATAGATAGATAGATAGATAGATAGATAGATAGATAGATAGAGAGATAGATAGATATTTACCCTCAGATAGATAGATAGATAGATATAGATAGTTAGATATTTACCCTCAGATAGATAGATAGATATAGATAGATAGATATTTACCCTCAGATAGATAGATAGATAGATAGATACAGAGAGAGATAGATATTTACCCTCAGATAGATAGATAGATAGATATTGACCCTCAAATAGATAGATAGACAGATAGATAGATAGATAGATATTGACACTCAGATAGATAGATAGATAGATAGATAGACAGACAGATAGATGCTAGCACGTTTTTAGCATGTTTTAGCACTTCTCTAGGCCATGCTAGCATGTGTTAGCATGATGCTAGCACGTTTTTAGCATTTTTTAGCACTTCGCTAGGCGATGCTAGCATGTGTTAGCATGATGCTAGCACATTTTTAGCATGTTTTAGCACTTCGCTAGGCGATGCTAGCATGTGTTAGCATGATGCTAGCACGTTTTTAGCATGTTTTAGCACTTCGCTAGGCAATGCTAACATGTGTTAGCATGATGCTAACACGTTTTTAGCATGTTTTATCACTTTACTAGGCGATTTTAGCATGATGCTAGCATGTTTTTAGCATGTTTTAGCACTCCGCTAGGCGATGCTAGCATGTGTTAACATGATGCTAGGACGATTTTAGCATGTTTTAAAACTTCGCTAGGCGATGCTAGCATGTGTTAGCATGATGCTAGCACGTTTTTAGCATGTTTTAGCACTCGCTAGGCGATGCTAGCATGTGTTAAGCATGATGCTAGCACATTTTTAGCATGTTTTAACGACTCGGCTAGGCGATGCTAGCATGTGTTAGCATGATGCTAAGCACGCTTTTAGCATGTTTTAACGACTCGGCTAGGCGATGCTAGCATGTGTTAAGCATGATGCTAATGACGTTTTAGCATGTTTTAAGCACTTCGCTAGGCGATGCTAGCATGTGTTAGCATGATGCTAGCGCGTTTTTAGCATGTTTTAAGCACTCGGCTAGGCGATGCTAAGCATGTGTTATCATGATGCTTGATGACGCTTTTAGCATGTTTTAGCACTCGCTAGGCGATGCTAAGCATGTGTTAGCATGATGCTTGACGCGTTTTAGCATTTTTAGCTCTTCGCTAGGCGATGCTAGCATGTGTTAGCATGATCCTAAGACGCTTTTAGCATTTTTTAGCACTCGCTAGGCGATGCTAGCATGTGTTAAGCATGATCCTAAGACGTTTTTAGCATGTTTTAACGACTTCGCTAGGCGATGCTAGCTTGTGTTAGCATGATGCTAAGACGTTTTTAGCATGTTTTAGCACTTCGGCTAGGCGATGCTAGCATGTGTTAGCATGATGCTAACACGTTTTAGCATGTTTTAGCACTTCGCTAGGCGATGCTAGCATGTGTTAAGCATGATGCTAGACGCTTTTAGCATGTGGCTATGAAGATTTTAGGTCATTACTTTTGGATGCTTGATAAAAGAAATCCTCTGAGGGAGAGAGAGAGGGAGAGATGCAGGGCTGACAGGCCCTTTTTGTCTGTGTGTGTGAAAATGTCAGTTGGGATTTAAATTTCTGAACATTCCGCAATGTTAAGTCAATGGGAGTTTTTCCGAGTTTGATCGTCATTTTTAGGAAAACCGTAAGTCCGATCAGTTAGAAAAGATATAGCACACTATTCGGGATTAGTCTGAAGGTCTGTGCCGAGTTTGGAGTATGTGGAGTTAAAGCTCTAGGAGGAGTTAGATATAGAAATTTCTTAGTAAGAATAATAATAATAATAATAAGTTTAAATAGGATTTCAGTAAGTTGGCTTTCACAAGCCAACTTAATAATAATAATAATAATAATAATAATAAGTTTAAATAGGATTTCAGTAAGTTGGCTCTCACAAGCCAACTTAATAAGTTTAAATAGGATTTCAGTAAGTTGGCTCTCACAAGCCAACTTAATAATAATAATAATAACTAGAAAAAGTTCGTCGAGACAAACTTTAAGTTGGCTTGTGAAAGTTTGGACCAGAAAGTTTGAAGAAGTTTAAAGTAGTTTGAAGTTTAAATTAGTTTAAATTAGTTTAAAGTAGTTTATAGTTTAAAGTAGTTTGTAGTTTAAAGTAGTTTCAGGTTTAACTTAGTTGCTAGATAGATAGCTAGATAGACACTCAGATAGATAGATAGAGAGATAGATAGATATTTACCCTCAGATAGATAGATAGATATAGATAGATAGATATTTACCCTCAGATAGATAGATAGATATAGATAGATAGATATTTACCCTCAGATAGATAGATAGATAGAGAGAGAGAGATAGATATTTACCCTCAGATAGATAGATAGATAGATAGATAGATAGATAGATAGATATTGACCCTCAAATAGATAGATAGATAGATATTGACCCTCAGATAGATAGATAGATAGATAGACAGACAGATAGATGCTAGCACGTTTTTAGCATTTTTTAGCACTTCGCTAGGCGATGCTAGCATGTGTTAGCATGATGCTAGCACGTTTTTAGCATGTTTTAGCACTTCGCTAGGCGATGCTAGCATGTGTTAGCATGATTTAGCACATAGCTAGGCGATGCTAGCATTTGTTAGCATGATGCTAGCACGTTTTTAGCATCTTTTAGCACTTCGCTAGGCGATGCTAGCATGTGTTAGCATGTTTTAGCACATAGCTAGGCGATGCTAGCATTTGTTAGCATGATGCTAGCACGTTTTTAGCATGTTTTAGCACTTTGCTAGGCGATTTTAGCATGATGCTACCACGCTTTTAGCATGTTTTTGCGCTCGGCTAGGCGATGCTTAAGCATGTGTTAAGCATGATGCTTAGCACGCTTTTAGCATTTTTAACACTTCGCTAGTCGATGCTAGCATGTGTTAGCATGATGCTTAGCACGTTTTTAGCATGTTTTAACACTTCGCTAGGCGATGCTAGCATGTGTTAGCATGATGTTAGCACGTTCTTAGCATTTTTTAACACTTCGCTAGGCGATGCTAGCATGTGTTAGCATGATGCTAGCACGTTTTTAGCATTTTTTAACACTTCGCTAGGCGATGCTAGCATGTGTTAGCATGATGCTAACACGTTTTTAGCATGTTTTAGCACTTAGCTAGGCGATGCTAGCATGTGTTAGCATGATGCTAGCACGTTTTTAGCATTTTTTAGCACTTCGCTAGGCGATGCTAGCATTTGTTAGCATGATGCTAGCACGTTTTTAGCATGTTTTAGCACTTAGCTAGGCGATGTTAGCATGTGTTAGCATGATGCTAGCTGACGCTTTTAGCATGTTTTAGCGACTTCGCTAGGCGATCTTAGCATGTTTTAGCATGATGCTTGCAGCGATTTTAAGCATGTTTTAGCACTTCGCTAGGCGATGCTAGCATGTGTTAGCATGATGCTATGCACGCTTTTAGCATGTTTTAGCGCTCGCTAGGCGATGCTTAGCATGTGTTAGCATGATGCTTAGACGCTTTTAGCATGTTTTAGACTCCGCTAGGCGATGCTAGCATGTGTTAGCATGATGCTAAGCACGCTTTTAGCATGTTTTAGCGACTTCGCTAGGCAATGCTAGCATGTGTTATCATGATGCTTAAGACGTTTTTAGCATGTTTTAGCGACTTCGCTAGGCGATGCTAGCATGTGTTAGCATGATGCTTAGCACGTTTTTAGCATTTTTAGCACTTCGCTAGGCGATGCTAGCATGTGTTAAGCATGATCCTAGCACGCTTTTAGCATTTTTTAGCACTCGGCTAGGCGATGCTAGCATGTGTTAGCATGATCCTAAGACGCTTTTAGCATGTTTTAAGCACTTCGCTAGGCGATGCTAGCTTGTGTTAGCATGATGCTAGCACGTTTTTAGCATGTTTTAGCACTTCGCTAGGCGATGCTAGCATGTGTTAGCATGATGCTAACACGTTTTTAGCATGTTTTAGCACTTCGCTAGGCGATGCTAGCATGTGTTAGCATGATGCTAGCACGTTTTTAGCATGTGGCTATGAAGATTTTAGGTCATTACTTTTTGGATGCTTGATAAAAGAAATCCTCTGAGGGAGAGAGAGAGGGAGAGATGCAGGGCTGACAGGCCCTTTTTGTCTGTGTGTGTGAAAATGTCAGTTGGGATTTAAATTTCTGAACATTCCGCAATGTTAAGTCAATGGGAGTTTTTTCCGAGTTTGATCGTCATTTTTAGGAAAACCGTAAGTCCGATCAGTTAGAAAAGATATAGCACACTATTCGGGATTAGTCTGAAGGTCTGTGCCGAGTTTGGAGTATGTGGAGTTAAAGCTCTAGGAGGAGTTAGATATAGAAATTTCTTAGTAAGAATAATAATAATAATAATAAGTTTAAATAGGATTTCAGTAAGTTGGCTTTCACAAGCCAACTTAATAATAATAATAATAATAATAATAATAAGTTTAAATAGGATTTCAGTAAGTTGGCTCTCACAAGCCAACTTAATAAGTTTAAATAGGATTTCAGTAAGTTGGCTCTCACAAGCCAACTTAATAATAATAATAATAACTAGAAAAAGTTCAGTCGAGACAAACTTTAAGTTGGCTTGTGAAAGTTTGGACCAGAAAGTTTGAAGAAGTTTAAAGTAGTTTGAAGTTTAAATTAGTTTAAATTAGTTTAAAGTAGTTTATAGTTTAAAGTAGTTTGTAGTTTAAAGTAGTTTCAGGTTTAACTTAGTTGCTAGATAGATAGATAGATAGACACTCAGATAGATAGATAGAGAGATAGATAGATATTTACCCTCAGATAGATAGATAGATATAGATAGATAGATATTTACCCTCAGATAGATAGATAGATATAGATAGATAGATATTTACCCTCAGATAGATAGATAGATAGAGAGAGAGAGATAGATATTTACCCTCAGATAGATAGATAGATAGATAGATAGATATTGACCCTCAAATAGATAGATAGATAGATATTGACCCTCAGATAGATAGATAGATAGATAGACAGACAGATAGATGCTAGCACGTTTTTAGCATTTTTTAGCACTTCGCTAGGCGATGCTAGCATGTGTTAGCATGATGCTAGCACGTTTTTAGCATGTTTTAGCACTTCGCTAGGCGATGCTAGCATGTGTTAGCATGATTTAGCACATAGCTAGGCGATGCTAGCATTTGTTAGCATGATGCTAGCACGTTTTTAGCATCTTTTAGCACTTCGCTAGGCGATGCTAGCATGTGTTAGCATGTTTTAGCACATAGCTAGGCGATGCTAGCATTTGTTAGCATGATGCTAGCACGTTTTTAGCATGTTTTAGCACTTTGCTAGGCGATTTTAGCATGATGCTACCACGTTTTTAGCATGTTTTTGCACTTCGCTAGGCGATGCTAGCATGTGTTAGCATGATGCTAGCACGTTTTTAGCATTTTTTAACACTTCGCTAGTCGATGCTAGCATGTGTTAGCATGATGCTAGCACGTTTTTAGCATGTTTTAACACTTCGCTAGGCGATGCTAGCATGTGTTAGCATGATGTTAGCACGTTCTTAGCATTTTTTAACACTTCGCTAGGCGATGCTAGCATGTGTTAGCATGATGCTAGCACGTTTTTAGCATTTTTTAACACTTCGCTAGGCGATGCTAGCATGTGTTAGCATGATGCTAACACGTTTTTAGCATGTTTTAGCACTTAGCTAGGCGATGCTAGCATGTGTTAGCATGATGCTAGCACGTTTTTAGCATTTTTTAGCACTTCGCTAGGCGATGCTAGCATTTGTTAGCATGATGCTAGCACGTTTTTAGCATGTTTTAGCACTTAGCTAGGCGATGTTAGCATGTGTTAGCATGATGCTAGCACGTTTTTAGCATGTGGCTATGAAGATTTTAGGTCATTACTTTTTGGCTGCTTGATAAAAGAAATCCTCTGAGGGAGAGAGAGAGGGAGAGATGCAGGGCTGACAGGCCCTTTTTGTCTGTGTGTGTGAAAATGTCAGTTGGGATTTAAATTTCTGAACATTCCGCAATGTTAAGTCAATGGGAGTTTTTTCCGAGTTTGATCGTCATTTTAGGAAAACCGTAAGTCCGATCAGTTAGAAAAGATATAGCACACTATTCGGGATTAGTCTGAAGGTCTGTGCCGAAGTTTGGAGTATGTGGAGTTAAAGCTCTAGGAGGAGTTAGATATAGAAATTTCTTAGTAAGAATAATAATAATAATAATAAGTTTAAATAGGATTTCAGTAAGTTGGCTTTCACAAGCCAACTTAATAAGTTTAAATAGGATTTCAGTAAGTTGGCTCTCACAAGCCAACTTAATAATAATAATAATAACTAGAAAAAGTTCGGTCGAGACAAACTTTAAGTTGGCTTGTGAAAGTTTGGACCAGAAAGTTTGAAGAAGTTTAAAGTAGTTTGAAGTTTAAATTAGTTTAAATTAGTTTAAAGTAGTTTATAGTTTAAAGTAGTTTGTAGTTTAAAGTAGTTTCAGGTATAACTTAGTTGCTAGATAGATAGATAGATAGACACTCAGATAGATAGATAGAGAGATAGATAGATATTTACCCTCAGATAGATAGATAGATATAGATAGATATATATTTACACTCAGATAGATAGATAGATATAGATAGATAGATATTTACCCTCAGATAGATAGATAGATAGATAGAGAGAGAGAGATAGATATTTACCCTCAGATAGATAGATAGATAGATAGATAGATAGATAGATAGATAGATAGATAGATAGATAGATATTGACCCTCAAATAGATAGATAGATAGATATTGACCCTCAGATAGATAGATAGATAGATAGATAGACAGACAGATAGATGCTAGCACGTTTTTAGCATTTTTTAGCACTTCGCTAGGCGATGCTAGCATGTGTTATCATGATGCTAGCACGTTTTTAGCATGTTTTAACACTTCGCTAGGCGATGCTAGCATGTGTTAGCATGATTCTAGCACGTTTTAGCATGTTTTAACACTTCGCTAGGCGATGCTAGCATGTGTTAGCATGATGCTAGCACGTTTTTAGCATCTTTTAGCACTTCGCTAGGCGATGCTAGCATGTGTTACCATGATGCTAGCATGTTTTTAGCATGTTTTAGCACATAGCTAGGCGATGCTAGCATGTGTTAGCATGATGCTAGCACGTTTTTAGCATGTTTTAGCACTTTGCTAGGCGATTTTAGCATGATGCTACCACGTTTTTAGCATGTTTTTGAACTTCGCTAGGCGATGCTAGCATGTGTTAGCATGATGCTAGCACGTTTTTAGCATGTTTTTGCACTTCGCTAGGCGATGCTAGCATGTGTTAGTGTAGCTGGTGTAATTCATTCACTAATTATTGTGACTGTATTTGTATTATTTCCAAATATATAGTCGGAGTTTATGTTTAATATCATTTATGTCTTATTATTAGGAAACGTATTGAACTTCACGAAATTTTGTTCCTGTTATAGTTCATATGTTAAAAGAAAATAATGTTATTGTGGCAAAACTTTATTTCGGGTGTTCGTATGGAGTGGGAGTGTCATCGGTGGGATACTTACGGGGTTTCTTGGGTGCGACATGTCATAGCCTCAGTCTACTTATGTGCGAGGTTGATGAACATGTGCGTGCACAGTAACTTTTCTCCTTGAATCTCTGGTAAGATAATGGTTATTGTCTAAATATATACTGATTGCTCAAATGATTTAAGTATGCAGCATTTGATCGTGTTATTGGTGATATGAGTTCAATTGTAATTCAATTTTTACGGAATTCGTCATAGTACTAACTATTAGCGTCTTATGCTCAGTATGTTAAAGAGAGAGAAAAGCTGTTGCCCTGTTGATCCACTGATGATCTTTCACATTTACAGGTATGTTGATTATTTAGTAATGTTTTATAAAAAAAGAGATCTGGTGAATGTTAATAAACGTACATTGTACGTAGAGTGTTATAAGGAAAATTATTTTATTTAATTATTCATCCTGTGTGTGACGCACGTTGTGCGGCCTACATGTGGTATGGTGTTAAATATATCGTATGTTTAATTTGGATTTATGTATATTAATAGTATTATTATTGTTTAATTGTTTTTTTGTAACATGCTATAACGTATAAATATTGGATATATGCATATGTTAATGTAATCTAGGATATAAAATATTGTAATGTATTATAAAATATTGAAATGCATTAATAAGAATATTAATGTGATGTTTTATAAAGAAGACAAGAGATTGAAATGTTGTTATATATTGATATATTATGGTTAATATTTTATTTACATGTTTTTTATATTATTAATTCATTTTTGTTAAAGAGGTGATAGCCTCAGTCTACTTATGTGCGAGGTTGATGAACATGTGCGTGCACAGTAACTTTTCTCCTTGAATCTCTGTATGTTAAAGAGAGAGAAAAGCTGTTGCCCTGTTGATCCACTGATGATCTTTCACATTTACAGATAAACAGAAGCACTAGATCTCATCAAGTGGTTGTGTGGTCTTTGTGTGAGAAGGTGTCCGATCCAGACATGCTACATAATTTGGTGCCGTGAGCCCTTTCACAGATCTGCTGCAGCTGATCGCTGGGGTTCGTCAACGTGGGAACACAACGCTGTCGAGACTGACGGTCAAAGAATCTTCGTTATTCACGTTCTGGTGGCAGCGTCTGGGAAATGACAGTAACTGAACTATTTTGCCTCACACATTATGTGCACATTGGACTGATTCCTATATATTTTTTTGTTGTTGTTTGTTTTCTTCATTTTTGCTTGTAGAAGTGTACAAAAATTGAAGTTAATTGTTATTGTGTATGTTTTTTTTGTTGTTTCCATTTACAATTGGTAAAATGGCTGAAGGGAGATGGAAAGACGACCTGGTAACGCCACACATTGGCAGGGGTCGAGGGTTTTTTGGGGTTAATAAGCCTGTAGTCGGTGAGAAACGTACGTTAGTCTACGATTCTGTGGCTGTTCAGAATGCGTTTCACAATAATGAGACGAGTAAACCGGAATCTTCCACTCCCATCAATGCTGGTTGTGACAGTGCTGAACAGCAATTGCGCGACCTCATTGGTGAGCTTGGAAGCCAGATTGGTGACTCTATTGCCACACGGTTGTTAACAAATCAGACTTCAGCATTGCACAACTCTACTCCATCGTCTGAGTCGCAGCCCTCTAGGACAATGCCTCTGTCTCAGAGTCTCGATCTGTCTAAGTTAAACCTTATAGTCAAAGCTGACATTAAGGAACCGCAAATGTTTAGAGGGGATGGAAGCGACAAATGCACCATCCTGGAGTGGATTGAACAGATGGAAGTGTATTTGTCTAAAAAGGGTTGCGACAAATTTGACAGCGTGGAAGCGATATTAAATCATCTCTGTGGTCGAGCAAAGAGCATTGTTAGGGTCAAGTTGAAAAGTAGCTCGGTTACAGTACTCTGCCCTGAAGTTGTCTCACGAGGTACTGCGGCGCTATTTTAGTGAAAACCCTGGCTCATGCCAGCCATTAGCCGATTTTTATGCGACGCAGCCAAAGCCAAACGAGCACCCTGTTGATTATTGGGTCAGGTTGAATGAGGCAGCTGAGTTAGCAGATGCTCATTTACAGAGATGTAGTGGCAAGATGGAAAATATGAGTTCTGAGATTGCAATGATGTTTATCAGGAACTGTCCCAATCCTGATCTCTCCAATGTTTTTAGATGCAAGCCCATATGCAAATGGTCAGCTGAGGAGGTCCAAGAGGCCATCGACGAGCATGAGAGAGACTATAAATCTCGGAAGCCGGTTCCGTCTGCGCCTAAAGTTGCAGTGAACCAAGTTGTTGTTGCCGAAAAGCCCGTCAGCACTCAGGTAGCGGTAGGAAGCGAAAGTCTGGGCATAACCTCTGCAGTGTGTACTGTAAGCCCACACCCTAAGGCAAGTGAAGCCGCAGAATTGGGTACTTTGGGCGGGTGCTGAAAATGTTAGAAAGGGTGCTCGGCATACGACCATACCTGCATCAGAACCGAAACAGCGTACGTCTTCTTGGTATCAAACTTCCTCATGTGAAGTGTGCGGAAACCGATCTCATTCAACCCGTTCTTACTGTATGAGGGAAAGAAGATGCCTCAATTGTCTAGAGGTTGGGCATCAACGTAAGCAGTGTCACAAAGTTGTTGGCCAAAGTGGGGCCCAGACCAGTGACGATCAGGGAAACTAGATCACTCGCATTGTAGAGAGGGCAATGTGAGTGTTAAAGGTCAGCCTCTCAGTAGTGAAGACGATCCTATGGTCATCTATAGCAGTCATTGTCAGGTTGAGTCAGGTGACAGTATCATCTTGTTCCAGAATATTGTGAAGCTGGAAAAAGCAGACAGTTTATTTTATACTGATGTGCTGGTGAATGATACAGTCACTTGCCAAGGCCTGTTAGACACTGGTTCTATGGCATGTACTATTAACGAGGAAACTGAGCGCAAGCTGCTGGATGCATGTGGGACCCTAGAGTCTGGTCAGCCCCATGCTGATATTTTGCTTGTCGGATGTGGTGGTGTCCGGGTCAGACCCAAGTGTATCCACCAGCTAAAAATGTGTGTGTATGGACATGTAGTTATTGTGCCTACCTTGGTTGTACCAGGACAAAAAGATCAGTTAATTATTGGTACTAATGTGATTAAGTATGTACTCAGTCAACTTAGGCAGTCCGAAAGTTATTGGCGTGTGATGAATCAACCCAATTATACAGGAGAACCAGAGATTCAGCTATTTTTGAGTATGCTGTCCGGGCATAATAGATGGGAAGGTAGTAGTATCCCAACTGTTGTCGGTACCGTTAAGCTTACTCAAGCCGTCACGCTTTTACCTCAGCAAGAGCACCTTGTGTGGGGCAGACTCCCGACGAGTTCTACTATTTCGATGGGTAGTACTGTGCTAGTTGAACCATCTAAGGCGCAAACTCATAAGAAAAGTGTTCTTGTCGGGCGTGTTATAGCCACGTTACCTGGTGACAGATGGGTGCCAGTTAAGGTGATCAATCCGTCCAGTAAATCGGTCACGTTAAGGCGGAATGCTAAAATAGCCGATGTTTCTCCTATTTTGGCGGTAGAAGACCTGGATGTACAACCTGGGCATGGTCCCGGAGAAGCTGTGAGTGTACAGAGCCAGTCTGTCATTTCTAGTGCAGACACTGGTGGTTCACCCCTTAATATTCGGAATGTTCTGTTGAAGCTGGGTCTTGGTGATCTTGATATCGAATCCTGCGAAGTGTCTCCGTACTGGAAGGACCAGATTTTGCAGTTGATTCAGAGATATCAAGATGTGTTTTCTAAACACAAGCTAGATTGTGGTAAAGCCAAAGAGTTTGTTCACAGGATTCATCTGTCGGATAACCGGCCGTTCAGACTTCCATACCGGCGTGTTCCTCCTGCTCAGTACCAGAAACTGAGGAAAGTGCTCTCGGAGATGGAAGAGCAAGAGATTATTCGGAAGTCTTGTAGTGAATGGGCATCTCCGCTGGTCCTGGTATGGAAGAAAAGTGGTGATCTTCGTGTTTGCGTTGATTATCGCTGGCTTAATACCCGGACCGTCAAGGATGCTCACCCCTTACCTCACCAGGCAGACTGCTTGGCGGCCTTGGGCGGTAATGCAATCTTTAGCGTGATGGATTTAACCTCCGGCTTTTATAATATCACAATGGCGGAGGAGGACAAAAAGCTTACGGCCTTCACAACACCAATGGGCCTTTATGAGTTTAATCGCTTGCCACAAGGGTTGTGCAATAGCCCCGCTAGCTTCATGCGCTTGATGACAAATATCTTTGGTGATCAAAATTTTTTGACGTTGCTTTGCTATCTGGATGACCTACTTGTATTTGCCCCAGATGAGTGCGAGGCCATCAAGAGGCTTGAAATGGTGTTCAGTAGGCTCAGAGAGCACGGGCTAAAGTTAGCCCCTAAAAAGTGTCATTTCCTCCGTAGTAGAGTGCTGTTCTTGGGGCACGTCATTGACAGTTCTGGAGTAGCGACCGACCCAGACAAGGTCAGCGCTATTGAATCAGTAATGGAGTCTGATTTGATGATGGAGGATGGGGTTACTCCGTCCCAAAGAAAGATCAAATCGTTCCTTGGAATGGTTTTGTATTACCAGAGGTTCATCCAAAATTGCTCCACCATCGCAAAACCCCTGTTTGCTTTGACCGCCGCACCGAGGGGCAAGAAGCCTCCGGAGAAGGGTGCTGCTGCTTTCAGGAAGTTGAGTCCGGGTGACTGGAAAGAGGAGCATAGTAAGGCCTTCCAGCAGTTAAAATCCGCTCTGATGAACTCTGTGGTACTAACACATCCTGATTTTAGCCGGCCATTTATTTTGTCCACTGACGCATCCATGGATGGGTTAGGTGCTGTGTTGTCGCAGGTCACAGAGGGTGAGACTAGAGCCCGGCCGATTGCTTTTGCTAGCAAATCTCTTACACGCGCTCAGGCCAAGTATCCTGCTCACCGCTTGGAGTTCTTAGCTCTGAAATGGTCTGTTTGTGACAAATTCAGCCACTGGCTGAAAGGCCATGATTTTGTTGCATGGACAGACAACAATCCTTTAACTTACATCCTCACAAAGCCCAAACTCGACGCATGTGAGCAGAGATGGGTTTCTAAGTTGGCACCCTATCATTTCAGCATCAAGTACATACCTGGCAGTAAGAATGTAGTGGCCGATGCTTTAAGCCGTCAACCTTTTGTCCACAACCGGGTCAGTCAGAGGTTGCTGAATGAGCCTTATTGTGCATTGCTTGAGGAAGCTCAACAGTTTGAGAGAGACAGAGTACAGGATGCTTTTAGGCTGAGTGCTGGTATCCAGAGCACTGAAAGTCCCCCTTGTGTAACAACAAGCTGTTGTCCACTTTCCAGTACTGAGGTGTCTGCGGTTTTAGAGGGTCACAGTGACTGGGAAGTAGGTGTTGAATCGAGAGCAATCTCTTGGATTGCCCAAGACTCTCAGTGTTTGTTGCCTCCTGGGCAATGCCCGTTACCAGTTTTCTCATTGGATGAACTTCGTGAAAAACAACAGAACGATGCTTGTCTGTCCAGAGTCCTGTTTTACGTCACTAGGGGCAAGAGAGCCTCACGTCGTGAGCGCGCTAGCGAGACGTATAAGGTGCTCAGAGTCTTGAAGCAATGGGACAAGTTAAAGATACTTGATGGCGTATTGTATCGTGTAAGGAAAGATAATCTAATGGGAAAGAAACGACTACAGTACATTGTCCCATCTTCTTTGATCACGCAAGTGATGGTTGGCATCCATGATGAAGTGGGGCACCAGGGCCAAGGTAGAACTATGCACTTGGCAAGACAAAGGTTCTTTTGGGTCGGGTTGGAACAAGACGTTCGTAGGTATGTTAAGTGCTGCAAGCGCTGTGTCGTCAGTAAAACAGCCGAACCCGAAGGCAGAGCTCCGTTATAGAGCGTGAAAACGTCGAAACCTATGGAGCTAGTATGTATCGATTTTTGGACTGCGGAAAGCTCCAAAGGCCGTAACGTGGATGTGTTGGTCGTAACTGACCATTTTTCTAAAATGGCTCATGCTTTCCTGTGTCGTGACCAGTCCGCAAAACAGGTAGCACGACAGTTGTGGGATCGATATTTTTGTGTATACGGTTTTCCTGACAGAATCCACTCTGATCAAGGAGCTAATTTTGAGAGCCAATTGATCCGAGAGTTGCTGCAGGTTGCCGGAGTAAAAAAGTCCCGAACAACTGCTTATCATCCCATGGGAAATGGTCATGTTGAACGGTTCAATAGAACTTTGGGCAATATGATCAGATCACTCCCGCCGAAGTCTAAGGAAAAGTGGTCACAAATGCTCCAGACACTGACCTTCGCATATAATTGTACTACGCATGAGTCTACCGGCTATGCTCCGTTCTACCTTATGTTTGGTAGGATCCCGAAGCTACCCGTGGACGTCATGTTTAGCAATGTTGAAAGAGACTGTGATGTCGTTGATTATGACAAATATGTGAAAAGGTTGAAAGATGATCTGAAAGAGGCTTTGATTGTTGCTCAGAAGAACATTGATACCAGTCAGCAACGTCAGACTGAGTTGTACAATCAAAAAACGAAGGGTTGTAATATTGAGTTGGATGATCAGGTTCTCCTGGCTAACAAAGGTGAACGTGGGAGGAGAAAACTGGCAGACAGGTGGGAGTCTACACCATATAGGGTAGTTGCGTTGAATCCTCAGTGCCATATTTACCGTATTCGTAACACCAAAACGGGCCAGGAAAAAACTGTTCACCGAAATTTGTTGTTGCAAGCGAATTTCCTGCCGCTTGAATTGGGAGGTTCTCAGTCACTTGAGGGTAGTGGTGAATCTGTGCTTGAAAGCAGGAGTACATCCTTAGATGATATTGTTGGTTCCGCATCCGAGATGTGTCCTGTGTCTGAACGTGTGGCCAGTTGGGTAGAAAGAACCACTGTTTCTGAGGATCCGCAGCAGAGATTGTCCTGTAGGTCCAATAGTGCTGCATCATTGGACGTGGTCCCCGAGTCATTGGGACAGGAGCAATTTGCTTCAAAGCATGATTGTACCAAGGAGGACAGCAATGTCGGCAGTCCAGATGAAGGATTAAGTTGTGACTCTTGCAGTTCTTTTTCTGAGGTAGTTCCCAATGATGACCGTTGTGTTTCACCTGCTGGTGTTGTTGTGCCACCTCCTGGTCAAGGGAAATGAGAGTTCGAACCAGAGTGGGAAGGATGGTGAAACCTGTCAACAGATTGATAGAGAACATGACTCAGTCTATCAAAATACTGAATCCGGTTGGTGGGGTTATCAGATCCTTATTGAAATAATGATGTTTTGTATACCGAATAATGTTTTATTTCAAGTCGTGGAATTAAGATCCTGTGAGTCAATGTGTGTCAGCACATTTGTAGTTCCAGATCTAAGATGAAGTCTCATCTGAGATGAATGGTGTTTAAGGCACCTTTTGCAGGTGATTCCAGTGGGTCTGATCAGCCTGCCGTATTCACCTTCCCTGTGAGTGGGAAACATAATATGTTGCACAAGTTTCTGGATAACAGTTGGTCTAACGGGCCAGTGATAACTTCCCTTTGAGGCAAAATTTTGTGAAGTTCAGGGGGAGAATGTAGCTGGTGTAATTCATTCACTAATTATTGTGACTGTATTTGTATTATTTCCAAATATAT
>NC_068285.1:2425626-2655626 GCF_025860055.1 Xyrauchen texanus
CAGTCTCGAAGTTTGTAGTAAAACAATCATAACTGTGTCATTTTAATTATGCTACCTCATCTGTCAGCATGTTGCCGGTGAATCACATTCAGTCTCTTTGCACGTTACGTCATTGTTTTGGTAAATGCTCGCTCGTATCCCTATGGAGTGTGTGTGCGATCACGAGCAACAGGTAGCTGCTGCAGTTCAGTTGATTTCCTCAAATGAGTAAAAATAATATTCTATATAAAAAAATTATATATTATTACAAAAATGTCCTCATTCTAATGAAATACTAAAAAATATATGTCTTCTCTGTGTATTTGTTAAGGATTTAATTTTTTTTAAACGGAATAAATACAGGTGCTATTTCAGTGAATTCACTGACCATTCAATACATTCAAGACCAATTAGGGCCTGGGTTTAAGGGGTTAATATGGGTATAAACAGGGTTTTACAGCTCAATGTACTTAAGTTTGTCCAGTGTGCAGTTTGGATCGTTGAGTCTTTCAGAGAGCAGCTTGACTCCTGATTCTCCTTGGTGATTATAACTCAGATCCAGCTCTTTCAGGGGTGAGAGATTTGATCTCAGAGCTGATGCCACAAAACAACAGCCTTCCTCTGTCACCATACAGCCAGATAATCTACAAACACACAAACATAACAGTCAGATAATCTAAAAACTTGCATATAACCAGTCAAATAATCTACAAACGCACATCAACAGTCAGATAACCTACAAACAAACATCAGCATTTACCAGCAGCCATATCAACCTGTAGCTCAAGACTGGTTGCCACTGAAGCTAAGCAAGGTTGAGCCTGGTCAGTACCTGGATGGGAGACCTCCTGTGGAAAACTAAGTTTGCGACTGGAAGAGATATTAGGGAAGCCAGCAGGGGGTGCTCACCCTGTGGTCTGTGTGGGTCTTAATGCCCCAGTATAGTGAAGGGGACATTATACTGGAAAAAGACACTGTCCTTTGGAGGAGATGTTAAAATCAGGTCCTGACTCTCTGTGGTTATTAAAAACATCCTAGCGCACTTCTTGTAAAGAGTAGGTATAACCCTAGTGTCCTGGCTAAATTCCCCCATTGGCCTTCTCAATCATGACCTCCTAATAATCCCTAGCCATTAATTGGCTCTATAACTCTCTCCTCTTCACCAATAGCTGTGTGGGGTGAGCATACTGGTGCACTCTATCTGCTGTCATCCAGGTGGATGCTGCACACTAATGGTGGTTGAGGAGAGTCCCCTGTTCACTGTGTAAAGTGCTTTGAGTGTAGTGTCAGAAACGTGCTATATAAATTAATGTTCATTCTCAACAGTCAGATAATCTAAAAACACACACATCAATAGTAAGAAAACACACACATAAAAAGTCAGATAAACTACATTTACATTTAGTCATTAAGCGGTCCCTTTTATCCAAAGTGACTTACAAATGAGGAACATAAACACTTTGTCATATATAAGTAAACTGTACCTGCAGGATCACACTGCCAAGTTCTAAGTGTTGCTAGAATAGTACAGAAACTAGCACAGAAGAAAGAGACAGATAAGGATTTTTTAAAAAGATTTCTTAAATAGTAAGTCCCATTATTTAGGACAGGTTAAGTGCTCACAGAAAATATATGTTTTCAGTTTTTTGCCACTGAAGCTAAGCAGGGTTACATTTACATTTACATTTATTCATTTGGCAGACGCTTTTATCCAAAGCGACTTACAAAAGAGGAAAACATAAGCGAATCATCTTAAGGAGACAGTGGTACGAAAAGTACCACTATCTCCTTAGAAAACTATTATCATTTACTGTCTGCAAATATGCGCATATCCAATAAACCAACTTTACACAACTTGAGCAGATCAAGCATCCTGATGAACACTCATATATCTTCCTCTGAAGCATGTATTCTAACAGTCCTCAACAGTTCCCTGTAACTTTTCTTATGATAAAAGGCAAATATCAATACAACTTCTATTATATACTGTCTACATATATGTGCATATCTCGTTTAAACAGATGTCATTCACGAACCTCAAGAAGTGTTTAATTCCTGTCGAGCACTCAGCTAATATCTTCCTCTGCAGCACGTATTCCATCAGTCAGAATCAAAAACTTCAGTATCAGGATCAAAAGATCCTCTCATTCACAAATCATGAAGTAGGCGATACAGGCTGTTTAAACTGTCAGGAGATGGATCTGCATGAGCATGTGAGTGCAACTTCAAGGTTGCGTCCGAAACCAGGAAAATGCTATCTCCGGAGGCTGTATACTTGGGTACGATAAAAATAAGGTGATTTTCAAACTATTTGGAGATCAGTTTCCTAAAGCATTCAATTCATTCAAAACAGCGGTCAGTTAAGCCATGAACTGATTAGGTAGCAAGTCAGCTGCCTAAATTTTTGGATGCAGCCCAAGATAAAAGTGCTTCACGTGTGCTTTAAGTACATTTCTTATTCACTATACACTGTTTGTACAATTGGTTTGATACTGAATATTTGAGTAAATGCGATTGCTAACGTGGACATGCCATTCATGGTTGCTGGACTACTGTATGTACTGTTATTTCCTTCTTCCTAATATATTAACAGTTTCTTCACTTTCATCAATAAATTACAAAAATTACTCAAATGTGATGACTAAACAGAAATCTGAAGAAACTGATATCTACCATTTAAAATACAATATTATCTTTTTGTTTTGTGTGAAATTGATTAAATATTGTGCTAAATAAGTTTATTATTATTATTTTTAGCAATTTTATGTTTGTTACTATAATAAACTGTGTGATATGTCGGCCTTGTATCAGTCTATTGGCCACCCTGCTCTCTGGATATCGATATAAGCCATTAAAAAACCCATATCGGTCAACCACTGGTACACAGTAACCACAGCTATGAACCACAATATATTCATATTGTATATTCCAATGTAATAATGAATCTGCAAACACAAACCTCAGTATTTCCAGTGTACAGTGAGGACTCTTCAGTGCATCAGAGAGCAGCTTCACTCCTGAATCCTGCAGGTCATTGTTACTCAGGTCCAGCTCTCTCAGACTTGAGGAGTTTGAGCTGAGAACTGAGGCCAGTGCTGAACAACTTTTCTCTGTCAGATTACAGCCCATCAGACTGAGAGAAATGACAAGATAACAGTGTGTTAATCTATAAGTTTTAGTGAAGGCTTCTCAGTACAGCTGTTGGGTACAAAGAAAAAATATATGGCCACTATGTTTGATTGCTCATAGTCATTTGCAAATTTTTTGAAGCTCTTCTACTGTCAAGACCCAGTCTGGACTGCCCAACTTGTTTTGTTCTGGAGTTCTCTCTGTTTTGGTCCATGTGTGCACGGAAGTAATGGCTGGACTGCAAACCATGTCTTTCAGGAGTAGTGTTTTCTGTGGGATAAAGTAACTCCCTTTGGCGTGTAATTTGTGCTTCGTAACTTTGCAGACCTTTTACATACACAAACAGCTATATTACACACTAATGGAAAGGTAATGTCCCAATAAGTATAATAGGGCCTCTTTAAACCTAATCCAGACAGTAATTAGATAATTTACTGTTTTAACAATGTAAACAAAATAATTATGTCACTGTGACATAATCATACGTAACAACTGGCAGCAAATGTAGGTGCTTCTCTTTCACAATGTGGCCCAGTTTTTCAGGCCACCATGTAAAACACTTGCTCTCTGGTTTTATGGTGCATTTAGATAATTTTTAGGGAGAGAATGTTTCAGTGCACTGCAGTGATTTTGCGACTGGGACAGCTGTAAAAATGGCTGACGCTCTGACCAGTGCCCTGCTTAGTAACCTAGAGAGCTGATTGAAATGTACCCAATAACATTCATTAGGTGTGTTCAACTTCAACTGCAGCTTGCCTTAGTGATCTGCGAGATTTACCAGTTGTAGTAGCGGGAGGAGTTGAAAATGGAGCATCAAGCCAGACACATTCTGTTTGTCACGAATGACGATGAAGGTAGACACGGGACGAGGATCTAAACGCAGCAAGGTTTATTAAAAATAAAAGGCAACACAAAAGAACACCAACAAAAGAAACATCCACGATGGGAAAATGTAAACAAAACACGAAAGGCAAACAAAGGGTTAACATAACACGGAAGGCATACACAGGGATAACTGTGCGAGAACAACGACGGAAACATGGGAAACAG
Source organism: Xyrauchen texanus (assembly GCF_025860055.1). Taxonomy (NCBI): domain Eukaryota; kingdom Metazoa; phylum Chordata; class Actinopteri; order Cypriniformes; family Catostomidae; genus Xyrauchen; species Xyrauchen texanus. The sequence continues at coordinate 2,429,785 of NC_068285.1, forward strand.
GCATCTACATACAACAAAGACCGACAGGGGAAAGGAGGAACAAACAGGGTTAAATACACAAACACAATGAAGACTAAACGAGACACAGGTGAGAACAATGAAGAGTGCAGGCAGTGAGAGAGGCCAGGAATTGTGGGAATTGTAGTTTTACACACGGACAGTGAGACTCAGGGCGGACAACAGGGAAACGGGATCGGTGACGGGTGAAACAGAAAACACGGAGCAGACAACAAGGAAACGTGACAATAAACGTGATAGGTGAAACAGAGAACATAGGGCAGATAACACAGGAACGTGACACTGTTTCACGACGTGTGCTGAACCCACATTATTCACGGAAGATCCCACAATGATTGCTTTGTTTATTACAGATGAAGTGGAAATCAGAACTCAGGATTCACATTTACATATAAAAACCGAAAACATTACTGATTTGAAAAGATTGAGTTCTTCTAAATACAGCGCCTGCTGTGTGTACAAAAGAAAGTCCAATAAATGTCTAAATATTTTGATACCAATAAAGAAGTCCATATATTTAGTAATTTTGAATTGTTTTTATGAACATGATATTACTATGATAAACATATTATAATATGAGATAAATAATGTGGTGTTATAAAAACATGAATTAACAAGAGTTTATTGGAACTGGAGTTGTCATAATAAACACCTTGGTAATGGCATACCACTATACTACTCTTATTTCTGCCACAGACTGACTTAGCTGAAGTAGTAAAAGTAGTATGTATCATTTGATATTCATACGCATCCCATGAAATACACGCTACCATTGTCATCTGTGATTCTGGCCAATCATGAATAAGTTGTGACATCATCAGAGCTCTTGCAGCCACTCTGGAGAAGCTGCATTGGCAGTGCCAGCCGGCTGCTCTTGAATCGCACACAAGGTACTTTAATGGCATACATCACGGTGACGCGGCACTGACACCTGTCATGTTCACGGTTGTCTTTTGTTCTGCCATGTTCACGATTGTCTTTTGTTTTGTGCTGTCCTGTTGTAGTTTCTTTTATTACCGTGTCTTGTTTCACTGTTGCCCTTTGTTTGGCACTTTTGTCACTGTTGTAACCCCATACTCGCCTTGTTAGCTTTCGTGTTCACCGTTCATTGTTTGCACCTGCCCTCGTTGATCTACCATTTTGCTTCTGTTAATCACCTTGTTACCTTGTTTGAGTTCTGTCTGTTCATTCGTCCCCTGTTCCCGTGTTCATGTATTTATATCCTGGTTTTTGGTTCAGTCCTTGTCTTTCGTTGATTGTATGTGACGTTGCTGTTTCTCCGATGTTCGCTCCCATGCCTGTCTTCCCGTGTTTCCAGTTCCCGTGTTTTGGTGTTTTGTTTTCATTTTGCCCATCGTGGTAGTTTTGTTTGTTCATACCTGTTCGTTACCAGTCTTGTCTAATAAACCCCGCATTTGGATCCTCATCCCTTGTTTGACTCCGTCCTCGACCGTTACAGAACGAAAGACCAAACAATGGATCCAGCGGTCCAACTGGCCAACTATCGCCTGCTCTGCCTCAAACAAGAGGATCGCCCTCTCGAAGACCACATTGGTGACTTCCTCGAGCTGGCGAATGCCTCTGACTACCCGGACCACATCCTGGTGAGTTTCTTCAGGGGCAACCTGAACGCCTCGCTGAGGGAGCGGTTGCCACCGGCAACGCGCGGGTGGAAGCTCTGCGAATTTGTGGAGGCAACCTTGCGGATCGGCGGCTCACCGTTAACCGTGGTCGTTGCTGAGGAGGATCCTACCTCGCCTCCCTCGGTGGTGACTCTCCAGTCACCCATGGCGCTTCCTGTCACGCCAGTCCCGCCTGTCAACGAGGTCACCCTCACCCCAGTCGCCTTCCATGAGCCAGCACGGCCCACTTCGTCTGCCCAGAGGAGGGAGAGAAGACGGGCTTCCGCCTCCCGGTCCACGCATGTCACCGTGAGCGAGCCAGAGCCCACGCACATCACCGTGAGCGAGCATGAGTCCTCGCACATCACCGTGAGCGAGCCTGAGTCCTCGTCAACCACGGTCAGCGAACCCAAGCCAGCGCATACCACGGTCACCCAGCCAGTACCTGTCGCCGCGACCGTCCCTGAGCCAGCGCCAGCAGCCATGACCGTCCCTGAGCCAGCTCCAGCAGCCATGACCGTCCCTGAGCCAGCGCCAGCAGCCATGACCGTCACAGGGCCAACGCCAGTAGCCATGACCGTCCAAGGGCCAGCGCCAGTAGCCACGACCGTCCAAAAGCCGGCGCCAGTGGTCGTACCCGTCCAAGAGTCAGCGCCTCTCAAGCCTTCCAGGGCTCCGCCTCTCAAGCTCCCCGAGCTTTCCAGAGCTCCTCCTCTCGAGCTTTCCAGAGCTCCTCCTCTCGAGCTTTCCAGAGCTCCGCCTCTCGAGCTTTCCAGAGCTCCGCCTCTCGAGCTTTCCAGAGCTCCGCCTCTTGAGCTTCCCGAGCCTTCCAGGGCTCCGCCCCTCAAGTCACTCGAGCCGTCCAGGGCTCCACCTCTCGAGTCTCCTGAGCCTCCTACGACTCCGCCTCTCGAGCCTCCTTAGGCTCCGCCCCCAGAGCCTCCTACGGCTCTGCAACCAGAGACTCCAGAGCCTTCTAGAGCCCCGCCTCCCGAGCCTCCTACGGCTCTACTCCCAGAGCCTTCTGAGCCTCCTACGGCTCCGCCCCTAAAGGCCCCTACGGCGTCACCTTCCTCGGCTCCGCCTCCAGGGCCCCCTACAGCTCTGCCTCCAGCGCCTTCCAGAGCTTCGCCTCTAGAGCCTCCTACGGCGCCACCTCCCACGGCTCTGCCTCCTGAGCCTCCCACGGCTCTGCCTCCTGAGCCTCCTACAGTTCCGCCCCCAGAACCTCCTACGGCTCCGCCTCCCGAGCCTTCCACGGCTCCGCCTCTAGAGCCTCCTACGGCGCCACTTCCCTCTGCTCTGCCTCCTGAGCCTCTCTCAGCTCCGCCTCCGGAGCCTTCCAGGGCTCTGCCTCTAGAGCTTCCCACGGCTCCACCTCCCTCGGCACTGCCGCCTGAGTCTTCCTCGGCTTCACCTCCTGAGTCTCCCGAACCTTCCTCGGCTCCGCCTCCTGGGCCTCCCTCGGCTCTGCCTACGCCCTCCACTGCGCCGTCTCCCAGGCCTTCTACAGTTCCACCTCCGAAGTCCTTCCTGGTCCCGCCTACCACGGCTCTGTCTCTTGAGCCACCTTCATCTCCGCCTCCCGAGGCCCCGTCTACAGAACCTCCCATGGTTCCGCCAACCACAGCTCCGCCTCTGGCACCTCCCTCGGCTCTGCATGCCTCTGCTCTACCCACAGTGTCCCCTATGGCTCTGCCTGCCTCTGCTCCGCCCCCATGGTCTCCTGGACCGGCCTCTGTCCTGTGGCCACCTCCCAGGCCCCCTGAACCGGCCCTTGCCTGGCGGCCAGCCCCCGGGCCATCCAAACCTGTCCCCCTAACGTGGCCGTCTCCCAGAACACCTAGACCTGCCCCTGCCCGGTCGATACCTCTCTGGCCTCCTAAACCTGTCCCTACCTGGTGGACACACCCCCAGAGACTGCTTGCCTGCCCTCTCGGCCTCCCCAGTCTGCCTGTCTGCCCTCTCGGCCTCCCTGGTCTGCCTGTCTGCCCTTTGTGCCCCCGTGGACTGCCTATTTGCCCCTTTTGCTTCCTCGGACTGCCTGACTGCCCCTTGTGCCCCCCCTTGGACTGCCTACTTGTCCCTTTTGCTCCCTTGGTCTGTCTGTTTGCCCCTGGTGCCCTCACTTTGTTTCTTGTGGTTTTCGTCATTTATTCTTTTGTTAGGATCGTCTGGAATCCGATCCTTTGAGGGGGGGTTCTGTCATGTTCACGGTTGTCTTTTGTTCTGCCATGTTCACGATTGTCTTTTGTTTTGTGCTATCCTGTTGTAGTTTCTTTTATTACCGTGTCTTGTTTCACTGTTGCCCTTTGTTTGGCACTTTTGTCACTGTTGTAACCCCATACTCGCCTTGTTAGCTTTCGTGTTCACCGTTCATTGTTTGCACCTGCCCTCGTTGATCTACCATTTCGCTTCTGTTAATCACCTTGTTACCTTGTTTGAGTTCTGTCTGTTCATTGGTCCCCTGTTCCCGTGTTCATGTATTTATATCCTGGTTTTTGGTTCAGTCCTTGTCTTTCGTTGATTGTATGTGACGTTGCTGTTTCTCCGATGTTCGCTCCCATGCCTGTCTTCCCGTGTTTCCAGTTCCCGTGTTTTGGTGTTTTGTTTTCATTTTGCCCATCGTGGTAGTTTTGTTTGTTCATACCTGTTCGTTACCAGTCTTGTCTAATAAACCCCGCATTTGGATCCTCATCCATTGTTTGACTCCGTCCTCGACCGTTACAACGCCATCTTAAGTCACACAACATTTCTAACCAACATGCACTGCTTCAAGTTAAACTCCGATCTCCCAACCGTATCTGATCACACAGTGCTGCATGAAGTTAAAAATGTACTGTTTACACTTAGATGAAAACATTACCTACACATGATAACACAATATTTACCACCAAATTCTCTTTTCCTCTGTGTACAATCTTCTAATTTAACAATAATGTCACCTCAGTAAATCAGTCAACTAAGTTAAACACTTAACATAAAGCCGTCTAAACTAATAATTCATTACCAATCTAAATAAATATAGATCACTATATTATTCACATCTTAATGCAATTTTATATATTACAGTATAACATCATTTAATATAGTTTTTAGTCAAATCCATTAAAGATTATAAAAACAGAGAAAAAAACTGTGTAAATTAAACATTGCAGGAATAAAGGAAGCTACAATATGACAAATAAATAAATAAAGTATAAAACAAATCAAATCCTTAAAATAATAGTAATAATTATTCAGTATTATATTATAATAAGAAACTTGACTGATACCCCCAATAATAATTCAGTATTGTATCATATTTAACTGGGTTTTTGCACATCATGTTCATTCAAGAAATGTTTTAGTAAAAATATATGTAGTTAAATATTTATTTATTTATTAGGCTGTGTATTATTGTATGTGGAAGCATAAATACAATTATTAAGTATCGTTTTGTATTTATTTAGTGGAAAACATGCTTTTGTTATTTTAAATGAGATTTTTTTCACTTTGCATTAAACATTTTGAATCAATTTGGCTACAATGTCTGTTTAAAATGAAGGTAAAAACTATAAAAAGTAACACATGAAACCAAACAAATATCAAAATAGTATAAGGGGTTGTTTTTAGTCTAACAAAACACAAATTAAAATCTAACCTCTGCTATTTAATTACAATAAAGTGAGATTAAAACACTAAATTACTCACTCAGCTTTTCTGGATGCTTTGATCACCGGCAGCAGTCTCAGAAGACATTCATGTGATGGATCATATTTCCTCAGATTAAACTGATCCAGCTCCTCTTCTGAGTTCAGCAACACAAACACCAGAGCTGACCACTGAGCAGGAGAGAGACTGACTCCAGAGAGACGATTGTTATCTCTTCTGTTCACGTATGTTTGTACTTCCTGCACTAGAGAATGATCATTGAGTTCATTCAGACAGTGGAACAGATTGATGGATTTCTCTGGAGAGGGATTCTCCCTGATCTTTATTTTAATGTACTCAACTATTTCCTGTTTGCTGTCAGAGCTGCTTCCTGTCTGTGTCAGTAGGTCTCGTAAGATTGTCTGATTGGACTTCAGTGAGAGACCCAGAAGGAATCGAAGGAAAAGGTCCAGGTGTCCGTTCTCACTCTGTAAAGCCTTGTCCACTTCACTCTTCAGGAGATCACTCATAGATGACCTAAACTTACTGAAGAGACCTGATTTCTGTTGATAAAAGGAAAGAAAAGCATACAGAGCAGCGAGAAACTCCTGAATGCTCAGATGCACAAAGCTGAACACCTTCCCCAGGTGCAGTCCAAACTCCTCTCTGAAGATTTGGGTACAAACTCCCGAGTACACTGACGCTTCTCTGACATCAATGCCACACTCTCTCAGGTCCTCCTCATAGAAGATCAGATTCCCTTTTTCCAGCTGTTGAAAAGCCAGTTTTCCCAGAGACAGAATCCTCTCTCTAGCCTGCTGAAGATCCACCTCACATTTCCCATCATACTTCTGGCTCTTCAGTTTGCTCTGAAAGATCAGGAAGTGTGTGAACATTTGAGTGAGAGTCTTGGGGATCTCTGCACTCTCTGCTTCACTCAACAGTCTCTGGAGAACAGTGGCTGAAATCCAACAGAAGACTGGTATGTGACACATGATGTACAGGCTTCTTGATGATTTCATGTGTGTGATGATTCTGTTGGCCAGACGCTCATCTTTTATTCTCTTCCTGAAATACTCGTCCTTCTGAGGGTCATTGAAGCCTCGTACATCTGTGAGCTGGTCAACACACTCAGGAGGAATCTGATTGGCTGCTGCTGGTCGAGAGGTGATCCAGAGCAGAGCAGAATGAAGCAGATTCCCCTTGATGAGGTTGGTCAGCAGCACATCCACTGAGGCCGATTCTGTCACATCACACAAAATATCATTGTTCTGGAAATCTAGAGGAAGTCGACACTCATCCAGACCATCAAAAATGAAAATGACTTTGTAGTCATCAAGGAATGTTTTCAATTCTCTCAGTTCTTTTGTATCTGTGAAAAACTGATGAAGAAGATCCATCAAACTGATATTTTTGTGCTTCATCAGATTGAGTTCTCTGAAAGGAAGTGGAAATATGAAGTGAACATCCTGATTTGCTTTTCCTTCAGTCCAGTCCACAATGAACTTCTGCACAGAGACAGTTTTTCCAATTCCAGCAACTCCTTTAGTCAGCACAGTTCTGATGGCTTTGTCTTGTCCAGGTAAGGCTTTAAAGATGTCATTGCATTTGATTGGTGTTTCCTGTGTCTCTGCTCTCCTGGATGCTGTCTCAATCTGTCTAACCTCATGTTCATTATTGATCTCTGCACTCCCTCCCTCTGTGATGTACAGCTCTGTGTAGATCTCATTCACAAGTGTTGAGCTGCTTTGATTTGACATTCCTTCAGTAATTCTCTGGAATTTCTCTTTTAGTTTTGTTTTGAGTTTTTGTTGATGCACAGAAATCAGTTCTGATGTAAAGAGGAAAAGAAATGGGAATTATAATTGATGTTGATGTTTAATGGTCATTAGACATTAAGTTTATTTTCTTTCACTAATATTGAGTGAATCCAGACACTGTGTGTTTCCTCTGAAGGTGACGTGATGTAATAGTGATGTGAGTGCGAGCTCTTACTGGTTTGAAGTGTGTTAGCGAGGTCTGTCTGCTTCATCTTCTTCAGGACGTGCAGTGTGATCTTCAGAAACCCCTCTCTGACTCTGCTCTGACCTTCATCCTCAGAGCATGCTGGGGAATCTGAGATCAGTAGTCTCTTGAAACTCTTCAGCTCTTTCTTCATCAGAGAGATGATTTTGTGCTCAAGTTCCTGAAATCAGTGAACATTCAAACAACAAACTTCATTCAGTAAAAGACAAGAACTGAAGGATCAGTGGACAAGAATCACCACTCATTTTATTTGTGCTTTAGTTGTCTTGAATTCCTCAGTGTGTGTGTGTGTGAGTGTGTGTGTGTGTGTGTGAGAGAGTGTGTGTGTGTGAGAGTGTGTGTGTGTGTGTGTATATGAGTGTGAGTGGGCTTGTTTATGTGGTTTATGAGAACATTTTTTTAGGTTACAAATTAGTAATTACAAGGGTATTATGCTATAAATGTGGTTTATGAGGACATTTCTATTGTCCCCATAATTCAAATCGCTTAAAAATCATACTAAACAATGTTTTATTGAAAATGTAAAAATGCAGAAAGTTTTTTGTGAGGGTTAGGTTTAGGGGTAGGGTTAGGGTTAGGGTATAGAATCTATAGTTTGTACAGAATAAAAATCATTATGTCTATGGAGAGTCCTCATAAGGATAGCTGCACCAACATGTGAGTGTGTGTGTGTGTGTGTGTGTGAGTGAGTGAGTGTGTGTGTGCGTGTGTTATTAAGATGAGGGTGAAGCTGTAAAGCTTAGAGTCTCAAAGTGGTGTGTATGAGAGAGACATGACAGTGTGTATTAACAACCTATATGGTTTCTCTCTCTATATTTCTCTCTCTCACACACACACACACACACACACACGCACACCTCAAAAATGGAGTCCAATGGCACTTTCCCAGCAGTTGACGCTGAAGCATCCTTTTTGTTTCTGTAGTTGATCAAAGACTCTCCTGAACTGAAGTTAAGTGGTTGATCCATTGACCAGTCACTCTTCATGGACACACAGCTGGGTTCAGGAGATTCTCCATGAATGACACTAAAACAGCAATTAAACAGAGTTTAGTTCATGTGTTTTATTAGTAATCTGAAAACATAATTTCAATATCCAGTGCAATAAAACACATTTAAATATGTGTCTTATATATTATATGTCACACGAGAACTTGCAATTGTAACGGTGGCGGCCTGATAATAAATTCAAACAATCAATCAACGATTGTTGAAATAAAAGTTAATCAGTTTGGGTGCCAGACAGGTGTAACCTTGTCAATAATTTCAGACCAATAACCCAGATAGCTTAGATGCCACCAGTTACATACACAAAATACAGAAAATAAATCACAAAGGACAGTGCCAACTCAGTTTAGAAATGCCTGTATTTCACACCATTTCGCCAGTTACCACCACTTTGAACTGTCAGTCAATTTTTTTCCACATAGACCACAGATTCCACAGTTGTTCATCCAGGCACAGAGACAGATTTTGTGAACAAAATCAATATCAAAAATGTCAATTTTGTTTGGTATCAAAAATAAAAATAAAAAAACTCCAGAACAAAATTAGCCAAAAAAAAATAAAATAAAAATATTACTCACAGTTTAGTTTGTGGGGAACCGAATACCCGGATGTATAAAGTGCAGAGGTGAATTTGTGTGTGTGTGTTTGGTTAACCAGCCGCAATTCCAGCCACGCCGTAGCCTTTAGCAATGGTGAAACTCTGTTGGATGGTAGAGGGAACAAACCAGGATCCAGACGGCCCTTATCACAGCTCGCTTGGGGTTCTTTTACACGCTCGCGCTGAAGACATCGTTATGGAGAGCGTTTTTTCTCACCAGCAACCGCTCCAGCAGAGATACAGCGTTTTACCCGCTGTCGATTTCGATCACCGCCTCCCCAGGTAAGTGCAAACAACACCTTACTTTTTCTTTAGTATTTCCCTTCGTCTAACCACCAACAGCTCGTTCGGTTAATGCGTTTACTTCCAGTTTGGCGTTTTGACGGTTATTGAGGCTTTTCGGTTCTCACCTCGATGAATCGCACTCTTCACAACAACTTCGGTCTTTTTCCCACACACTTTTTTTTTTGTTTGTTTTGTTTTTTTCTTTTATGTGACAACCTCATTTCCTTTTCCCCCACTTAGCAACGGAAATGGGCGGAGACAACCTTGATTTAATTATTTAATTTGTTTTTGTAATGTTTCAGCTCCGCCACACTCCTCCCCCCTGGGAAATAACCAACTCCATGTTGGTTAAAGGGTAGCATTGTTAGAAACCAAGAAACTCTTCATTTTCGTCAGTGGATTCCTGGAAAATTTCCAAAAGTTTTGATTTTCCCAGATGGTTTAACTCATCAGCGGTAGGGAAACATGGCTTCAAGTTACATACATGAACGGTACGCACATCCTCACCAGTGTCTTCTAGTGCCACACGATAATTCAGTGGTCCCAGCTGTTTTAATATTCTGTAGGGCCCTTTCCATTTGTTGGCAAGTTTTGCACAAAAATGGTGAAGTGCACTTGATTGCGGGAAATTTCTCACCCATACACGGTCTTTTTCTTTGTAGAAGACATCTCTTCGGGTTTTGTTGTAGCTATGGAGCTGTCTTACTGATGCTTTTTTGGCGTGTTCTTTGGCTCTAGCTTGCAACTCGGACAGATGTTCTATGACATCGTAAGATGGAGCAGTCGGAGCAAGGTTTTGCCCATGCAGCAGCTTGTCCATTGGACCCTGTAATTTTCTCCCTAGGTGAAGCTCGGCTGGAGATATACCGGTGGTTTCTTGTACCGCTGAATTAATGGCAAACCGTAGCTCAGGTAAGTGTTGGTCCCATTTTTTATGATTGTCATCCACATATGCTGAAATCATCTGTTTTAATGTTCTATTTACTCGTTCAGTTAGGTTTGTCTGAGGGTGGTATGCTGTAGTCATCTTCTGGGTGACTTTCCATTTCGCACAGATGTCTTGAAAGACGGCGGAGGTGAACTGTGTGCCTCGGTCAGAGAGGATGAAATCTGGTACCCCCCATCGAGTAAGGATATCTTTTCTGAGGTATGAAGCAACAGCCTGAGCAGTGGCCTTTCGCAAGGGGAACAATTCAACCCACCGAGAATAGTAATCCACGAACACTAGTAGATATTCATGTCGGTAGGAACTGCGAGGCAGTGGACCCATGATATCTACTCCCAACATCTCGTTTGGACGACTGGTGGTGGTCTGTTGAATTTTCCCAGCAGGCTTGCGGTTCTCATTTTTCAAGGTCTGGCATTTCATGCACCTTTTTACATATTGTTTTACAGATGTCCACATGGAGGGCCAGAAAGCGACCTGACGTACCCTCTGGTAAGTTTTGCTAATTCCTAGATGACCACTCAAGGGATGCGCATGGTAATGCTGTAGAATTACTGGAACAAGGGTGGCCGGGATATAGAGTCTGTAATGTACTTGCCCATTAGTCAGATGAGTTCGATGATACAGCTTGTCTTCAATTACCTCATATTGGTCTTGCGTAGATGAATTATTGTCGGCTAGTGACTGAAATAGTGTGGTAATTAACAGATCTTTGTGTTGTTCTTCCCAGATGTCTACTGCGGAAAGTGGAAATCCAAAGTCCTCCTTCTGATTGGAGTATAAGTGGCATCCAGGTGCAGAATACATTCGGGATAATGCATCTGGAGCTTCATTGAGTTTTCCCTTTCGATACTCAACCACAAAGTCAAATTTTTGCAGACGGAGTGCCCAACGGATTAGACGTCCTGTGGTTTTGGGGAATTCAGGACCCACTGTAGAGCTGAATGATCCGTGACTACGGTGAAGAGTTTCGGTTCCAGGTAGTATTGCCATTTTTCTAGCGCCCATACTATTGCCAGACACTCTTTCTCTGTAACAGAATAATTAATCTCAGCCTTGGTTAACGTTCGGCTGCCATAGGCCATGACTTCTTCCAAGCCAGGTGTTTTCCTTTGCGTCAACACCGCACCGAGTCCTGAATCACTGGCATCAGTGTAGACCACAAAAGGAAGTTGAAGGTCTGGATGACCCAGGATGGGGGTGAGGTGAGACATGCCTTCAATTTCTCAAAGGATTGTTGACACTGTGGTGACCACTGGAATTTTCGTCCCTTCTTCTTTAAAGCATTTATAGGCTCAGCTACCTGAGAGAAATTGGGCACAAATCTGTGGTACCATCCTGCCAACCCGAGAAATCGTTGAACTTCTTTAAGGTTCCGGGGAACAGGGTAGGCGCTGAATGGCTTCTACTTTGCTGGGGTCAGCAGAGATGCCTTTTGTGTTTACCACATGTCCCAGAAATGTTAATTCATGAAGGCAGAATTTACTTTTTTCAGGTTTATGGTTAAACCGGCTGTGTGCAATCGGTCGAAGACAGTCTGAAGATCATAGAAGTGTTGGGTGACAGATGGTGAATAAATTATAATATCATCAATGTACACAAAACACATTCTTCCTCGCAGTTCACCCAAGACAGTCTCCATTAGTCGCTGAAATGTCAGCTGGAGCATTCTTCAGCCCAAATGGCATGACATTAAATTGGTATAACCCAGATGGAGCGATGAATGCAGTCTTGGACTTGCTCTCTGGTTCCATCGTCACCTGCCAGTACCCACTGTTGAGGTCGATGCTGGAGAAAATACCTGCACCAGAGAGGGATTCCAATATCTCTGTGATATTAGGCAGAGGATAGGCATCTCTCTCAGTGACAGCATTGACCCTCCTATAGTCCACACAGAATCTCTGGCTGCCATCTTTCTTTGGGACCAGGACAATAGGTGAGGCCCAAGCAGAGTGTGATGGTTCTATGATACAATTCTTCAACATTTCTTTAACTTGTTCTTGTACCACATCTTGTTTCTCTGGTGTCAATCTGTAGGGACGCTGTTTGATGGGTACAGGATGGACAGTATAAAGACAATGCTGGAGTACTGTTGTTCTTCCGAGCTGGAGGGTACAGACCTGAGGATTGTTCTCTAAGAGGTGGAGCAGTTGGCACTTCCTCTCAGGTGGTAAGTGTGCTGTGTCCACCAAGGTTTTAATTAACGTTTTTCATCCAGATTATCTGTTGACTGGGACAACACCTGTGGCATTTGCTGTGGAGGAATAGAACTGAACAAGGTGAGAGCTCGCTCTGCATTTTTATGTTGTTTTTCTTTTCCAGATGCTGGATACATCTAGCGGGAATACTAGCTCGTCCAGGCTGAAAAGGATAACTCTTGTTGGGAATTGACTTGAAGGAATATTCTCCATCTGTTACATTGATCTGAAGACCACTGGTGAATATAAAATCCAATCCTAAGACCACGGAGTATGCTAGAGTTTTAGTAGAAAGGATGGCTGCCGGTAGGGCAAAAACTTGGTTATGGAGTGTCATTTTGATATTTGTCCATCCTATAGGTACAGCGGTCTCACCATTTGCCAAGTAGAGTGGGCCAAGGGCCCATGCCCGGAGTGGATCAGAGGATGCAAGCTCTGTCCATAAGCTCTCGTGTAACAGAGTGTAGCTTGCACCGGTGTCGACTATAGCCTTTCCTGTCCATCCGCCAATGGTAATCGGGACAACCAACTGTTGAGGTATACTCTCACATTTAGAAGTAAAAGATGCAGTAGATGGCTGGAATGGAGGTGTGACAGACAAGGCGTTATTTGATGGTGCTCCTGTTTTTTGTGCTGGAAAATTTCAGCTTGTTTCCTGCAGGATTTTGAGTCGATGTGAAAGGTGAAGTGGAGTATTGTGGACAGTTTCAGGGAATGCTGACCTTTACATCTCCAGCATTGGACGGCAGGTCTTTCCATTTGACGGTTAGGGGTAGGTTTGGGTGGTATAGATGAAGTCATAGTCCGCCCTTCATAATGCAGCTGATGAACATAGTCTTTTTCTAGTTGATGCCCAAGTTTTACCAGTTCATCCACTGTACTTACTCTGCTGCGAAGCTGACTGGCAAGGTATGGTTTAATGTTTTTTAGTATCATTTTAACTAACTCATACTCTGTCAGTGAAGGTTTCCAGCGCTTGCATAAAGCTCTGTAAGTGAAAGCGAAATCTCTAATGGACTCATTTTCCCCTTGGTTTCGGGTGCGGACACGCTCAGCTAGCTCGTCTTCATAATCCTCAGAAAGAAATGCTGTGAGAAATGCGGACTCAAACTCACTCCAGGTCGTAACAGAGGATCTAGCCACTTCCCACCAGTCCCGTGCTGTTCCATAAAGGACAGTGCGAAAGGTTGCCAGAATGTCTGTATCCTCTAAGGGGTGTAATGCCATAAAGTCATGACATCTAGTTAAATATAACAGAGGGTCACTATCATCTGAGGATCTGCCAAAGGTGGGAAAAGTTAGCTTCAAATGATCACTCTTGGCCACAGATGTTGGGTGTGAAAGAGGTGGAAGTACAGACGAGGATGTGTGGGGTTTTAATGTTTCACCTTCTGCAGCAGTGGAGTGAGAAGGTGATTTGAGTGTCATCGAGTTGGAGTGTTTCCCAGGAAACTTGAAGTAACTGCTTATTTCTGTTTTCAACTCTTTCAAGGCGTACACTACGGCATTCAATTGGACGCTACATTGACTGATCTCCTGAAAAAGTTGGCCACAATCCTTTTGAGTGATGTCCTGCATTTTCTGGATGTCTTTCTGCACCTCTAGCTGGAATTGTTCCACCATAAATCGGACTTCAGAGATTAAGGTGTGCTCACTTTTCTGCAGTTCTTCTGTCACCATCACTTTCATGGCTTTTGTCAGCTGATCTGTGTTCTCTTCATCATGTTGGTTTTTAGCAGTAATCGTGGCCTGAAGCTGCTGATGGTTGGATTTTATCTTAGCAGTCAAGGTTTCAATCTTGTCATCCTGCTGTGAAGTGGTAGTTTCAAATCCCTGGGTGAGTACTTTCAAAGCTTTGTCCTGCTGATTGAGACAATTAAACAGGACATCCCAGTTCCCTTGTACGTGCTCCGATAATTGATACACTCCTCTGCCAGGTGTTGGGAGAAATGCAGGCAAGTCCTGCGGCGTTCCTGACGGTGTAAATTCCGTGGAAGTACACAACTGCATGTTAACAGTCGGTGGAGGAGCCCTTTCTCCTGGAAGTGGAGTGGAAAACTGCACATGGGTTCTTGCAGTAGGACTGCGAACACTGTGGGTGTGGTGTAGAAAGTGGGACCAGGAGGTGGTTGTCGGAGTTGCTGTTGGGTTTGTGGCACCAGGGGCCAGTTTGGTGTGGCAATGTCTGGAGGATCAATTTCCACGAAAGTGGATTGTGGTGGAGGGGTATGGGCCATAGTTGAAGTGTATGCGTGAATATGGCAACGGTCAATTGTGAAATGTGGAAAAAAAAAAAAATATCAGAAATGAGAACACTACTTGGACAGTCTCAAATTCTTTTGGGCAAAATGGGGCACCTAAAATAACAACCTACAGAGTAGTGACACTTCCACAATTCAGAGAAGAAAATATTATAGAACCTTTGTCCATCTCTTTTTAGCAAAATGGGGCACCAAAATAACAAACTACAAAGTTTCAAACTTCCACAAAGGTTTTTTTTTTTTTTTTTAGTTTTTTGGCTGCAAACGTTCCAAAATGTCTGTTGGATGGACCACAGTTCAATTCAACCAAAGTTCAAATGATCACAAAAAGAGTTAAATGTCCATTCAGTTATTGCTACGGGTCACAAGAGCAAATATACGATGATCACAAGAAAAAACCCAAAAACAAAACAGTTCAAAGAAATAGTATTATTTTCAAGTTCAGGGTCAAGTTTCAAGTCTCTTTCAAGTCCCTGTTTGGGTGCCACTCTGTAACGGTGGCGGCCTGATAATAAATTCAAACAATCAATCAACGATTGTTGAAATAAAAGTTAATCAGTTTGGGTGCCAGACAGGTGTAACCTTGTCAATAATTTCAGACCAATAACCCAGATAGCTTAGATGCCACCAGTTACATACACAAAATACAGAAAATAAATCACAAAGGACAGTGCCAACTCAGTTTAGAAATGCCTGTATTTCACACCATTTCGCCAGTTACCACCACTTTGAACTGTCAGTCAATTTTTTTCCACATAGACCACAGATTCCACAGTTGTTCATCCAGGCACAGAGACAGATTTTGTGAACAAAATCAATATCAAAAATGTCAATTTTGTTTGGTATCAAAAATAAAAATAAAAAAACTCCAGAACAAAATTAGCCAAAAAAAATAAAATAAAAATATTACTCACAGTTTAGTTTGTGGGGAACCGGAATACCCGGATGTATAAAGTGCAGAGGTGAATTTGTGTGTGTGTGTTTGGTTAACCAGCCGCAATTCCAGCCACGCCGTAGCCTTTAGCAATGGTGAAACTCTGTTGGATGGTAGAGGGAACAAACCAGGATCCAGACGGCCCTTATCACAGCTCGCTTGGGGTTCTTTTACACGCTCACGCTGAAGACATCGTTATGGAGAGCGTTTTTTTTCTCACCAGCAACCGCTCCAGCAGAGATACAGCGTTTTACCCGCTGTCGATTTCGTCACCGCCTCCCCAGGTAAGTGCAAACAACACCTTACTTTTTCTTTAGTATTTCCCTTCGTCTAACCACCAACAGCTCGTTCGGTTAATGCGTTTACTTCCAGTTTGGCGTTTTGACGGTTATTGAGGCTTTTCGGTTCTCACCTCGATGAATCGCACTCTTCACAACAACTTCGGGTCTTTTTCCCACACACTTTTTTTTTTTGTTTGTTTTGTTTTTTTTTCTTTTATGTGACAACCTCATTTCCTTTTCCCCCACTTAGCAACGGAAATGGGCGGAGACAACCTTGATTTAATTATTTAATTTGTTTTTGTAATGTTTCAGCTCCGCCACACAATGTTTAGTGGTTCTCGCTCTCAATGGGGCGTAGGTGAGTTGTGCGTAGATGCCGCGGAGAATAGCGTGAAGCCTCCACACACGCTATGTCTCCACGACATAAGATTCGTCCTCTGCCACCTGGATTTAGGCGGGCCACTACGCCACCACGAGGACTTAGAGCGCATTGGGAATTGAGCATTCCAAATGAGGGAGAAAAAGGGGTGGAATAAAACAAAACAATAAACAATACTTATTAAGCATTTATTAATCTTAGTTAATGTTACTTTCAACATATACAAATACATATTCAATATCAAAGATTGTACATTACCTAATGCACTATTAACTAACAGTGAACTAACAATGAACAATTGTATTTTTATTAACTATCACGAACAAAGATTAATAAATGGTAAAACAAATATTTTGTTATTTGTTTGTTTATTTTATCTAATACATAGTATTATCTGTAACCATCAATTAATGTTTCCCATGGACTAACTTCAAACAGTGTCTAAAAATGTGCCGGTCTGTCACGTACCACTGTTGTCTGCCCTGTTTCTCCCGTCATCTGTTCCCCATGGACTACACTTCCCATAATTCCCTGCCCGCATCACTGCCAGCTGTCTCCTGTTGTCCTCACCTGTGTTTAATTTGTCATTAGTCCTTTGTGTATTTAAAGCCCTGTTTGTTTGCTCACCGGTTGTCAGTTGTTGAATGTATTCATGTCTTGTTCTAAACCCTGTTCTTGGTTTTTCTTTATACTCTGAGTTACCGTGTTCATCTTTTGTGTTCATTAAAAGCTGCACTTAGATCCTCATTCTCGTCTGCCTCATTACACGGTCACTGCGTGACACACTGAAGAAACACAGAGACGTGGTGCAGCAGTCAAGGACGTTCGTCCAGCACGTGTACATTGGAAAACAATGAAACAACAGAGCAGACACAATAACACGTTTTTTTCATAAATTTCAAACCCAAAGTCCTGTTGACCTGAACCCAGCAGCTTCTAACATGAACCGCTCTGAGAGCGCTGACAACGGCATGTTCACGTGTGTACCCAGAACATCATGTCACTTCAAGCGCTTTTGATGAGCTTTCCTACCGGTGTGGGGGCCCTCTCGACATCTGGGGCCCCATGCAATTGCAACTGATTACAAGATCACTTGAAGTTTTTTAAGGATCTTGTATTTTACAGAGAACAGAATTCCTTTAAAAACATAAACAGCCTCTTTATTGTGTCGTATTCAATGTAGTACGAGACAATTTCTTCAGTTTTTAAGTGTCACTGAAATACTGTCAAAAAAAGTCAAAAAGTGTCAACACATATCCCTACAACATATTCTTCATCAGACACAGATTACTGTAGCACAGGTGGAAACATACTGTAACATATAGTCAACATGTCCTTTTTTAGTAACATTGTGATCTCCAGCAGACTGTATGTCCTGTGATAAACCTGAGGAACAATCTCTTGTCATGTCTGATCATCTCTGTCATGTTCACATGATATTACTGTACAGTATAAAGATGAGCTCTTGTGAAGAGATGCCAATGAAACTGTTACAGTAAAGCAATCAGCTGTAGAAGGACTCATTATTTTTATTATAATTGCATATTTCCTTTTAGATTTATATTTTTTACACTGGATTCTTTCTAATGGTCCCTTAGACTGTGGTGTACACGTTCATACTGTCAGTCAACATGAGAGTCCTCACCTCACATCAGCACAAGGGGCTCCTGAACTGAATTTAAGTGGAGGATCCATTGACTGGTCACTCTTCATGGACACACAGCTGGATTCAGGAGATTCTCCATGAATGACACTAAAACACAACAGCAATTAAACACTGTTTTAAAAACTACAAACTCTCACAAACACTCTTTTCCTCTCATCAGTTTCTCAGTTTTACTCTTCCCAATATTTCTCTCTTCTTCAAGGGGGTAACATGTTCTTTTCCAGTGTTTTCAGTGTCATGTTGTCATTGAAATCAATATTTATTATTTTTAGTAGCAGTGGTCACTTAGAGAAAATGACTACATCTCATTTTACATTGAATTCTTTCCATCTTGAGAATATTTTTGATTTAAGACAGTGAAAAGCAGCACACTGGAGATTGTAGTTTTCCTGAAGTTTCTCTGTAAAGTTGTGTGCAAACAGTCCGAACATGAGACTTCTGAAATACATGCCAAGCAAACTGTTACATTTCTTTAATGTACAGACTTAATAAACTTATTTGTTCCTTTTTTACCCCTTTATTTCAGTTTAACTCTCTTTATTTATCTATTTAGGGGTGACACTTTTTAATTTTAAAACAAGGAACACTTAATAATATGCGTTATTCATAAAAATAGTTTATCCTTTCTTATATGCTACAATGAGAACTTTCTTGAGCCATGAAAATACATCATTAATATGTTAAAAATATATTTATTTTAATTATTTAATTTTTCTGTTAATTGTCTTCTTGATCTTATTTATGTATAGATTTTGGATGGTTTATACTTTATTTTATTTGTTTATTTTTTCCTTCTGTCACGATTCTCCATGGTCTGCCCTGTGTTCTCTGTCGCACTATCACTTTTATGTCATGTTTCCTTGTCTGCTCCGTGTTTTCCGTTTCACCCGTCACCGTTCGCGCTCTATGTCACGTTTTCCTTGTTGTTCGCCCCGTGTTTCACTGTCCTCGTCTAAACTACATTTCCCACAATTCCCGGTCTCCCTCACTGCCTGCACTCATCAGTGTTTACACCGGTGTCTTGTTTGTAATTATCCTGCCTTGTGTGTGTATATAACCCTGCCCGTTCCTGCGTTTCCTTGTCGTTCGTTGTTTCAACTGTTGTGATGTCCCTGATCTCTCCGTGTCCATTCCAGCCGTGTTTCCCTGTGTTTGTTCCAGCCGTGTATTCCTGTGTTCCAGTGTTTCGTGTTTTAGTTTCGTTTTTACCCATCGTGGTTGTTTTCATTTGTATCAGTCTGTTTATTTCCACTCCTGTTTAAATAAACCCTGCACGTAGATCCTCATTCGTTGTCTGCCTTCCTCATTCGTGACACTTCACCTGTAATTGTCTTTATCATTGTATTCATACATTGTTTGATCTTATTGAACATTTAAATAGAAAAAAAACTCAGACTCATTTTTGGACTTTTCAGACGGTCCCTTACCGCACCCTCCACAGTATTACCCACCAAAGGGAAATTTTCCAACTTAAATCAATGTTTATTTGCAGATCTGGAACGATTTCACCGTGACGCCATCTGACCATCTTAAATACGGGACAAATCGCATCCTGTATTGATTCAATACCAGATGCACCATTTTATCTTTAAATATGGGACGATCTCTTGTTTTACAGGACAGGTGGCAACCCTAAGTGGTGGTGTGCTAATAAATCCATGCTTCAGTTCAACTCACTTGTGGAAGAGTTTATCTGTCTGTCTAGTGGATGAAGGGCGACTCTTTTACGAGGGCCGAATAACTTTCAGCTACGACTGAAGAGGTTCAAATTTACATGCCAATAAATGCTCAGAATTGATGTACACTATACAATGAAATGTGCTGCTTTCTGAAAAACTGTTTTCACAGGAATTAAATCATCAAATTTACTTTTACAGGAGAAACATACACACAAATGACCTTTGACCCCAATCCTAAGTAATGTACATTTCTCCAGTTCTGTCTGTGACTGAATCAAACCGTCACTGTCATCTGACTGTAGATCTCACTTTACCCTAAAGCTGTTTTCACATGTTTATACTTGAGATAATCCAGTCTGTTCTCATTTCTCCTCAGTGTTTTTATACTGTGGTGTTGTGCAGCATATCAGAAATTTCTATCAGTGTATTTTATTAAAGCATTGAAATCCACTGACCTCTTGACCTTCCCTGTGTCTGTCTGTCCACTGAGATCCTTTGTGGAGTCCATGACATCATCTGAACAGTCCACTGAACACCTGTCAACAAATGGGACATCATCTATATTTGTGACGTGTTTATTTGTTCAATACTGACACATATTTGTTTTTATTTGTCCTCTAGAATATTCCATTAGAAATGAATCAATGAGGTTCAATTGCAGACTGTCAGCTTTTATGACATGTTAAACACCAGCATAAAGAGAAAACATCAGAAGACTCAACAGAAGAAAACAAAGCAACGTTTCAAGTCAATAGAAGAAATAACATTTCAGTGCCAAAGAAACTGAACACATACTGACAATTCAGATAAAAGAGCAAAAGTCTCAGTATCTGTTTGTTCTGCTGTGATTAATACTTAGATATCTGTTAGATGTCTTACTGTAGCTGATAGTTTGAAAGGTTTATTATTGTTGTCTTGTTTTGGTTTGTTTTTTCAGAGCTAATTAAAGTTAGTTTTGTTTTTGATATTCCAGACACGTTCAGTGATAAAAGGCAAAAACTCTTAAACGGCTTAGAAAATATTTTCCAAAATAGTTACTGTAAAACATGGAAAGCTAATACTCCATCCATCTTCAACCGCTTATCCAAAGTCGGGTCGTGGGGGCAGCAGCTCCAGCAGGGGGCTCCAAACTTCCCTATCCCGAGCCACATTAACCAACTCTAACTGGGGGACCCCGAGGCGTTCCCAGGCCAGTGTGGAGATGTAATCTCTCCACCTAATCCTGGGTCTTCCCCGAGGCCTCCTCCCAGCTGGACGTGCCTGAAACACTTCCCTAGGGGGGCGCCCCGGGGACATCCTTACCAGATGCCCAAACGACCTCAACTCACTCCTTTCGACGCAAAGGAGCAGCGGCTCTACTCCGAGCTCCTCACGGATGACTGAGCTCCTCACCCTATCTCTAAGGGAGAAGCCCGCCACCCTTCTGAGGAAGCCCATTTCGGCCGCTTTTACTCGCGACCTTGTTCTTTCGGTCATGACCCAGCCTTCATGACCATAGGTGAGGGTAGGAACAAAAATTGACCGGTAGATCGAGAGCTTTGCCTTCCGGCTCAGCTCTCTTTTCGTGACTCAGATAGAGCGAGTGCAATACCACCCCCGCTGCCCCGATTCTCCGGCCAACCTCCCGCTCCATCGTCCCCTCACTCGTGAACAAGACCCCGAGGTACTTCAACTCCTTCACTTGGGGCAAAGATAATACTATACTTCAAAATTGTTTTCATTATTTTCACACGATATTATGAGCATTTACCTGCAAAAGCCACCGCAATGTTATTTACCCCGGGAAGAGGTCCTCCGTTTTTTTTTGAGTGCAACTTTCGTTTTACCCCTAGTGGTAACAGCTATGACAACGACGTTGTGTGAAGTACAGTGTTGTGTATGTCACAGGACATATTACATACTTCTTTCTGAAGTTAGCTAGCTTCTGCAAATTAGAAAGTTCCTCTCTGATGATTTTTATCAGCTATAACTACTAATAAATGCCCAAAACTATTATTATCACTCTTGATCAATTGACATTTGCAACTATATAATACAAATCTTAGTTGAAATGAGTAGACCCTATTTTCTTTTCTCAGCTGTAAAATATACGACTGTTCACTCCGCCATCTTGAGACCTCCCCATCACTGAATGTGTCTGAAACATCAAAAACAAAACTAACTTAACCTCACTGTTTAACAGCAGTTCAGTACTCACCTGTCAAGAACTGTTGATGTTCCTCTTTACTGACTAGAATATCACCTACAAAATACTTCACAATGAATTTATTGATTGTTTCAGACGATTCAGTGGAACAAAAACTGTCGCAGTTTTGCTCTGTTTCTCTCCTTATGTAATTTCCTTCTCTTCCCAGAAAACAGGGGACGTCCCCCGGACATTGCGAACTTCCACTTTGGCCAACTTTGTAACATTCAAGTCCAGTTTTCGTCCGGGCCAGAGATCGCGACCGTCCCTCAACTGACCTTTCCATAACAACACTTGCAAAATCCCTTCGCCCATGTGTTCCCTTTATCATCAGACCACCTTGCAACTCAGAGAAAGGAAATATTAAACTAAAATATAAAACCCGATTTAATCATAAGAAATGTGGATATTCCTTAAAACATCCCTTAAATGAACTATGATAATGGATTTTATGCAGAAACCATGTTTTGTTTTGCAGATTGACATTAAGATGGTTTTGTGGTTGCTATGGTTTTACTAATAAAAATAATAGTTACTATGGAACAAAAAATATTTTCCTTAATATTGATTTAGAAACGATAAAAGCCAATACTGATACATTTATTTGGATTAATATGACAGTGTGTATAAGAGGTTATTTCTTATGCAGAGTCTTTGCATGATCCCATATATGATGTACTGTGAAATAAATAATTGTCTTCATAGCAAATATCCACACAAGCACATTAAATCAATGAAATACAAACGTGAACGTACGACTACAGCCCAAACGAAAACTTCTAAGACTTTTATTATTGCCAAGGGTTCAAAATGCAAGCAAACAGTAATGTAGAATGAGAGCTGCTGAATCAGATGCAAGCAATGACAGTAAATGCAGGAGAGGCCACACAGGATGGAAACGAGTCCAATGCTGAAACTGAAAAGAAAAATGAAAAAGATACAGTTAAGACATCCTCATGTAAACTCGGACTGCATCACATTCTACACCATCATTTAAACTGGCAAACTGTTGCTCAGGCTGCAACATGAGGTGAATTATTATTTTTCTCTCAAAATAATAATAATTATAAAGAATAACAGTTTCATGCAGAATATTGGATGGAAATATAATATTCTGAATTAGAAATATCTGTAAACCCAAATATTTCTTATTTTCTCAAATAAGATTCTCACCTGTAAAAGTACAAGCTTGACAAAATGTATAAATGACACTATAGATATGGACATACTACAAACATGTAACCAAATATCATCACTACAGACACTACATCACTATCATCACTTGTCTTCACAGAAAAGGGTTGAAATGTTTATGACCCGGTGACACACCAAAAATACTGTTGTGAACGCACCCTTAAAGAACAGGGGCCATATGTATAAACTCTAAGAATGACAGAATTTTACTCATATTTCTAGATTTAAGAATAAGTGTGATTCATAAATGTTCATATGTGTTAAGACTCTCAGCTCCTTCATTATTTAAGAGAGCTGGAGAGGATCATGTTTGGGGTTGTCGGGGGGATAATAGCGTTAAAACAATGTTATGAATGCAAACTTTAATAGAGTGAAAAAGACACTATCAGCATCACATAAACATATTAATTAATACATTGGTTTCACTCTTCCCACATGTTAAATTTGTTCCTACATTCTTTTGAATGTTCAGTGAATAAAATATTAGATGCCATGAGTGTACCTTCTACCATCAATTTCACATCTGAATGGTCATGAAATATGAAGCAATGTGATAACATGAAATTAAAAATGGCATTATATGGCCATGGAATATGAAGCAATGTGATAACATGAAATTAAAAATGGCATTATATGGTCATGAAATATGAAGCAATGTGATAACATGAAATTAAAAATGACATTATATGGCCATGAAATATGAAGCAATGTGATAACATGAAATTAAAAATGACATTATATGGCCATGAAATATGAAGCAATGTGATAACATGAAATTAAAAATGACATTATATGGCCATGGCATAAAATGGGCATTGTTTGGTGTTGCTTCAGGCCAGAACAGCTGACATGTGCTGCTATTGTCAAGTAACTGTTTTTAGACTGATTTCTAATTCATAATATTATATTCCCATCCAATATTCTGCATGAAACTGTTATTCTTTATTATTATTATTATGTTGAGAAAAATAAAATAAATCACCTTATGCTGCAGTGAGCAACAGTTTGTAGATGGGTGTAGAATGTGATGCACTTCAAGCGCTTTACGTGTCTGAGAGTTGCTGCAAGCGTTTTATAATCAACCAATTGTGTGTGAGGAGTTACAGAGAGTGGTTATTTTGCAAAATAGTATTACTGTAAAACATGGAAAGCTAATAATATTCTTCAAGCTTGTTTTCATTATTTTGAGTTACCCCGGAAGAGTTCCTCCTTTTGTGTAATAACTTGGTGTGTGAACTGCATGTGTGATATAAACATTATTTTTGTTATAGTTTTTTGTTGAAGGAGATAAAGACACGAAACCAACATCATTCAATAGAAAATGTTTGTTCTTTTCTCAAATAGGAAAACGTGAAAGTAGCGCACTGTCCTCCTCTAGTGAATGATGATTTAGTGTCTCTAACAAAACAAATCAATATTACAAAAATAAGGTTTAACTCACATTGCGACAGATTTTGCAGACAAATGCTCATAATATCGAGTGAAAATAATGAAAACAAGCTTGAAGAATATTATTAGTTTCCATGTTTTACAGTAATACTATTTTAGAAAGTCGTTTAAGAGATATCGCCGATAATCGCTGAATGTTTATTTCTTTATTTAAACTGCATATTAACATAAAAACATCAAGAGAAAATCCCAAACAATCAACATTGTATAATTTCCATCTCAGGTACAAATGATACAGTTATTCAAATAATAAGATACAGAAAAATTAAACAAATAAAATAATAATCCCAGAGTATTAAAAAACAAAACAAATAAACAAAGGGATAAGATGCCATTTATTTATCAATTTTGAATTTGCAAACAATATTACAAGTTTTATTTGTACACTTATACAAAAGATTACAGTATTGTTTAAAATCATTTATAAAATAAAATAAAAATGTGGTTTATCACCAGACCACTTTCTGAAACTTCCCCAATAAAACAATTGAATGATATTTGCTTTATCCTTTTCCATCCCACAGTCATTAACATATATCATTATATCAGAATCATTGTAACATGATTTATGACATTTCTAATGCAATTATTTTAAACTTTGTCTATTAAGATGTTTACAATATTTTGTTTTACTTATGAAATAATCAAAGGGTTTTCACTGCAGTTATTCTTGAGAAGATAAAATATATTTTTGTGTTTAGCGTCCATCACAATTGTCTAAAAGTCTAATTGGGATTTTAAACTTGTTCAGCAAATCTGTGTATGATGACAAACCTCCATCACTGTTCATTAACTGACTAATACAATGTTATTATCAAACCATATATTAAAAAATGAGATTTTACTGCCATGTCAGTTTGATCCGCTCTTTCATCGATTTTCAGTCAAGATACGAAAGATGTTTTCTTGCATTTCACTTAGAGACTCACATCCATCATCGTTCGTGGCTTTTTCTGTGGATGTTTTGTTGGGGTGTTTGGGTCAGAGTTACACATTTCTCCATCTTTCGCTTCACAAGTATAAGAGTGACTTCACGTGAGTGGATGTTCCTCTCTGAATGATATTTATTACACCTCATTATGACATGCTCAACATGTTCAGCAACATTACAAACATCACATTTATCTGATATACACTTTGCCATTAAATAAAGGATTTTAATCCAGTATGTCCGAATCTTAATCTTGAAAGAATCACTTCTTCTCTTCTGCATTTTCCTTTGAGAGTCTTCAGCTTAATTGATTTCTGTTTGCTATCTGTGTCCCACTTCTTCTGCTACGATTCCCTCACTGCCGTTCTTCCATTTGACCTCATCTTTTCCAAACTTTCATTATTTCATTGTCCTTTAATTTCAACACTCTCTTTGCATCCCATCTGCTATCTCATCACCCTCCACACCAACATCAGCAGCAACCCAACACAACTGTACATTAATTACAACTCTTTGTATTCTCAGCATTATCATAAATATCTCATCAATAAATCATCTCCTATTGTTTCTTTTGAATTGAAACTATTAAGAGCTGCAATAGAGTCAGAACAAATGAAACTCTCTCAGGCCTTCTTCTATCCATTGAACACTAATATTATAGCTGCTATTTCTGCTGTAAATACAGAGAATCTGTCATTCATTATTTTGCATATGACTACATCAAACTCAGGTATGCACACTCTGGATCTTTAGATCATCAGTAAATATTGGCATATAGTTATAATAATTCCTCTTTACATAATCTTGAATCAAATATCCGGTGTTATCTGCATTCCTGTCAGTCCATTCTCTCTTCTGATCTACGAGTCCACATTGGAAATCTCCATGGAGGAACATCACACAGTGTTTGTTCATACTCTAACTTATTTAAACCATATTATTTCTGTATTTATACTCCAATCAAATCCTTTACATTTTCGTTGTTGGGTCACCTGTCAAGGAGTCTGAAAAGAGACAAACAACATTTAAAGGTGCAGCAGGTGTTTCATGCTCTTAAAGGGATAGTTGAGCCAAAATTACAAATCTGTCATCATTTTCTCACCCTCATGTTGTTCTAAACCCGTATGTCTTTCTTTCTTCAGTGGAACACAAATGATCTTATTCAACATTCACTTTCATTAATGAGGAAAAAGATTCAGTGACTGAAGCATAACATCTCATTTACTGTTCCACATGTTAAATGGGTTTGGTACAACATGAGGGTGAGTAAATGATGACAAACCGTTCACTTTCACTGAACTATCTCTTTAAAGCTTATAAAGTGCAGTGATAATGTGTGAGATGTGTAAATTCAACTCCGGCTATTCCTTACAAACCTTCTAATGTGACTGTACTGATGTGTATCTGTGTGTCATTTATTTGACTCATTACAGCCATAAACTGGCGAATATCTCCTCAACATTCATATTAAATCATCGTCTCTTACACAAATGATCTCTTCAGTAACTCAATCACTTTGGCTGCTCACCAGTAATTTCAGTGTCAGACCCAAGATCTCAACAAAACTGCAAAGTCTTTGTGACGGATGACTTTGTTTTCTCTGCACAATAATCTGAGATAGGAGAAAGTATTTTAACATCAAAGTAATTACACCCTTGTGCTTTAAACAAAGTTCATGAAAATATCATTTTTATTTTGTCTTTAAAGTGGAAATTTCACTGAACATGTTCATTTTAGGACAGCAGATTAGGAATGTGGAAATGAAGCCTGTGAAACTCTGAGGCTTTACTTGGATTGTTCTGGGAAAAGATTCAAATCTTCCAGAGTGTAAAAACAGTGTCATCTGCTGGTTAGTACGAAATAAACAGCAAAAAACCTGATGATGAAGCACCAATCATACACCTCACTGATGTAGTTTCAATGTTACATGCACAAATAAAAGACTAACAAGTGTGTGTGTGTTGATTTTACCCATTAAAGCATCGCAATAAATGCCAATATGAACCTATATAATTCAATATTATGTAATACTGTAGAATAATGTATAGAAATATTGCTAACAGATCAGAATATGGCAAGTATTTGGGCTGCAATTATTATTATTCTCTATATACTGGTATGACAGGGTATTAGCTTCGATCTGATCAGTATCTTATAAACAGCTCATGCAGTTCAGCGATTATTTAAATGATTTATTCTCTGTGCAATCAATGTGTGAATTATAATAAAAGTTCAGAAATGAATTTACCTGCAACTTTATGCACCGTTGCCTCGTACAAAGGCCATCCGCCTTTAGATTCTTCAATCCACCTCTCCACCAATTAAATATACAGATCTGTCATCAAGTCCGTCTAAGACAGGGGTACTCAAGTTCAGATGCCAAGGGGGCCACATTTAAACCACATAAAATGTGAAGGGCCACAAATTAGAACTTGCATCGTAAGATTTTATTTATGACAATATTTACCGTTTTACTTATTTAGAAATGCAGTTTATTACCTGTCTTGCTAGTCTTTGTCCTATTTAAAGTAATACTGAACATGAAAAAAAAATCTGGAACAAAAAAGTGGAATAACAATTGTCTTGCAATATTAAAGCAAAAAATGAGAAATGTATGAGGAAAATCAAAATACAGGCTACTTTCTAAGCCCTGATAAAAAGTAGTCCTTGTTCCTAGTGGGAATTCTGAGTCTGAATTCTTTTTACCAGTGATTTCAGGTCAGCCTGTTGCTCACTGGTAGCTGCTCTAAGACAGTCTGTCAAATGTCTGTCAGTTAAACGTGAACGTTGCTTTGACTTTATTATTCCCATTGCAGAGAAAGCACTTTCACACACATATGTAGATCCAAAGCAGGTCAAGATTTTTAAAGCACACTGACTTAATGCAGGGAATGTGTCTTTCAGAACACACTTGGTCCAGAATGTGTCAATGCTCTCTTCTTTATGTCTCTCTTTAAAGATGGTGTTGTGCTGCAGCTCTATGAGTTGCTCCTCAAACGCTGCCCTTTCCACGCTGAAGGGTTCTGACATGACTGCGACAGACGTAGCCTGTATGTCACAAGCAAATGGATTTTCTGTGAATGCCAGTACAGGTGTGAAGGATTTAACGTCCGCAAATCGGGAGGAAAACTCGTCTTTTAGCTCCCTGAGATATAAACAGTAAGCACTGGGTGAAAATGAGCCAGGTTCTGTCACTTGTGACTGCAGAACAGAAAAGTGAGTGAAATTTCTTTCCTGAAGTTGTTGCGCGAACAAGTCAATTTTCGCTTCAAATGCAGCCACATCGTTCAGCATCATCGGAAGAATCTTTTGTTTACCTTGAAGCTTACGATTGAGTGCATTTAAATGTCGCGTAACATCAGTCAGAAAAGCTGCATTGTGCATGAATGTGTCATCTTCGAGGGCTGCCAGTAAATCATGTCGGCCCTTCTCTTTCAAAAATATGAGCACAACTGGAAGTAATTCCATGAAGCGATCAAGGACATTTCCACGACTAAGCCATCTGACCTCCGCGTGCATTGCCAAGTCAGGGTATGCGCTTTCAAACTCTGCGACCAAGGAACGGAACTGTCTGTGTTTCAGAGCATGTGCAAGAATAAAATTGACTGTTCGTGTCACTGTGTCCATTGCCATTTTGAGCTCTCCACGTTTGAGCTTGCTGCACAGTTGCTCCTGATGCAGAATGCAGTGGTATGAGAAAAAGGCTGGTATTTCAGAATCTTTTCTAAGTAAAGCGATTAATCCCTTTTCCTTCCCAACCATTGATGGGGCACCATCAGTAGTCACAGAAACAAGCTTTTTCAAATTTATGTTTTTGCCTGGACCATGAAAAAAATTCATCAGTGCGGAGTGAATATCCTCTCCACGGGTTTGGCCTTTCAATGGGAGCAAGGTCAACATTTCCTCGACAAATTTCTCCCCTTTAAGAAAACGCACCCACACTGCTAGCTGTGCAACATCTGTGCTGTCAGTAGATTCATCCAGTGCTAAACTGAAGTACTCTGAACTTTCAATGTCTGTTAGCAACTGTGAAAAGAGATCGTCTGAAATCAATTCTACTCGTCTGGTCACTGTTGAATCAGACAACTCCAGCTTTGAGATTTGCCTGATGATGTCTTCCTTGTTCTTAAAATCCGAAAACAGTGATTCTGCACAGTCCATAAATGTATTTTTGAGAAATTCTCCCTCTGTAGCAGGCCTCTTTGCTTTTGCAATATTCCAAGCAATTCTGAATGAGGCCTCGGTAATATTGTCAGCACTTTTAACAATGCCGCGGAACATGCATCTCTGGGCATTAAAACCAGCTAGCAATGTCTGTACCTTTTGACTCCTGACTGAGCTGCTATGTGGATATGCAACGCTGAAATCGGAATGAAGCTGCTCATGGTGGCGTTGCAAATTAGCTCGTTTTAATACAGCAATTGTTTTTTGACAAATGAGACACATTGGTTTGCCACCTATGTCCGCAAAGGCGAATTCCATTTGCCAATCAGGGTTGAAAACTCTGTTTTCATCGTCAACCTTCCTTTTCTTTGAAGCCATCGATATCTAATGTACAGTACGAACACACAAGATACAGTATGTTCACAAGGTTTAGTTGACTGATGGGGTTTCGCTATGATTCATCGCCGACGAATAAGCTCTCTTAATTTTCGCGGCATCCGTTATAGCACCACAACCTTAAAGGTGCATACCCAGTTTTCTCACGATTTTTGTTATAGCCTTCATGAGCAGATGTTGAGGGCCATTAAATATATATTATCTTTATATTTTAACATTTAACATTTATTGATTATGCCTATAATATATCTATAGGCCTAGCCTACATCAAATGTTCAATTATTTATTAAATGTTTTCTTACATGTTTTTGTACTCAGGGTCACTTTACAAAGTTATTATTCTTAGCCTACTACTAATACCCACTATTAGCCCAGTACATCTAACTTTTAAAGGAATACTCCACCGTTTTTTGAATTTGGGGTTATTCACCGTCTCCCCTACAAATGCATTTTTGTCTCAGTGCATGCATTGTCTGGCAGCGCCGCCGCTAGCTTAGCTTAGCATAATTCATGGAATCCTATTGTCGAGTAGCATGTCAGTAAAAGTGACAAAAAAATAAAAATACTTCTTTTGGCCTGCTTATTCACAACGAGTACAAATAGCAATGCAGATCAAGCACAGGCGAAGCACTGATAGGCTACTTGGACGCATAGATATCATGCAACACCTGAAATAAAGCTTGCCACAAAGAACCGGCAAAAGTAATGATTATGCATGAAACATTTGAATTGTTTATCAATAAACTTGTTCTATGTCAGTGGCTGCAAAGATAAAGTTGACGATGCAGCGCATATAGAAATGCACACTTCATATGAATTAGCAAGCAGAGAGTAGGTCATTTCTTTTAGTTTTTAATTGTTTTGTTTAAAAGTAGATATTTAAAGATTTCTATAGATGACAAGTAGTTTATACGCTGAGTTTCAGATAATTTATGAGACACGTTCCAGTTCACGCGCTGGCGCCTCCATGTCCTGATATTGTCTACTATTAGTTTCTTCTTATTTATTAATCCAGGCAAATTTGTTGATGAAACATTGATTAAAATGAAGATAAAATTTATACAAAACGAAATCTTCAAGCAAAAATGACATTCGAAGATCACTAATAATTATTTGATTATTATTCGAAAATCGCACCCCTCCACCACATGCACGCGCAAATGCATGTATAGGACACACACCAGAGCATGTGAGCAAAGCGGAGCGGTGCGACGCTTATAAGTTAAAAACTTAAACTTATAAATGTTGTTTTTTAATATCATCTATGTTGATTATATGAAAAGGGAACCCATGAGATGAGTAAAATAGGATCATAAGGTGACCAATATATCGGAGAAAATTTGGAATGGGTCAGACATCATTTTGACTAAAGTTTTGTTTTGGAGAAAGCGAATTTCTTTTTGTATACATTGTATCTTAATTTTAGTCAATGTTTCATCAACAAATTATCCAAAGCGTCTGCGGTATACATGTAGGCTATAGCTACCTACATATATGTCACACGGTCTAATATTTGCGCAACCTTTGAGCTCAAATTATAAAAAAAATGCATTAATTTTTTGCATGACGCGGGCCATAAAATGAATGCCGACGGGCCGGATGCGGCCCGCGGGCCGCCTGTTGAGTACATTAATATTGAATGTTTTATGTGTGATGTTGGAACAATGCTCCAACTTTCATTATCCGTTTCTTCTTTCCACTCGACAAGGGCGAAAATTCTTCATCCGTTGGTCTCTATCCTGAACGCGTGTAATTTGGCGGTCTTTTGATTGCGTTTGAATTTTGGCGCACATAATAAAGATAGGCATTAGCCAATGACGTAACGTATTGAGGTGGAACGCGTGCTAAATGCATGGCCTGAAATGCAGACTGAAAGTGTTTCTATCATTCTGTATTATAAAAACTATTCAATAATAATAATATTTGAACCCTACAAAATTATGAAATAAGTAATTTGATGAAAATGATTATATAGGTTAGGTCTTTATTTTCATTACAAATGTTTATACAACGAAATTCTGTGGAAGCAATCCAATGTACAGCACATAACAAATACTTTAAAATGCGTTACATTACAATACATTAAAAATCATTATTGCACAGATTATGTTATTAAACCCTGCAGTTACAGCATTATCTACATACCTGTAATATATGTGTATTATGTGTGTGTTTGTGCATACGTGTATGTGTGTACATGTGTATGAGGGAAGCTGGATTGATAGAAGTAGCTATGGCTTCTGCAGCCTGTCCACAGCTCTGGCGGGAAAAGCTGTTCCGTAACCTATTAATCTGTGTTCCTGGGGAGCGGAGGGTGACAAAAAGGGGTTTGCAGGATGTGAGTGATCCTGCTGGATGTTTGTGGCCCATGTGAGAACACGTCTGAATAGATGTCACACAGATCTGAGAGGGGTGCTGACAATAATTTCATCTTCACAACCCTCTTTTTGTGTGCAGCAGTGCAGCCGGAATACCACACAGCAATAAGTCATGATGCTTTTGTGCAGCGGTATAGAAGCTGATCAGCAGTCTGGGGTTGTGTCTGATACAAGTATAGCAATTGTAGACATTATTGTGATACTGTATTACAAAATACAAAGTGATTTGTAAAGGCCCACTGCATCATTTGGCTTCCCGATATTATGGGGTTATGTATTACCATAAACCTCTATATGACTCGAACACAAATGTTTGTACATGCCTTTGGAACAGCACAGATGTGATTATATTATGACTTTTCTTCATTATTATGAAGTAACTGTTTCATTTGTTTTCATGTCTGACATCAGTGACGTCAGTTTTTGCAGCTCTGCCAAGTTTTGTTGAAAGCACCAAAGTTTATTTTATTTTAATGCTAGTGGAGAACCCAGAAATGTGTTTAAATTATATTTGAGGTCTCTAGATATTTATTGGGGTATTTTTGTGTTTGGAGACATATATTAACTGTGTATTATTCTGTGTGCATCTGCATATGTAGTGCATGTATTAATGTGTATGTATGTATTTTATTACATATAGAAATTGATGATATTGATATATGGTTAAAAATTAAAGTTTGCAAATAGAATTTGTGAAGTATTTGTTTTGTTTTTATGAGCCAGTTAAGATAAGGTAAAATACTCATTAAACATTGTGCTAATTCTAAAATGGGATAGAAATGAAATGAAATGTGGATTGTGTAGACTTGTTAAAAGTTCAAACTGTTCAAATAAGAAAAACAAGGAATGAATTAAGGAAACCATAAGCATGTAAAATGTATTGTTTAAATACATTTGCATAAATAAATTAAACATATTGGTGAAATATATGGTCATAACATACAATATTATATAAATAATAATCATATACATCGTATTAATATATGTCAATATACTCATTTAACACGGACAATTTATAAATGTTATAAACTTATATCAACATATATCTGGAGATATGTATATATGTGATATATTGTCTTATATTTAGCATATATGACGCGTCACTTGCGATATAGGGACATATATGTCATATATTACATTTATGAAATATGAAGACGGAACTTCATTGAGTGAAATCGAAACATTTGAGACGAAACATCTGCTGCGACTGTATTGAAGCATTTCTCCACGAGAAAACATGATCGAGATGTTGCTGTAACAGTATCATGAATCATCTTCAGTGGATTATTTACTCACAACTGGACAGAGAGATGATCTCCATTATTATTATTATACTGTTTTACTCAGTATGTGCACTCCAAATCAAGTGTGGGAAGAAACCTTTTGTGTATGTGTGTTAATAATACTGAACAGAGACAGCTCGAAAGATTTCAAGCTGTAAATGAATGTACACAAGTAAATATATACACCAGCTAGTGTGATTTCAGCACACAATTCTTGCTTTGTCATTTAAACTTGAACTATAAATCTTTGTAGTACAAATGGAAATGATGTCTCGTGTTCTTCAGTTGATCTCATCCTCCTCTCTGTAATTCATCGTTTTAACTTTACAACTCTTTATTTTATAATAAATATCTTCATAAATTGAACAGTTAGAGGAGTGAGATCACTCTCATCATGATCAGTCTGATTTTGATTTATTCACAGCAGTTTATTTTCTCTGTCAAATCTAATTCAAGTTTTGCTGCTTTTAGTCTATATTTATTCCCTTTAATGTCATCAATGTGCTGATGTACTTCCAAATGCTGACAACATTAATTTCAGAAGAAATGATCATTTCAAATCATCAGTTTGTCTCTTGTGAGGAAAGAACCGGTCGAGACACAACAGTGCTCTGAACAGAAGTGAAGATTTACTATTCAACAGTGTCTTAAAGTCACAACAGATTTTACACACTCACGTGATTTAAGTGAGCTGACTTTCAAAGGATGAGGAGAAAATAGCTTTTGTGTTTTTATTATTATTATTTTATGCTTTGAACAACAAAACACGAGCACAATACAACATATATTTCTGTTTCAGGGGAGCAAGAGGAAAAAACATTCATTCACAAACACACTTGATCTTTCATTTATACACAGATTCTGAAGACAAAGCACAGTTGAACAGTTTACAGCTTTTCTATTTGTACTATTTTGAATAATAGAAATATAATTATGAATGTATTTAAAAACTACTGAAAAAAGGAGCTTTTTGTTATAAAACTTACATTTATGAGAGTGAAATATGACTAATAAAATAAACAGATTCATTAAATAAGCTTCACTATTAACACTGTTGTCATATTTTAAATAACCAAAAATGACATTTTCAAAATGAAAGTGAATCTTTTGATTAATAAACGTCGACAGATCTTTCCAGAACTGTTTCACATCACTACAATGCCAGAAAATGTGAGACACTGTTTCCAAGTGCAAAGAGCTAAAAGAGCAGTTAACATCAATGTCTTTCTGAAACTTACAAAGAAAATGTTCAACAGGGAGAATTTGTGTATTATCCTAAAAGAAATGTCTTTTATCTTATTTGTAACAAAATACTTATGAGGCAATAACCAAACAAACACTTTCCCAATAGTGTAAGACTTGATGCAACCTCCTTTAAAAACAAAGAAGAATAGATT
The DNA here is from genome assembly GCF_025860055.1 of Xyrauchen texanus. NCBI lineage: Eukaryota > Metazoa > Chordata > Actinopteri > Cypriniformes > Catostomidae > Xyrauchen > Xyrauchen texanus. The sequence continues at coordinate 2,464,694 of NC_068285.1, forward strand.
TATTGTTTTGGATTGTAAAAACTCATTTGAGCACATACTGGATCAGTTGGGTTAATTATGGGCATATCAGTCGGCTTCATTACTTTATGTCAAAATAATGTCAATGTCACTTTATTTCTAAAGCACAACTAAAACAACAGCTGTTGACCAATGTGCTGTACATAGTCAAATAAACTGAATCAAATACATAAACAATCCACAGCAATACACCTCTAGCGCATATGATCACCTCACTGATTAAAAGTGATCACAAACAGATGTTTTAAGTTCTGATGTTGCAACACATTCTCACACCCCAACTCGTCACATGCGGACGCTCGGGCAGGACCCCTTGGCGTCACTTGTTGACGCGCCGGGTGTAGGCCTACCTTTGGCGTCGTTTTACGACGCGTCCGGTTTTGAAACATCAAAAACCCAGTTGGACGGCCATTGTAGCCTATTCCTTTGTGTTTTTATGTATTGCCGTCTCGAGTCTCGACCCATTCGCGGCGTGAGCTCACCCGAGACGCGAAATTTCAACGGCGCGCGCTCCGGTTCGGAGATATGTAGTCCCGGTGTTGAAACACCAAAAACCCGGTTGGAGGGCCATTGTGGCTTACTCCTTTGTGTTTTTATTAGTGGTCGACCGATATGGGATTTTTAATGGCCGATGCCGATATTGAGAAATCAATCTGGCCGATTGGCCGATATGAGGCCGATACAATACATGTGAATACAGTAAATGAGAGACAAAGAATATTGATGAAACTAAATGAACATTTATTGTACATATTTTTAATTGCAAAAACTATATTGCACAAATATTATTTACTAATTAAGTAATTAAAATGTAAACAAATGAGGTAAGGTAACACTTCAATAAATACAGTTTTAGTGCAGCTTCTTGTCTGCTTAAACATTTACAGAAATAAAATGTTTATTAATAAAACGTAAACAAAATGTAAACAAATGCAATGAGGTACTGTAACACTTCAATAAATAAAGTTTTTTTGTGCAATTGAAAGCAGCCTTGTGTTTTTTACAAAGTCCACTTATTTGGTTTACACACACTCAACTAGTGTTGTCAAAAGTACCGACTTCGGTGAAATTGTAAAAATGTGACGCTTTGAGCGCTGTTGAGCGGAATCGTAAACGCCTCTGATTGGCCATTGTGTTCACGCGCTCATCGGATATGTCTGTGATTGGCTACAATGATCAGCGCTTCAAAAACATGTTGTAAATATACATCAATGACGCTCTTCACCGAGCGCTTGCACAGATACACACGGGAGCGTTTGAAAGCAGGACCGGTCCACTGATAGACGGCTGCTTGTGCTTTCAAAAGCTCCCACTCCCGTTTTTTAAAAAAACTTTCAAACCACTGATCTATATATATAACTGGATAGCTCATAGAATTCTAAACAGCAGTAGGTGAAGCTACCGGAAGTGCTCTGGCGGCCATCTTACTATTCCCTACCGACAGAGGGCATCGCGGCATGTGCAGCGTTTAACCGCGAAACAACACTCACTTAAGGATGCGGCTAAAGTGCCCACAGGTTGTAATTTATGACTATGTACATATTAAGCACACATTAGTCGTTATCCCCATGTAGAGTGTCCATAACGATCATAATCTTTAATAATCAACAGTAAAAATACAACACCAAAGTGTATTAATACCCCTTTTTAAAGCAAAGTTATCCATCTGCAGATTGTTACAGGATGCAATGTTTCTCTGCCTTCATAGTTTAAATCTGTTGATGCTCATTGTTCATAATGTTGACAAATTATACATCTGCATAATTTGCCAACATTATTAACCATTTTTGACTAGATCATATAGTAAATGTGAACTAATTTAGGGGGGCATGCACATCAACAAATTTTAAAGTTAATAAAAACGACTAGCTTTGTGTTGATATTGTAACTAGACAGTACCTCTTAGAATAAATCCAGAACCAAATATAAAAATGTAGCATAGTATACACACACAAGTTCATATGTAGTGTGTGTGTGTATATATATATATATATACACACACACACACACACACACACACACACACACACACAAATTTACCTTTACTTAATGGAATTATCTATTTGCATTCATTTCTGGAACATGTACATACCAGCTTGTGAGCATTTAATTATTTCAACAATCCCTGATATTTTAAATCATAATCAGAAATAGGTTTATTGACATATGCACTCAAGGAAATCATACATATTTATTTGTTCAATAACAAAAGCTTCCAAGTACATAAAAAAATTGACTTAAAGAACAGGTGGAGCAACCAAATTAAGCACCAACTTAGTTGCAAACTAACTAGTAGTTACTGAAGCCTTGAACTTTATACCCCAACTTAAGACCTTACGCACAGCTATTTACTCAACCTCATGTCCTTCCAAACCTGTATGACTTTTTCTGTGGAACACAAAAGATGACATTTAAAAAATGTTTTTGTCCATATAATGAAAGCCATTGGTGACCAAAACAAGCTATTTTCCTCACCATTTACTTTCATTATATGGAATACAAAATACATTTTTGGGGGTTCTGCAAAAGAGTCACATGGATTTGGAAGGACATGAGGTTGAGTATATGATGACAGAATTTACATATTTGGGTCAACTTTTCTATTAATATTAAATGTTATATATGTTATACTATCTGAAACACAGTAATTTTATGAGAATTATACTGCATGTTGCAAAAGTATCTTCATTGCAAATAAAAACAGACAGTATAATATTTTTTACTCTGTTAAAACAGCTCTTCAGTGAAGCCAGGCTGAATCCTCATACAGCTTTTCCTCCTGTTGCAAACCAATTCCAGTTTTATCTAGCATTCAGTGCGATGTTTATTGAAATCCAAACGGCAAATTTACCTTGTTTAACTTCAACAATATCCATGTGCACCTTTTCAGGGCTGGACTGGAAAGAGAATCGGCCCGGATTTGACATAACTGTCAAAAAGTTGTTGGGGGGTGTAAGTGTTACGCTAACGCGCGGCTCGTTTTAGATTATCGCGTCGACACAGCGACCCGCTCGGTTCTCCCGATGGCCAGTCCACCCTGATCGGCCCCAAAGTTTGTCGGTCCACCGGAAAAATATCCGGTAGTCCAGATTACCAGTCCTGCCCTGCTCCTCGTCTATTCCAATTGATCACTTTTATTATGATGCCCGTGAGCTGGACCGTATTCAGGCCTGCACTGCAAAAAGTACAAATCACACACAGAGAATTAATGAAAGCCCACATTATATTTATCATATGTAACCGGTGTTGATCTGCAATTAGATATTCAACTTGACCAAAAAAGCTGACTTAGGAAAATAACCACAATGAATAACAGTATAACTCACTAAGTTAACGTTAGCTGCATAGCTAATATTCATTTATCCTAAGAAAATAACCACAATGCACGTTCAACGTAAACAAAAGCTACAAAACATAATTATGTATTCAGAATAAAAACTTTAAAGCCTGCAAAAAATATGTTTGAAAATGTCTATCTTACCTCAGTTTCTTAAACTTGTTTCTATTGAAACACGTGCGCACGTGCGCCGCTGAACGTAATGCTGCTGCAATAAAGAGTAACATAACACGCTCACATTTAGAATAAGCAGGGGGGGAAAAATTAAAGTCAAAATAAATAATGAATTACATATTTAGGAAGATTGCATTGTGATACAGTGTATGCAGACATAAGAAATGTGTTTTAATGTGACTGGATGGGTACAAATTACTCACCAAAACAGACGATTTCCCATTGAGACACATAGGAGTACAGAATGTTAGGGAATACCAAGATGGCGGCGCAGTAGCTTCACTGTTGTGACGTCATGAGCTATCCAGTTATATATATATAGATCAGTGTTTCAAACACTTCCGTGCGTTGATCATTGTAGCCAATCACAGACATATCCGATGAGCGCGTGAACACAATGGCCAATCAGAGGTGTTTACGATTCCGCTCACACAAAAATCGCTGCAAAAGATGCTTTCCAACAGGTTTTAACGTAGTCAATGGAGTCGGACAAAAACTACGATAAAACCTGTTGGAAAGCATCTTTTGCAGCGATTTTTGTGTGAGCATATCAGTGAACACCCCAGACCATTCGGTGAGTTTCACGTCTTTGTAAACTAAAGTTCTAACACAGAAACCGAAAATTCTCGGAACAGCAGCATTTGTCCAAATTTCAATCTTAACCGTTCTATTTCATCAGAAACGATCTTAAAACAGGGCTTTAAGTGTAAAATCCGAACTAACCCTTTAAATAATAATGATTTATGTCTGTTTAGTTTTGCTTGTTTGTTTCTTTGAAACTTTGTAAGCCGTCACATGCATTTGCGTGCTCGATTAGCATCAAATCCGACCGGAACATATGAAAAGGTATACTACACACAATATTACGCCAATCATGGATAATTAAATACAGCAGACAGAGATAGTGGAAAAACTTAATTCAGATTAAGGAATATTTTTTATCTCAAACGTATTATTACTTACCAGACAGTGTTCTCTCATCCACCTCACGCGACCCACCTTTTCAGTCTGTGGGAAAACAGCGTCTAGTTTAAACGTAATCGAGAACAGCGCGCGCGCATCTGAGGAACAGTCAGTCACGGGATTTTTGACTGTTTGTGAGGTTAAATGTTTTCTGTTCTCTTACGAGAGGTTCTCTCGTATTGCGTAAGCTAGCTTACGCTACGGGAAAGATTCATCTTTTCTGAGATATTGAAGCCAAAAATTATCCTTAATTTTGTATACATTGTCAACGCAGTGCGCAGCTGCGAACCTCGAGCGAGCTAGCTAGCGAGCTCATTGGTTGCTCTGCGGGAACTGCTGCAGCCTATTGACGAACTTGGGCGAACTCGCGTCCAATGAGAGGCGTGCGCGCGCTTACTGCATCAAAGCCCGCCAAATTTAGCGTGACTAGAGTGCATATAAGCGTAGTTCGTAGGCTGGAACCCTGATTTTCATCTCTTCAGCGAAGCTCTTCGCATCTCTGAACCGGAAGCCGCGTCGCCGTTTGAGGGGCATCTAGCAAGCGTGGACAGCGCTCGAAGAAGCCGGCCGTCTTCGCCACCTTCAGCCGTCCTGCGAGCTACGCCATCCGGCGACGTATCCTTTTTTAGAGCAAGCTAGTTCTTAACGAACTTCACAAAAAGAGTAACGAGCGTCTTTTTAAAGATGCCTCGCTCCACTTGCGCCTCACGCGCGCCCCTCTCAGCACCGGAGACCGCCACTCATCTGCGCTCTCTGCCTGGGACTGGGGCATGCAGAGCTCGCCGTAGGCGGATGCGATCTCTGCGAGGAGCTACCGATGTCGACCCTGCGGGCTCGACTCAGCGCTCAGGACCGAGCCGCCGCGCCTTCCATTCAGCCAGCGCAGAAAAAGCGCCGCTCTCAAAGTCTGCCGGAACCAGTGGTAGAAGCGATTGCCTCGCCGGAGTCCCTCCCTCGAGCATCGCCTTCACCCTCCCCGCCCACCCGGGACGCGCAGTTGCCGCCGAGCGGCTGCTCTGCTGCCATCTCGGACGAAGGATAAGGGCTGTTCCATCATGGCTTCGGACAGCGAGGATTGGTCAGGCTCTCACGCCTCCTCCTCGGCCCAGGAATCCAGCAGGATCCGCGCCGGAGTCGAAGAGGAACTAACGCGCCTCCTCACACAGGCCGTCGACAGCCTCGGGCTCGAGTGGTCACCGCCCCCTGAGCAGGCTCCCAACAGACTCCACGGCTGCTCTCCCCGCACCTTTGCCCGCCCTCCGCGTGATGGCGGTCTAAACCGGTGCTTCCGTCTAAGGCCTGCAGAACTACTTCCGCCGTCGCGCGTGACCAGCCTCATGCACGAGCCTCTTCACAGCGTCCAGCTCAACAAAGCCAGACTTCTCAGCGTCGACAGGGCGGCCGCCCTCGATCGCGCTCAGACAGCCGCTGCAGACCGCCGCCCCCCCCGTGGGCCTCGGCCTCAGATTGTGCTGAAACCTGAGCAACCGAAGTCCTCCTAGCGTTGTTGAGAAAACGACGGCTCAGTCCCGCCACGGCCGGACCACCGTCAAAGCTTCGCCCCCTGTCAGTCCCCTTCTATCAGGCTACTGCAGTGGTGAATTTAGCAGCCAATAAGCCGGTTATACCACCCGTTTGCCTGCACTCAAACGCCGTTTTCGCAGCAACCCAAAGGTAAACATGCCTTATGTGTAGAAAATGTGCCCACAATCCAGTGTTCACCCCTACACACAAGCATTATACATTTCGTGTCCCTATCAGAGCACACTCACATAAAGCGGTTACGAACCGCTCGAGTGTTGGGGGTTAATAAACGCGCCCACGAGCCCGTGCGCGCGCCCCTCCTCTGCCCGCTCTGTCACACGGCCAGCTGTATGTAAGTCCCGTACGCCCCCTGTCAGTCCCCTCCTATCAGGCTACTGCAGTGGTGGTTTCAGCAAGCCGGTGATATTAACCGATTGCCTGCACTCAAACGCCGTTTCCATGGCGACACAAAATAAAGCCTTATGTGTAGAAAATGTGCCCACAATCCAGTGTTCACCCCTACACGCAAGCTTTACACTTCTCGTGCCCCTATCAGAGCACACTCACAGAAAGCGGTTACGAACCCCTCCAGTGTTAGGGTTAATAAACGCAACCACACGACCAGCCTTATGTGTAGAAAATGTGCCCACAATTCAGTGTTTACCTCTACACACAAGCTTTACACTTCTCGTGCCCCTATCAGAGCACAATCACAGAAAGCGGTTACGAACCGCTCGAGCGTCAGAGTCAATGAAGGCGCCCACAAATGCGTGCGCACGCCCATTCTCTGGCCGCTGTGTCACACGACCAGCCTTATGTGTAGAAAATGTGCCCACAATTCAGTGTTCACCTCTACACACAAGCTTTACTCTTCTCGTGCCCCTATCAGAGCACGCTCACATAAAGCAGTTACGAACCGCTCGAGCGCTAGAGTCAATAAATGCGCCCACGATTACGTGCGCGTGCCCGCCCATTCTCTGCCCGCTCTGTTGCATGGCCAGCAAACATTCCTCTGTGTGTAAGTCCCGTGCCCATGACTATGCTTGCGCATCACGTAACAGATGTGACTCTTTCCCCATTCATTCCAATCGGGAAGTCACTCACAAATCAGCCTGTTCATGCTGTCTGCGAGCAATCATGCATAAACACACTAAACGCGCTCACACATTGTGTTCAGCGCTCTGTGTGCGGCAATCAGAGCGAATTGGCCATTCACCCTCAAGCTTTACGCTTCAAAGCGTGGGAAGCTATTCCAGGGATATCCAAGCGGGTGTTAAGCACAATACAACAGGGCTATTTGCTACAGTTCGATCGCCGCCCTCCTCGCTTCAGAGCGCGGCTCGAAACCACTGTGAACACGAAGCAGCGTGCATGCTTCGTTCAGAAATAGCAAGCCTTCTGTGCAAAAGGGCCATAGAGAAAGTGCCACCCTCTCTGAGCGAAGTCGGGGCTTTACAGCCGTTATTTTCTTGTTCCCAAGAAAGACGGCGGCCTCAGACCCATATTAGATCTCAGGGTTTTGAACAAGGTGCTTGCAAAAGACCGTTCAAAATGCTTACAATCAGAAACTCCTCGCGCATGATGCGCCAGGGGACTGGTTTATTTCTCTCGATCTGAAAGATGCATACTTTCAGATTCAGATAAATCCCGTCACAGGCCATTCTTGAGATTCGCCTTCAACGGCCAGGTTTATCAATACACCGTCCTTCCGTTCGGCCTGTCCTTAGCACCCCGTACTTTCACGAAGTGCATGGATGCGGCGCTCGCACCCCTGCGGAGTCAGGGTTTGAGAAATTCTGAACTATTTGGACGACTGGCTGATTATGGCACAGTCACATATGGAGCTTCTGTCTCACAGAGCAGTTCTCCTCAGCCATCTGAACAGTTTGGGTCTTGCAGTCAATTGGACCAAGAGCTCACTACAGCCCAGTCAGACAATTTCCTTCCTGGGAATAGAACTAGACTCCGTGGCAATGACGGCTCAGCTTATCTACACAGCCGCGCGCCGTGTTCAGCTGACTCAGTCAGCATGCCTCACGCCTCTGAAGAAATTCCAGAGAGTGCTAGGTTACATGGCCTCAGCCGCAGCAGTACTTCAGCTGGGTTTACTGCACATCGCCCGCTTCAGCATTGGCTAAACACCCGCGCGTCTCGCCGGGCTTGGGCCACAGGCCGCCAGCCCATCAAGGTGACACAGACCTGTATTTCAGCTCTGCAGCCCTGGACAGTGGCCGAGTGGTATCAGCAGGGAGTGACAATGGGAGCTGTATCCCGCCGAAAAGTAATCTCGACAGACGCGTCCAACACGGGTTGGGGCGCGGTCTGCGAGGGCTCTCCGGTTTTCGGCCTATGGTCAGTTCAGGAAAAGCTCCTTCACATAAATTGTCTGGAAATGATAGCGGTCGAGTACGCCGTCGGCGCTTTCTCCCGGTCATTCGGGGTCACCACGTCCTGGTCCGGTCGGACAACAGATCTGTGGTATCCTACCTAAACCGCCAGGGCGGTGTCAGATCCAGGAACCTCTTCCATCTGATCGAAACGCATACTGAGTTGGTCCCAGTGCCACCTGCGCCGCTGAGGGCGACGCGACGTGCCAGGCCACCTGAACGACGGCCCGGACAGACTGTCCAGAGACAATATTCCCCAGGGGAATCGTCCCTGCACGCTCAAACAGTCCAGACATTATGGCACCTATTCGGCAGAGCAGAGATAGACCTCTTTGCGTCAGAAGAGAACTCTCACTGCCCGATATTTTTCTCGAAGCGAGGACGCCGCTGGCCCAGGACTGGCCCAGACGCCCGCTTTACGCCTTCCCTCCGCCTCGCTATTGCCACAGGTAATGCAGAGGATCAGGAAATGCGCCACTCGGTGCTCCTCATAGCCCCGCGTTGGGAGAATCAGACATGGTTCCCGGAGCTTACGCAGCTGTCACTGACAGCGCCGTGGCCCATCCCAGTGAGAGCAGATCTCCTCTCTCAAGCTCGCGGCACAATCTGGCATCCCCACCCAGAGCTGGGCTGCATGCGTGAGTGATCAACGACTACCCGTCGCTCTGCCAGAAGGAGTAATAAATACCATTATACACGCTAGAGCCCCTTCTACTAGAAGACTCTATGCGTCAAAATGGTCTGTGTTCTCAAAATGGTGCACCGACAGAGACCTGGACCCGCGGACATGTGGGGTGTCGTCAGCTGCTCAGTATTTCTACTAGAGCTGCTGGATAAGGGCAGATCCCCATCCACGCTCAAAGTGTATGTGGCGGCCATTGCGGCGTTCGCTGAACCCTGCACGGCCAGTCATGGGGAAAAAACGAGCTGGTCATTCGCTTCCTCAGGGGAGCTAGAAGGATGAACCCCGCGCCCCCATCGGTTCCTATCTGGGATCTTTCTATAGTTCTCGAAACTATGAAAGCCCCCTTTCGAACCACTTCATTCCGTGGATTTGAAATACCTTTCACTCAAAACCGTTTTCTGACTGCCCTGTCATCAGTCAAACGTGTGGGAGACCTTCACGCCGCTGTCTGTCAGCTGCGTGTCTTGAGTTTGGACCAAGTGACTCCAAGGTCATTTTAAAGCCTAGACACGGCTATGTTCCCAAGGTGATCGGTACTCCTTTCAGAGCACAGGTCATTTCCTATCGGCGCTGCCAGCATCCGATAGCTGAACGCGACGCCAATCTCCTTTGCCCGGTCAGAGCACTGAGATTGTATACTGCGCGCTCCGCCACCTTCGGACGCTCGAGCAGCTTTCGTTTCGCTCGAGGGCGCACCAAAGGTCTCGCGCCTCGAAACAGACACTATCTAGATGGATAGTGGACGCTATTGCTGCTGCGACGGCGCCAAAAGACCTGCCATGCCCGTTGGGCATTAGGGCTCACTCCACTAGAGGCATGGCATCCTCGTGGGCATGGTCCAGCGGGATTTCCATTCACGACATATGTGTGGCAGCGGGATGGACCTCCCCCTCCACCTGTGTCAGATTTTACAATATGGAAGTGCCCGCTCTGCAGGCAAAACTACTAGCGGTTTAATACGCTACAGCTCCCCTGGTGAGCTGCACTGATGGGACACATTCCACACAGACCGGCACCGCCGCTCTGTCGTTCCCTTCCCACTATGTGCTTATATATTACACAATCACTGACCCGCATTCTTGCCGGCCAAATCTTATTTCCCCACTCATAAGGGCTCCCCGGTTCCCCCTTAATTCCCTGGGGCTCATACAGTGGATGCTTGGCAAGACGGCGCTGACAATGGGTTCCCGTGAGCGTAGTTAGCTTACGCAATACGAGAGAACCTCTCGTGAAGAGAACGTATCGGTTACCTAACGTAACCTCGGTTCTCTCTAGATGAGGGAACGAGTATTGCGTAGCCGGCCGTGCTCGCGCCACCAGCTGACTTTTCGCTTCAGTCAATGAAAACCAGGGTTCCAGCCTACTAACTACGCTTATATGCACTCTAGTCACGCTCAATTTGGCGGGCTTTGATGCAGTAGCGCACGACGCCTCTCATTGGACGCGAGTTCACCAAGTTCGCTCTATAGGCTGCAGCAGTTCCCGCAGAGCAACCAATGAGCTCGCTAGCTAGCTCGCTCTAGGTCTGCAGCTGCGCACTGCGTTGACAATGGATACAAAATTAAGGATAATTTTTGGCTTCAATATCTCAGAAAAGATGAATCTTTCCCGTAGCGTAAGCTAGCTTACGCAATACTCGTTCCCTCATCTAGAGAGAACCGAGGTTACGTTAGGTAACCGATACGTTTTGTTTAAATGTATTTGTCACATCTGTGACCCCCACTGGAGCTACCGCTGGGCTGCGGATCTGACATATCACAGTACTGTTTGAATAGACTTCGCTGCACACCGGAGTGTTTTTGTGTGTAACACAATGTAGCGTCAAGTTAGAAAGCGAATGCTGATTGGTCATTTATTGTGTCTGTCAGATGTCTGCTTCACTTCTGAGTGGCTTGTCTTACGGTGCTGGGCGGAGCAGAGCGAGCATATTCAGTTCATTCATGCTCGCTCTGCTCGCGCCAGTGGAAAAAAGCGCTAATGCACTGTCACAGACTGTTTTGAAATATATTGGCCAAACAGAAATATTTATCGGCCGATGCCGATATCTAAAAAAAATCCCAATATCGGCCGATATATCGGCCTCGGCGATATATCGGTCGACCACTAGTTTTTATGTATCGCGGTCTCGAGTCTCGACCCATTCGCGGCATCAGCAATATTTGAACGCCGCACGCTCCATTCTCAGAGACACATAGAAGTCTATCGGACTACCCTGCGCGTCGAAAAACGACGCCAAAGGTATACCCGGCGTGTCAATAAGCGGCGAAACCATTTAAATCGGATATAGTCGAGGCGGTTCTGATACTCACAGGAAGACTTGTTCCAGAGTTTTGGAGCTGCTACTGAAAATGCTCAGTCCCCTCCTAGATTTAATCTGGTCCTTGGCACTACTAAAAGTCTCTGAGGATCTCAAAGATCTCCCTGAGCAATGTTCTGACAAGAGATCTGTGAGATAGGATAGCGCCAGACCATTGAGAGATTTAAAGACCATTAATAGAACTTTAAATTCAATTCTATAGTGTCCCGGCAGCCAGTGTACTGATATTAATGTAGGTGGAATATGTTCCTATTAACTCCAGTTTGGAGTCTGCTGCTGTATTTTGCACTATTTGGAGACTAGAAAGGGAAGCTTGACTAATACCTGTATAAAGTGGGTTACAATAATCGAGTCGAGACGTGATAAAAAGCATGGATAGTCCTCTCAAAGTTCTTAAAAGACAGGAAGGTCTTCACCTTTGCTCGCGATCTTAGATGGGAAAAGATGGATTTGACCACAGAGCTGACTTGTTTGTCAAATTTCAGGGCACTATCTGTATTGTTCAGTAGACAACAAATAAAGAGAAAAGGATTGCTGGTACTGGTGTCATTATTCCACGAGGAACACACATCATATACAAATTACCAGCAAATTTACCTTTATACAATCCATTACTGCCACCTGCTGGACTAACTCATCACCCATTACTAATAGACACTCATTACACTATCCACGTAGACTGACATGTTTTTTTACATATTGAGATAGAGGCCAAAATCAATGTTAGAAGTTTGTTGAGTCTCAGAGGGTCCAAATACACCTCAGTCTTACTTTCATTTACATTTAGAAAGTTTAAGGACAGCTATGCCTTTAGATCAGATAGACAGGCCTTTAGATCAGACAGACAGGCCTTTAGATCAGATATACAGGCCTTTATATCAGACAGACAGGCCTTTAGATCAGATAGACAGGCCTTTAGATCAGACAGACAGGCCTTTAGATCAGACAGACAGGCATTTAGATCAAACAGACAGGCCTTTACATCAGACAGACAGGCCTTTAGATCAGATAGACAGGCCTTTAGATCAGACAGACAGGCCTTTATATCATATAGACAGGCCTTTAGATCAAACAGACAGGCCTTTAGATCAGACAGACATGCCTTTAGATCAGACAGACAGGCCTTTCGATCAGACAGACAGGCCTTTCGATCAGATATACAGGCCTTTCGATCAGACAGACAGGCCTTTAGATCAGATAGACAGGCCTTTAGATCAGACAGACAGGCCTTTATATCAGACAGACAGGCCTTTAGATCAGACAGACAGGCCTTTAGATCAGATAGACAGGCCTTTAGATCAGATAGACAGGCCTTTAGATCAAACAGACAGGCCTTTAGATCAGACAGACAGGCCTTTAGATCAGATAGACAGGCCTTTAGATCAGACAGACAGGCCTTTAGATCAAACAGACAGGCCTTTACATCAGACAGACAGGCCTTTAGATCAGATAGACAGGCCTTTAGATCAGACAGTCAGGCCTTTAGATCAGATAGACAGGCCTTTAGATTAAACAGACGGGCCTATAGATCAGATAGACAGGCCTTTAGATCAGATAGACAGGCCTTTAGATCAGACAGACAGGCCTTTAGATCAAACAGACGGGCCTACAGATCAGATAGACAGGCCTTTAGATCAGATAGACAGGCCTTTAGATCAGACAGACAGGCCTTTAGATCAGACAGACAGGCCTTTAGATCAGACAGACAGGCCTTTGGATCAGATAGATAGGCCTTTAGATCAGATAGACAGGCCTTTAGATAAGACAGACAGGCCTTTAGATCAGACAGACAGGCTAGAGAAGTGTCTAAGCAGTTTGTGTTTTGTTTTATCTGAAGATAGATTTGAGTATCGTCCGCATAACAGTGGGAGGAATTGTCATATTTCTTAAAACCGTGTCTAATGGGAGCATGTAAAGTGAAAATAAAATTGGGCCCAGGATAGAGCCCTGTGGAATTCCACAAGTAAATGGGGCGACACTAGATGAGAATTCACCAATACTCACTAAGAATCTTCTGTTCTTAAAATAGGACTGGAACCACTTCAAAGCATTAGCTTGGATACACAATGTCCTAAACACGAGAGCAGAACAATGTGGTCAATTGTGTCAAAGGCAGCACTAGATCGAGGAGCACAAGCATTGAACAATGACTCGAGTCAACAGTACATCATTTAACACCTTAACCAGTGCTGGTGTCTCCTGAAGCCTGATTGAAACATTTCACATATCTCATTTTCTTCAAGAAATTGTACATTTGCTGAAAAACTGCCTTCTCCAGTAGAGACAGGTCTGACATTTGAGAAAGTTGTTGGGTCTAAATTTGTTCGTTTAAGCAGTGACTGAACAGAGGCATGTTTCAAATGATCAGGTGCAGTTCCTAATTCAAGACTTTTGTTGATCAAATCTAAAAGGTTTTGCCAAACTGACTTAAAAACATCTTTAAAAAGCCAGGGAGGAATTACGTCAAATGAAGAGCCAGTAGACTTCATCTTATCTACAATTTCAGAGAAGAGAGAGAAATCTCTGTGAATTGATTAAAACATGACATGTAGTCAGACCAGCAGAACATATGTGGAGGAGTGTGTGATGTTCAGTCTTATGTCTCTTATTGTGTTCAAGAATTGCAGAAAACTCTCACACAAAGCTGAAGACTCACGCTGAGGAAATACCAGATCAGATTTGATCCTGTAGAGGCTTGTATAGAAATGTTTGAATTTCATTGTGTTTTTATTGCAGATCTTCTGTTTTTCTGTGACTCCAGTTGAAGACAGAGAACTTACAGATAACCTGTGTCAACCTGGACAGACGTCTATTCCAGTCCTGCCTACAGCACACAATACTTATTTCTGCTTTATATGGATGACTGTCCACTTGTTCTCTTCTAAATGAGATGTGTGCAAATATAACTTGAACTGAATATTACAACTGCAAAAAAACTTGATCCAGTTGCACAGAATCCTCTGGAGAGTTTAAAGGGACAGTTCACCCAAAAACTGAAATCATTCATCATTTACTCACCCTCATGCCATCCCAGTTGTGTCTGTGTTTCAGAAGAATATTTCAGCTCTGTGGGTCCATACAATGCAAGTGAATGGTGGCCAGAACTTTGAACCCTCAAAAAGCACATAAAGGCAGCATAAAAGGAATCTATTCAACTCCAAACAATACCAAAATGAATGCATAATGTTTTCTTCCTCTTCTGAACAAAATCTACAGAAGGAATCTAACTGCACTGCAATACATTCAAAAGTTTTATAACAATATACGTAGGCCACAGCAGACAAATTCAGTTCTCAGACCTGTTCTGAGTGCTCAATACTGTTACATTCACACACAGTTCGGTTATTTACAAGAGTGACAACCACATTCTAGAGACTATTTCATGAATGTAAACAAAAACAAAGGAATTAGAACGGTCCAGACATATTTCTGGATCCTTTCAACAAAGTGTCTTTTTCAAGTTAAGTCAGAACACTCAGCGCCCGTTTTTGGACACTCTTGTGCAGTTTTGGCAGCTATTTTTCTATGTCAACAAGTGTCATGAAAGTGCAACTCCTGTCTACTTGAAAGTGTTTCCTTTTGTGTTTCACAGAATAAAAATGTGTAAGGTTCAGAACAACATGAGGGTGTGTGTATGATGACAGCATTTGACTTTTATCAATGAGTGAACTCTTCAAATCTGTCAAATTTACACCAACTTTAAATGATCCTGTAATTAGTTCTTATAAATCCATTTATGAATGCAAAAGTGTGAAGCTGTTTTTTCTAGAATTGTCTGTTAAGTATTAAGATTTATATACTGTAGAAAAATCACAAGAATTCTGTATTTGTAAATGTTTATTTAGTATAAATAAAACAATGAGTATCTGAATGTGCCATGTGTTTAATAAAGAGTTCATATATAGACTCATTTATTCATTTAAAATCATTATTTTTATTATTGAATCTGATAGTAAATAAGTTCAATCACATCACAGTGAGACACAAAGTACTGTCATTGTATTGAATTCAATCAGTTTAATTGATGAAATGATTTCTAGAAAGAGTTTTGAGTTGTGTTGATGTGAGATACAGTGAGTATATTTCACTCATCCAGTTGTGTGTGTGTGTCTCTGATGATCTATTTCACACACACACACTGAGGAATCAAAATAAACTATAAATCCAGCATAGAGGGGTCGAGTGAATGTGGTGATGAATGTGTGTAAGTGTGTGAGTGTGTGTGTGTCAGAGACGCTGTAGAAGGACAGAGTGCCGGCCGGACAGTCCACATACACTCCTACTCTCTTACAGTCGTGTGAAGGGGGACGTATGAAAGTTCTGTTATTATTGTGACAGACAGTGAATGTGTTATTAGAGCAGTACAGACTCCAGGAGTTTACATTGAATCCAAACCAACAGTCACGAGTATTTCCTTTCCTGCTGATTTCTTTATATGACACTGATATAGCAGCACCATCTCCACTCCATTGAGTCTCCCAGTAACAGCGTCCAGTCAGACTCTCTCTACACAGAACCTGATGACACTCATCAAATCTCTCTGGATGATCAGGATATGACTGATACTGTCTCACACCTGTCACCTTCCTGTTCCCCTCAGACAGAATGAGTTCAGTGTTTACTGTGTTTGAATCCAGTGTGAGATCACAGACATCTGAACACAAGAAGAGAAAAAACACTTAAAACACAACAATCACTAAACCAGTGTGTGTGAGTGTGTGAGTGTGTGTGTGATAGTGTGTGTGTGTGTGTGTGTGTTTGTGTGTGTGAGTGTGTGTGTGTGTGTGTGTGTTTGAATCCAGTGTGAGATCACAGACATCTGAACACAAGAAGAGAAAAAACACTTAAAACACAACAATCACTAAACCAGTGTGTGTGAGTGTGTGTTTCTGTGTGTGTGAGTGTCAGCATATGTGTGTGTGTGTGAGTGTGTGTGAGTGTCAGCATATGTGTGTGTGTGTCTGCGTGAGTGTGTGTCAGCATATGTGTGTGTGTGAGTCTGTGTGTGTCTATGTGATTGTGTGTCAGCATATGTGTGTGTATGAGTGTGAGCGTGTGAGTATATGTGTGTGTGTGAGCACATGTGTGTGTGTATGGGTGTGAGCATATGTGTGTGTGTGTGAGTCTGTGTGTGTGTGTGAGTATATGTGTGTGTGCATATGTGTGTGAGTGTGAGTGTGAGCATATGTGTGTGTGTGTGAGTGTGAGCATATAGGTGTGTGTGTGTGTGTGTGAGCATATGTGTGTGTGTGTGAGCATATGTGTGTGTGAGTGTGTGTGTGTGTGAGTTTGAGCATATGTGAGTGTGTGTTTGTGTCAGTGTGTGTGTGTTTGTGTGAGCATGTGTGAGTGTGTGTGTGTAGACCTACATTTGTGTAGTCCTGCTGTAATCCTGAACTCTCCTCCATGATCCACACTATAAAAACACAAACACACACAAATGATGACATCACATTCAGCTCACCTGAAACTTACTTCAAAGTGATTTTATCTAAAATAACACACAGATAATGTCTCTCTCTCTCTCTCTCTCTCTCTCTCTCTCTCTCTCTCTCTATTTATATACTAGTTGAAACTTTCAGAAAAGACTCTAATAATCCTGGAACTGAATGTGTTAACACTGAGGAACTGAGTTTAACACCCCTGCAATACACACACACACACAACATCCCACCAACAATAAACTCAAGTGCTTTCACACTGCACTTAACCCTGGGTTATTGTCTTTTAACCCCGCTTTTAACCTCCAATAAAGTAACATCGTAATCTCTCTGGCGGCTGATGAGACCGTTGTGTGCTCGCTCTTGGTGCTTGATGTCACACCGTTTATCTGTGATCATTATTGATATTATTAGTGGTAGTAACTGATCAACTGCAAGACAGTTTGTTATGTGCGGTCAACATGGCAGCATCCATGAGGGGCGACCCGCTCAATGTACAATTAAACAGCTTTTATTGAGGTCAGTATCTGACTGGAGTCATCATCTAATGTGAGTGTACATCATTTTAAACATATTTGTGTGCTATTGTGTTTATTTGTAACACTTTTAAATGATCTTAATACAGTGACAGAGCACAACACAAGCAAATGTGCTACAGTATCACTGTTCATTTCCTGTATGCTAATGCACTTTATAAACCCTATTTAGTACTTTACAAATAAAACATATTATTAGTATTAAACATATTGTAGTCTTGCTGTTGTGCTGCACTTAAGCAAATAATAAATCATATAAAATGAAAATAAGCTCATCGTAACATTTCATATAAACACAATCCGTTTGCATCTAAATATATTATCCTCCACAGATTTCATGGGACGATGCAACAAACTTTCCAAACAGAATAACTGAGAACCATTAATGGTGCCAAACCCAAAATGTCCAAAATACTCTCACACTGCAGATTTCAGCAGTGAAATAAATGTACTATAAGATACTGTCCAAAGCATTAACCAACAGATTCAAACTTTACATATCTAAATTAATTCACGCTGACCAGTCATATTGTATTCCTAAACGCACAATATTTGATCATTTGTTTTGAATACATGATCTGATTTCTTTTGCCAGAGACAATAATCTTAATGTAGGATTTTTATATTTGGACCAAGAAAAGCTTTTGATGGTGTAAATAAATGTTCAGGGTCCGACATGTCTTTGTGGTGAGATGAGCCCGTGCCGTGCCTTTAAATGAAGTGTCCATTCAATGTAAAATGAGGAAATCACGATTTATCAAATGTATCTGATGATGTCATCATTAAACTGATTTGGATTTTAGAAAAGTTCAGATTTTATATTTAAACAGATTTTATATTCATGCAATACTGTGAATAAGAATGTCTATGGTGTGAAAATCATCTATTATTAAACTGGGGTATATCGTGAAACTGTTAAACCATTACATCCCTACTGGAGATGCTGCCACTATTACAGAAACCATCCTCAACATCATTACAGCAGAGAAATGCAGACCTGCAGACACTCTTGCATCATTTACCAGTGATGCTGCTTCTGTTATGATCGGTAAGATTTGAACATTTCACTTTTATTTGAATAGCAGTTTTGATATAGAATTGATTTTTACTGTCAAGGCAAGAAAACTGAAGAAAGAGACTAAAAGACCTTTTCCCTGAATCACTGTCACTGTCCACTGTGTTTCCCATTGAATAAAAAGGGAAAGTCTTACCCAACCAAATACTGCAAAACCATTTCAACAATATTTTGGTTATATCAAGCAAGCAGCACCTTTTTTTGCCAATGTGTGAACGGCTTGTGACACAACTTATAAAATGAGTCCTTCACAGACTTCCTAGGTTGCCTATTAAAACCTGTAGACTGATTTTCATGTGAATGGAGCGGGTCGCTTTTGCCGGGAAAATCACAAATATGTGACGTTTATGTTCGCTCCCGAGAGCCTCAGTGCTTCTCTTCCACTATTCAACAGTGACAACAAACTGCAACACTAGACAACATTATCTTAGAGATGAATCCAGCAAACGTCCCAGCACAACACTGACTCCAACACAAACTCTGAGTAAGCCAAAAACATTTATCTACTGAATCCCGTCTGGCTAAGCAGGAATGTGATCGTGGTCGAGTGAAAACTAGAGTGAAAATCGGCAGGGCATTTGATTCCTGGATGGACCTTCATTCGGTTTTGGGGATCAAAACTGACCCTGAATTGGTGTTTTTCTTATTGGACAGGTAAACTTACATAACTGCAAAGCATGTGACATATTGAGCCATAAGGATTGATCTGTGTCATTTTAGCTAAACTACAATAACACATGAAATGAATGCTAGACAATGTGTCTTTTAATGCAAAAAGACACATTCATCAGCGTAACGTAACTTGGTTATACAGAAAATATATATAATCTATTATTATAAAACAATAGTGCATCGATATATCAAAATGTCAGTTGTGATGAATCACATCAATACTGAATTGTGTCAACATACAGGTGAAACTCGAAAAATTAGAATATAGTGCAAAAGTTCATTAATTTCAGTAATTTAACTTAAAAGGTGAAACTAATATATTATATAGACTCATTACAAGCAAAGTAAGATATTTCAAGCCTTTATTTGATATAATTTTGATGATTATGGCTTACAGCTTATGAAAACCCCAAATTCAGAATCTCAGAAAATTAGAATATTATATGAAATCAATAAAAAAAAAAGGATTTTAAATACAGAAATGTCGGCCCTCTGAAAAGTATAATCATGCATATGTACTCAGTACTTGGTTTGGGCCCCTTTTGCATTAATTACTGCCTCAATGTGGCATGGCATGGATGCTATCAGCCTGTGGCACTGCTGAGGTGATATGGAAGACCAAGATGCTTCAATAGCGGCCTTCAGCTCTTCTGCATTGTTTGGTCTCATGTCTCTCATCTTTCTCTTAGCAATGCCCCATAGATTCTCTATGGGGTTCAGGTCAGGCGAGTTTGCTGGCCAATCAAGCACAGTAATACCATGGTCATTGAACCAGGTTTTGGTACTTTTGGCAGTGTGGGCAGGTGCCAAGTCCTGCTGGAAAATGAAGTCAGCATCTCCATAAAGCTTGTCTGCTGAAGGAAGCATGAAGTGCTCTAAAATGTCCTGGTAGACGGCTGCGTTGACTCTGGACTTAATAAAGCACAGTGGACCAACACCAGCCGATGACATGGCTCCCCAAACCAACACAGACTGTGGAAACTTCACACTGGACTTCAAGCATCTTGGATTGTGTGCCTCTCCATTCTTCCTCCAGACTCTGGGACCTTGGTTTCCAAATGAGATGCAAAATTTGCTCTCATCAGAAAAGAGGACTTTGGACCACTGAGCAACAGGCCAGTTCTTTTTTCTTTAGCCCAGGTAAGACGTTTGACATTTGAAGCCCATGTCCAGGACCCGTCTGTGTGTGGTGGCTCTTGATGCAGTAACTCCAGCCTCAGTCCACTCCTTGTGAAGCTCCCCTCACATTTGAATGGCCTTTTCCTGACAATCCTCTCCAGGCTACGGTCATCCCTGCTGCTTGTGCACCTTTTTCTTCCACACTTTTCCCTTCCACTTAACTTTCTATTAATGTGCTTTGATACAGCACTTTGAGAACATCCAACTTCTTTTGCAATTACCTTTTGAGGCTTTCCCTCCTTGTGGAGGGTGTCAATGATGGTTTTCTGCACAACTGTCAGGTCAGCAGTCTTCCCCATGATTGTGAATTCAACTGAACCAGACTGAGAGACCATTTAAAGGCTCAGGATCCCTTTGCAGGTGTTTAGCTGATTAGAGTGTGACACTTTCAGCCTACAATACTGAACCTTTTCACAATATTCTAATTTTCTGAGATTCTGAATTTGGGGTTTTCATAAGCTGTAAGCCATAATCATCAAAATTATATCAAATAAAGGCTTGAAATATCTTACTTTGCTTGTAATGAGTCTATATAATATATTAGTTTCACCTATTAAGTTGAATTACTGAAATTAATGAACTTTTGCACGATATTCTAATTTTTCGAGTTTCACCTGTATTTATAATGTACAGTCTATTTTATAAACAGCTACTGTCATCATCCACCACATTTAGCTAACAGCTATTGATAAAGCTGGCTAGCTATCTAACACCGACATCGGCTATCGTATAAATGTAGTCAATGTATCATGCAAAGAAAAGTGATTATTCAAACTACAGTCTCACATAGTCAGACCGATATCCACACTTTGTTTTAGCCCTGTTCCAGCACTGGAGACTCAAATATAATATACAGTCTCAAAGTTTATAATAAAACAATCATAACTGTGTCATTTTAATTATGCTACCTCATCTGTCAGCATGATGCCGGTGAATCACATTCAGTCTCTTTGTACATTAAATCATTGTTTTGGTAAATGCTCACTCTCCTCCCTATGGAGTGTGTGTGTGATCACGAGCAACAGGAAGCTGCTGCAGTTCACTTCATGGCCACAGGTGTCATTAATAACAAGGGTTTCTGAATCTTACATAATGCACCTATAAAAAAATTTGCACTTTGTCACCTTTTCTGTATTTAGGGGACTGCCTTAAATCAAAACCATGAATCATTTTGTTTTTCCCTTTTCATGATTAGGTTCTGAATTCCCTTGAATGCCCCCCAGAGTGAGTTATGTCCACACGCAAAATATCAAAAGAATGCAAAATCTGTTAGAATGAGGTCACGTGACACTTCACAGTGTAGACATGTAATATACTGAATTCTTGATTTGTCATTTAAAACATTTATAGATAGAAATATATTTAAATATACTGTATATACTAAGCGCATAAAAACAAATGGCTTTTGTCTACTGTACTGTATTTGTTTTGCTTCCTCTTTTATACATAGTTATATATATAAATAGTCAGAAATCATCAATACGTTCTGTCTGTACACTGTGTGTGTGTGTGTTTGGTGGTTTTATTAGGTTATACACTAGTAGTTACGAAGGTATTATGCAATAAATTTGGTTTATGAGGACATCTCTAGTGTCCATGTAATTCAAACATGCATAATATATAATTTGTTTTTAAATGTAAATATCCCAAATGTTTCTGTGAGGGTTAGTTTTAGGGTATAGAATATATATAATAAAAATCATTGTGTCTATGGAGAGTCCACATAATGATAGGAGTAACAATATTTGTGACTGTGTGTGTTTACAGGTTTAATATATGTACATCTCTGATGTCTGTTTTAGATCTTTTCATCTGGAAAGCAACATCTACTAAACATCTTAAATAACAGATTTGCATTCTAGATCATAAATGTCTCAGACATCTGCTGAATGTTTTACTGACATTCGAGACAATATTTGTAATTTTATAGACATATTGCAGATGAGCAAACAATGTAACATAGATGTTGTTAAGATGTAAACACACATCAAATTGATGTCTGGTTGATGTACGTGTGCTATCAGGGATAGTTTGTACAGTATAAAAATCATTATGTCTATGGAGAGTCCTCATTATGATAGGAGTACCAACATGTTTGTGTGTGTGTGTGTGTGTGTGTGACAAACACATTGTCACCTAATGTAAACAAAGATGGCTGGACTGGAATGATTGCATTTCCCTGTTGTGTTAACTGCATATATGTGAACTGTTGTCCGTTATCATGATGTTTTGCGACAATTTGGCTGTCTGTTCCAATGAGCGTACTGTGTGCTTGAAAAGACTATTGAGTTGCTTTTTGAGTTACTTGTGAATGACAACAGAATGATCACCTAATGTAAACAGACATGGCTGTGAGGAACATTGATCCTAATTTTGTGTTGACTGTTTGTATACGAGCTGTAAACTTTTATAGTAGTAATTTTGTGACCATTTGGATGTCTATGTCATAAAATAATCATACCATGTGCTTGAAAAGACTGTATGAGTATCAGTTTGTGTGAATATGAATTACAGGCACTTGGGCAGTGCAGTTTAGTGTTGGCATGAAAACCGATTTGAATCTGACATCACTGACTGCTGCAGAAACACAAATGTGTGACGCTACTCTAAGGGTGCCAGTCATAAACCATCACAAATATGCACCAGTAAATGTGAAAGGGTTAAGTGACAGATGCTTAAAGATTGTTCTTTTTAATTGTTTTCCTAAAATGAGTAAAAAATAATATTCTATATAAAATGTAATGATTACAAAAATGTCCTCATTCTAATGAAACATTAAAAATATATGTCTTCTGTGTGTATTTGTTAAGGATTTCCATTTTTTAAAAGGAATAAATACAGGTGCTATTTCAGTGAATTCACTTACCATTCAATAAATTCAAGACCAATTAAGGCCTGGGTTTAAGGGGTTAATATGGGTATAAACAGGGTTTTACAGCTCAACATACTTAAGTTTGTCCAGTGGGCAGTTTGGATCGTTGAGTCTTTCAGAGAGTAGCCTGTCTCCTGATTCTCCTGGGTGATTGTAGCTCAGATCCAGCTCTTTCAGGCGTGAGAGATTTGATCTCAGAGCTGATGCCACAGAACAACAGCCTTCCTCTGTCACCATACAGCCAGATAATCTACAAACACACATACATAACAGTCAGATAATCTAAAAACGTGCATATAACCAGTCAAATAATCTACAAACGCACATCAACAGTCAGATAACCTACAAACAAACATCAGCATTTACCAGCAGACATATTAACCTGTCGCTCAAGACTGGTTGCCACTGAAGCTAAGCAAGGTTGAGCCTGGTCAGTACCTGGATGAGAGACCTCCTGGGGAAGACTAAGTTTGTGACTGGAAGAGATATTAGGGAGGCCAGCAAGGGGTGCTCATCCTGTGGTCTGTGTGGGTCTTAATGCCCCAGTATAGTGAAGGGGACATTATACTGGAAAAAGACACTGTCCTTTGGATGAGATGTTAAAATCAGGTCCTGACTCTCTGTGGTTATTAAAAATATCCTAGAGCACTTCTCGTAAAGAGTAGGGGTATAACCCTAGTGTCCTGGCTAAATTCCCCCCATTGGCCCTTCTCAATCATGGCCTCCTAATAATCCCCAGCCACTAATTGTCTCTATAACTCTCTCCTCTCCACCAATAGCTGGTGTGGGGTGAGCATACTGGTGCACTATGTCTGCTGTCGCATCATCCATGAGGATGCTGCACACTAGTGCTGGTTGAGGGGAGTCCCCTGTTCACTGTGTAAAGCGCTTTGATTATAGTGTCAGAAAAGCGCTATATAAATTAATGTTCATTCAAAAGTCAGATAATCTAAAAACACACACATCAACAGTAAGAAAATCCACAAACACACACATAAAAAGTCTACATTTACATTTAGTCATTAAGCAGAAAAACAAGTGACTTAAAAATGAGGAACATAAACACTTTGTCATATAAAAGTAAACTGTACCTGCAGGATCACACTGCCAAGTTCTAAGTGTTGCTATAATAGTACAGAAACTAGCAAAGAAGAAAAAGACGGATAAGGATTTTTTTAAAGATTTCTTAAATAGTAAGTGCCATTATTTAGGACAGGTTAAGTGCTCACATAATAGATAAGTTTTCAGCTTTTTCTTGAATGTTGAAATGGTTTCAGCAGAACGGCAGGTGGTTGAAAGCTCATTCCACCACCGGGGGACAGAGAAAGGGAATGAATGTGAAGTGCCTCGTTGTGATGGGACCACCAGGTGTAAGAGGGTGCTGTTCCATTGGTTGTCCTGAGGGCCAAATTCAAAGCTTTGAATTTTATGCATAGCCAGTGGAGTAAGACCAAGAGGGGTATGATGTGAGCCCTCTTTGGTGGGTTGAAAAACAGATGTGCCACCACATTCAGGACCATCTGCAGTGGCTTGATAGCACTAGCTGGAAGGCTATCCAACAGAACACTGCAGAAGTCCAATCTTGAAATAACCAGAGCTTGGACCAGGAACTGCGCAGCATATTCAGATAGGAAAGGTCTGATTTTTCTGATGCAATAAAGCACAACCTGCAAGACCAGGCAGTTGATGAGATGCGAGTTCTAAAATGTAGCTGTTCATCAATTACTACTCTCAGGTTTCAGCTGTCCTGATAGGTCTCACAATACTGGAGCACAGATGAACAGTAACAGATGGGTTTGCTAGGATCACAAGTTCCATCAACGAGTTTGGTCTTGGCCAGGTTGAGATGAAGGTGGTGTTCCTTCATTCAGGCAGTGATCTCCAAAAGGCAGGCAGAGATATGTTACACCCTCCTCAGCTTAGGGTTGGAAAGGTGCAACAAGAAGAGATTTTATAATTCCCTTCTCCTGCCTTAGCAATAAACACAAAGAAGCAACACATTTCAACCCGGACTCCCTTGTTAGGTAGAAACAGGAGAAAAAAGGTTAAATAGAAAATAAATATTACCCACCTCCCTATGGCTTCCATAAAATGATAAACAAAGCAAGTAAATGAAAAATGTAACAATACAAAACAAAAAATGAGAGTCTATGCAATGGTCATAAAGTGTACTCTGTTTAGTGTTGTGAGCAAAGTATTAAGAATGTACACAATCTGGGGCAGGAGAAAGGAACACCTCTCAGAGACAGCCTACAAACAGTCTGCCTCTCATTGTCTCTCTCTTTATGTGTTGGTTCCACCCATAATTTATCCTCTTGTCAGCCAATCCTAACAGGGAATTGATTGGTACTCATCATATCTGACACCTGGTGGCATTTTAACCTGTCATGAAAGGCAGATGGAAAGCAAAACCAAAAAAAAAAAAAACACAGGGAGACAACATAAAGAGATCCGCCCGAGGATGTTAGAGATATGAGTTGAGACAGTTGGATCATCAGGTTGGAACGATATGTAGAGCTGCATATCATCTGCAATGTGCAATAATCAGTCTGATGAGTTCATTACTTGAACAGTTGGAGTCACCAATTCACACACACCAGTATAAGAGTGTGAGTGCACAGTCAAGAGTGTCCAGATGGTGTTCACATATTTACGGCAAGATTATAAAAAAAATATATAATAATTCAAAGACAAATTTTGTGTGTACGTAATATATATATATATATATATATATATATATATATATATATATATATATATATATATATCAGGCCGCTGGTACCTGTGAAGTACACTGAGACTGAACTCATATGGTGCATCTCAATCAGCTTTAGATCATTAGTCAGCACACTGGTCAGGGATTTTTAGGATTGTCCCAATCACAAAAATGTTCCAGTGCACTAAAACAGTCACTCCCCAAAAATCCCAGAATGCACCATAAAAACCAGTGAGCATCACATATCTCTGTGTTCACATCGTGTCACATCTTCAAGAAATAGAATATGCAAGTGTAAATTTAGTGAAAGCTTAGTTTTCTGTCTTTGAAAGAATTTGTTTATAACTATATTTTATCCATAATGTGCAGAAAAGGGAAACAATCATACAAACTTAAAAAAAAGTTGCTAAAAGTTTAAAAATATCAACCATAACATGGACATAAAAATCAAGTATTTACCAAAGGAACAAAACTATTTTGAAAATATTAATTTAGGCTTATATTTTACTTTACTGAAGATCATAATGATTGTTTTGGTATATCATAACTAAAAGAACATTTTCAAACAACATTATTTCATGATTTCAAAAGAGGGATCAAAAGAATCTTCATTTTCACTTTGTTGACAAGATTAATTTAATGTTCCACAACTCATGTAGTCTGGAGTTTTTGTTGGAGTGGTGGTGGCGTAGTGGGCTAAAGCACATGACTGTAATCAGAAGGTCACTGGTTCGAGCCCCACAGCCACCATCATTGTGTCCTTGAGCAAGGCACTTAACTCCAGGTTGCTCTGGGGGGATTGTCCTTGTAATAAGTGCACTGAGAGTCGCTTTGGATAAAAGTGTCTGCCAAATGCATAAATGTAAATGTATACTGTAGTTTCAACAAGGGATGTCCCGATCAGCTTTTTTTTACAAAAATAACTAAGTAAATGTAACCCACTTCAGAGTATGTACACCCTAGGTTCGTAGGAGCTGATAAGTACAGTAATAACCAAGCAACACCAAGGTAATGTTTGAAATGTGTAAACTTTTAGTTCAACAAAATATTTCAACATTTCACAACAATTTTGTTCACACCAGCTATGGGCCCAAAGTAAATGTAGAATATAATAAAATAAAGTGTCCTTTTTGAAAATGTTCCTTGGAAATCGTCCTTAGGAATTCCAGAGTTCAATCCAGAGTTCGAGTCAGTTAGTCAAAGGGGAATAGTCAAAGTCAAGGGTAAATAGTCGAAAGGAACAATCTCATTGGTGCCAGTTTGGTGGACTGACACAATCCTACCACAGGCTTCCGGAATGCTGTGGTGGGGGTTCACGGCTCATTGGGAAGGCTCGCCATCTATGGATCAATGGTTCACTTGGTATGATTCGAAGACTGGATCATCCGGAACTTCTGCTCGCCTCATGAAAAAAAGACCTGACCGAGAGAGGATTTTCAGTATGAGAAGCCAGGACAGATAAAAGCGATTTTCTGGATGGCTCTCCAACTTCTTTTCTTATCAGTTTTCTTTCCAACTCGTGGGAGAACCCGAAGCAGCGCTCCATCTGATTTGAACAGTGTTATCCAACGGTAGTATTTTTAGCGGCTACTTCCGGTTTCCGCCAAATAAAATGTATTTTTCAAAATAAAAACCCCATTTCTCATAACGTAACATATGGGTAAATAATGATAATAATTAAATACAATTTACTGGTTAACCCCTTTTTAGGCAGGTTACATCCTCCTCCTCTAAATTAACATGAGTCCCTTCATGTTCGTACTAGGACAGGAGCGCCTTCAAATGTTTCAACCAAAACTTTGTTAAACCCGTCTAGTATAGTTTGTGCAAATGAAATCAAAGGTTTACCAAGCTGTGGATAAGTAAACGTAGCAGGTGGCTTTCTCAACCGTTCAGATCTGCGTATTTGGTCAGCAGTCTGATTGTTTGGAGCATCATGATCTGCTAACTCAAGAGAACTAGCATCTTGTTCAGCATTGTCCTTTTCAGTAGATTGTCTCTGTTCAATGTCTTTAGACTGTTCGACTTCCTCATGAGTTTTGGTATGAGAGTAATTGTCCAGTGGGTCATGTTCCATTTCGGTAAGTCCACTCTCTTATTCATTTTCAGGTTTCAGTTCATTTTGTGTCACTTCCGCTAAGTTTCCATTTTGATTTGTACTCCGTTTTTCCACTGGTTGATCCAAGTCCCCGGAAGGTAAGTCCATATGTAAGTTTTCAGATTCCTCAACAGTGGGGAGATTCTCCTGAGTAGCATTTGTGTTGGAATT
Organism: Xyrauchen texanus; assembly: GCF_025860055.1. Lineage (NCBI taxonomy): Eukaryota > Metazoa > Chordata > Actinopteri > Cypriniformes > Catostomidae > Xyrauchen > Xyrauchen texanus. The sequence continues at coordinate 2,492,859 of NC_068285.1, forward strand.
CACATTGTTTGGTTGAATAACCCTTGTGGTTGTCCTGATTGTTGTGGGGTAATAGCTCTGAATATAGTCATCATCACTGTCAAAATCAAGGGTATTTTCCTCTGGAGAACCGAAAGTTTGCCTTGTTTTTGGGTTTTGAGGCTTTCTTTGACTTTGCCATTTTATCATCCTCTTCAGATAGAAATCGCAAGGGAGCAGTAAATCACGGTGGAGTGTGCGCAAGGGTCCTTCCTGATCCTCAGGACAGACTATATACACAGGCATATCTCCAGCTTTCTTTTGTACAACATAAATAGTGGACTCCCACCGATCGGCGAGTTTATGTTTGCCTCGAAAACGGAGATTTCGCACTAGAACTCTATCGCCTGTGTCAAGTGTTGACTCCCTTACTCGCATGTCAAATCTGCGTTTGTTTTTGTCAGCGATTTTCTTTGCATTAGCGGATGCTAACTGATAACTTTCTTTCAAGTATGTCTTAAGGTTTTTTACATACTGTGAGTGCGACATGCCCAGACTGTTCTTAACTGGTAACCCGAGCGCCAATGTCTATGGGCAGTCTAGGTTGGCGCCGAACATTAACTCATAAGGCTGAAAACCCAGTAACGTCACTCCTTGTGCAATTGTATGCATGAGTGAGGGGTCGGACGTATTCAGCGCCACCTAGTTTCTCTTTGTCCTTGAGCGTACCCAACATACTAAGCAATGTGCGGTTATACCGCTCGACGGGGTTGCCCCGAGGATGGTAGGGGCTCGTTCTTACTTTCTTAGTACAGATCAAAACGCACAACTCTTTGACGACCTGTGACTCAAAGTCACGGCCTTGGTCGCTGTGAAGACGTTCAGGAAACCCGTAATGGACAAAGAACTGTTCCCAAAGGCCTTTGGCTACCGTTAGGGCTTTTTGGTCTCGAGTCGGAATAGCAGTTGCATATTTAGTATAGTGGTCAGTTATGACCAGAATGTCCTTATAATTATGACTGTCGGGTTCAATGGACAAAAAGTCCATGCAGACTAGTTCCATCGGCCGACTTGCCTGTATGTTGACTAATGGTGCGGCTTTGTCGGGTTGCCTTTTCCTTTTAACGCACCATGGACAGCTTTTAATCTTGGACTCAACATCGAAAGACATTTTTGGCCAATAAAACCGAGATCTGGTTAGCTCAAGAGTTCTTTCGGCTCCTAAATGGCCCATTTCATCATGTAAGCTGTAGAGCACGGGATTTCTCAATGTTTTGGGTAAGACAAGCTGGTAGATGGTTTTGTTGTCACACTGTCTTTTCCGATACAACAGACTGTCTCTAATGTCAAATCAACTCATTTCTTTGAGCATGAGTTGGAGTTCAGGACAGTTATTGCCAGCAGGGACAGGTTCTGCTGACTCACATGACTGTATGATTACACTGATTACCGGATCAGCTCGTTGCAACTCAGCTATCTCAGCATCATTGTACTTAGGGATGGTTGAAAGACCACTAAGATTTTCGTCGTCAGAAAATGCTGAGGGAATAGCATCTGGATGCACGGCCAGTGACTCAATGTAACATGGAGACAGTTCAGTGTCATTTAGAAAAATAGTGTGGAGTTGACATGTGGCTTGGACAACGTTCACAGGTGCAAGATGGTATGAGGTAAAGTCATGTATCCTTTGACTCTCTTCTTGAGATACACGGTCACTGATTAGTTCACCATGTGGTCTCCTTGACAGGCCATCGGCGTCCTGATTTTGCTTGCCAGCCGATATTTGATGTCAAAAGTGAACGTAGACAAGGCTGCTAACCATCGATAACTAGTAGCATCTAGTTTGGCTTTGGTTAGTATGCGTACGCAAGGGATTATTGTCTGTAATGACTGTGAACACGTTACCATATAAATAGTCATGGAATTTTTCGGTAATGGCCCACTTTAAAGCTAAAAATTCCAGCTTGTGGGCTGGATAGCGGGCTTCACACTGCGAGAGACCCTGACTCGCATCATGCAATGACGCGGGTCTGGCCGTCCTGTTCTTGGTATAACGCTGCGCCCAGTCCTGTTGTGCTCGCGTCAGTATGAACAACATAAGGCAATCTTGGATTTGCGTACCCTAAGACAGGCGCGGATGTTAACTTTTCAATGATCTGATCAAAAGCGTCTTGGCAGGATTGAGTCCACCTTTCCCCGAAAGGTTCTTTGGGATTATGGTACTGGGCAGCTACATTGGAAATCTTTGCACCTTTACGCACGGGAGGGTAGCCAGCTGTGAGGTTGTTCAAGGGCTTCACTAATTTAGAATATCCCTCCACGAACCTCCTATAGTATCCGGAGAAACCAAGAAATGACCTAAGGTCTTTTAAGGTCTGAGGTCTTGGCCAGGTCTTAAGTGCTTCTGTCTTTTGAGGATCAGTCTCAACTCCATTGCGTGATACTATATGGCCTAAGTAACGAACCGAAGTTTGAAAGAAACGGCACTTCTCAGGAGATAACTTTAAACCGTTCTCTCGCAAGCGGGACAGGGCGTTCAGTGAGGCGGGATTCGTGCTCCTCTAGCGTTTTGGAAAAGACAATAATATCGTCTAAGAACACGAGCACCTCTCGCAAATTGATGTCCCCATGCACTTTTCCATTAAACGCTGGAAAGTGCTGAGCGATTTGTGATCCCCTGTGGCATACGATTCCACTCCCAAAACCCAAGAGGGCACACGAATGCTGTCTTGTCTTTGTCACTCTCAATCATCTCAATCTGATAATAGCCACTTTTCAGGTCCATTACTGAAAACCACTGAGATCCGTTCAGGGCTGAGAAGGATTCCTCAAGATTCGGTAGCGCATACGCATCTTTGATCGTTTGCATGTTTAATCGCCGGTAGTCTACACATAATCTGACATCACCATTCTTCTTTTTGACTACGACTATTGGAGATGCAAAAGGGGACTGTGATTCGCGAATGATCCCTGCTTCAAGGAGAGACTGCAGGTGACGCCTCACTGCGTCAAAATCCTGAGGATGAATAGGACGTGGGCGTTGCTTGAAAGGTGTCTCATCCTTGAGTTTGATTGAATGTTTCACTTTTGTTGCATGTCCGTAGTCAAGGTCGTGATGAGAGAAAATGTCTGAGAATGTGTTTAACTTATTTGTCATACGAACTTTCCACTCCTCGGGAAGTGATTCTCCAAAGTCGAAGGTTAGGTTAGAACTTGATGGCTTGTTTGTTTGGCTAGTGAGCTGCTGGTGGCTACTGCAACTAGTGGTGTTCTGAGTTGGAACAATCTCCTTAACAGCACTAAGTTCTCCAATGATACACCTAACAGGAAGACAAATGTTTCGATCAGTTTCATTCCTTACCACTACAGGTATCTTGTGTGGGGTGTCTCTTGGGACATTAATGAGGCAGCATTCAACAAAAATTCCCCCAGGTAAGGATGACACGGTAGGTTGCTCAAGTAAAACACATCTTTCATTGCTTACTTTGTCAATATTTGCATATCCCTCTAGCACTATCTTTTCACCAGCATAGATTACACTTGGCTCGTTATTTCTCAAGTTGACGAGACCTAGCCTGCCATTTAAACTATGCTTGTGTCTAATTTGTAAAGTTCTCAGGACTTGGTGGTAGCCACAGTAAGCGCTCTTTCGAAATGTATTATCATCACAAAACTGTTCGTACAGTGGATCGAGTGTGTTAGTTCCAATTAACAACGGGGTGAGACTGTTGGACCTAACATCTGGCACTACGAGGGCAAGTGTCTCTAATTCAGGCTGACTAACAATGAACTCTTTGGGAAACTGGAGTGTAACTTTAACATACCCCAGGTAGGGCACTGACTGACCGTTCGCCCCTTCAATCTCTAGTAAGTCAGCTACTGGGTGAATGGTCTGATCTGAAAGGTAACGATTATAAAACGACAGCGACATAGTTGTCACCTGAGACCCGGTATCAAGTAGTGAATTGCACTCAAGTCCATTAACTTTTACGTTAGCGGTGCTCCGGCTACCAACTAGCCCTTTAGGTAAGGTTCTGGTTTTTGTTACTTTGTGCTCTTTTAACTTGACTTTACATTTGGTTTTTGGTTCACTTATGGGACTTCCAGGTTGATTTGTTTCCATTTGTCCCTCAATAGAAACACTGTTCAGTTTAAATGTTTATCGGAAATTGGATTGTCTTTTTCCCAAGCTTGTTGTTTCCCTTTAGCAGAGTTCTTTTTGCAGACACTAAAGTGGGGTTGGGAGGATCATCACAGTTCGTGGCAATATGCCCATCCTCGCCACAACTGAAACAGTACCATGGTTTTGGCTTTGATCTAACTGTTGTGGATGTGGCTTCTGAAGTAAGTTTTGATGTTGATGTCTTTTTGTTAACAGGTTTCTCTTGTCGTTTCTCCTTTTCCTTTTTCTTTTCAGGTTTGTTTGTAGGTGGTGTCTGTTGTTTAGGACTTCGATAGGGCAGCAATTTGAGCTTGCAGTTCGACAATTTGTTTTTGTAGTCGTTTCATAGCTGGTGGTTCTGAAGAGAAAGACTGAGGCGAATCATATGTGTTTCCCATATATGCCTCATGCACTTGCGCTGCAACTTGAGCTTTTGGTTTTGAAATCCCAAATGTTGCTTCATCCTGTTACGCTTCGCAGTTTGTTTGTCCTCCTCAGTGCTAAAAGGAGTAAAAGCTCTGGAAAAGTGGGTGGATTCTTTTGCGTTGCTCAAGTTGAAGGTTATTAATCAGCACATTGTTCCAGCAGCCCCTACAGAACTGCTTCAAGAGGTGCTTGTCTGAATCTTGAAGCAGAATGGTTTTCATTTTCACGATTCTATTCAAAAGGGTCTGCAATCTCTGAAGATAGTTGGAAGGTTTCTCGCCTGAGTTCTGATTAACATTTAAAAACTGGGCAAAAAGTTCGTCCCCATCTTCCACTGTAGCATAAGCTGAGTCAAGTAGATCTAGGAAAGCTTTTGGATTTGCTTGGTAACCAAGCGACTTGACAACTGAAGCAGCAGGGGGAAGCAAACTATCAACAATGCGTCTTACCAGCTGTGCACTGGAAACAGTAGGATCAGCCAAGTGACATTCAATACTGTTCCTCCAGGTCTCATAATCGACTTCAAAGTTTGAGCAAGGAATTTTGCCGGAAAAAGGTCTAACTTTTACTGATGCGTGTATTTGCGAAGAGAGGTCAGAACTTTTGACAATGTGTTCGACCACTACACGCTGCACCTCAGGCGGAGTAAGTTGTTCAGCAGTTTGCAAGAAAGAAGATACTGGCAATTGAATGGGCAGAGCATTTGCCATAGGTCTTAAAGGAGGGCTAAGGGGGTCAAGAGAACGTTGCTCATCATTGTCTGATTCCATCTGAGTGGCATCAGGGAAGACGGAATCTGTGGCTGTTTCAGCAGGTGCCACAACTGTACCCTGAGGTCTACCAGACTCACCTCGCTCTTTCAGTAATACAGTAATTTGTGCTAACTCGTCATGTAGCAGGTTTTCAAAAGATTTTCCACTTAGTTTTGCAATATTTTGGAGGTCAGACAAAATGTTTTGGTAAGATCAGTACCCTTTTCACTTGAGTATAAACTGGATAAAGCTTCAGCGTGGAAGACAACATTGTCATCTGTATCACTGGTTCTATCAAAAGGTAAATCCCTCTCAAGTGTCTCCACTGTGGCACCAGATGCATATTCTACAAAGGCTTTACCATAGAACTCAGATGTTTTGTCTAAAACCTTGACAATTCTGTTAACAGACCCAAGTTGTTTTAAATCTTCATAAATCTCTTCGTCTAACTCAGTATTTGTCAAACCTGATACAATGACGGCATTGGGAACCTTAATACCTTCGTTCTTAATCACATCCATTTTCGGAAAACGAAAATTTACACGTTAAGGATACCCTTTTTTTTCTTTTCGTAAAAATACTTGGTTATTACTTACTCAAAGCTCCTTTGCTGGCTCGCCAAATTTTACCGTGTAACCCACTTCAGAGTATGTACACCCTAGGTTCGTAGGAGCTTATAAGTACAGTAATAACCAAGCAACACCAAGGTAACGTTTGAAATGTGTAAACTTTTAGTTCAACAAAATATTTCAACATTTCACAACAATTTTGTTCACACCAGCTATGGGCCCAAAATAAATGTAGAATATAATAAAATAAAGTGTCCTTTTTGAAAATGTTCCTTGGAAATCGTCCTTAGGAATTCCAGAGTTCAATCCAGAGTTCGAGTCAGTTAGTCAAAGGGGAATAGTCAAAGTCAAGGGTAAATAGTCGAAAGGAACAATCTCGTTGGTGCCAGTTTGGTGGACTGACACAATCCTACCACAGGCTTCCGGAATGCTGTGGTGGGGGTTCACGGCTCATTGGGAAGGCTCGCCATCTATGGATCAATGGTTCACTTGGTATGATTCGAAGACTGGATCATCCGGAACTTCTGCTCGCCTCATGAAAAAAAGACCTGACCGAGAGAGGATTTTCAGTATGAGAAGCCAGGACAGATAAAAGATAAAAATTTTCTGGATGGCTCTCCAACTTCTTTTCTTATCAGTTTTCTTTCCAACTCGTGGGAGAACCCGAAGCAGCGCTCCATCTGATTTGAACAGTGTTATCCAACGGTAGTATTTTTAGCGCGCTACTTCCGGTTTCCCGCCAAATAAAATGTATTTTTCAAAATAAAAACCCCATTTCTCATAACGTAACATATGGGTAAATAATGATAATAATTAAATACAATTTACTGGTTAACCCCTTTTTAGGCAGGTTACATCCTCCTCCTCTAAATTAACATGAGTCCCTTCATGTTCGTACTAGGACAGGAGCGCCTTCAAATGTTTCAACCAAAACTTTGTTAAACCCGTCTAGTATAGTTTGTGCAAATGAAATCAAAGGTTTACCAAGCTGTGGATAAGTAAACGTAGCAGGTGGCTTTCTCAACCGTTCAGATCTGCGTGATTTGGTCAGCAGTCTGATTGTTTGGAGCATCATGATCTGCTAACTCAAGAGAACTAGCATCTTGTTCAGCATTGTCCTTTTCAGTAGATTGTCTCTGTTCAATGTCTTTAGACTGTTCGACTTCCTCATGAGTTTTGGTATGAGAGTAATTGTCCAGTGGGTCATGTTCCATTTCGGTAAGTCCACTCTCTTGTTCATTTTCAGGTTTCAGTTCATTTTGTGTCACTTCCGCTAAGTTTCCATTTTGATTTGTACTCCGTTTTTCCACTGGTTGATCCAAGTCCCCGGAAGGTAAGTCCATATGTAAGTTTTCAGATTCCTCAACAGTGGGGAGATTCTCCTGAGTAGCATTTGTGTTGGAATTCACATTGTTTGGTTGAATAACCCTTGTGGTTGTCCTGATTGTTGTGGGGTAATAGCTCTGAATATAGTCATCATCACTGTCAAAATCAAGGGTATTTTCCTCTGGAGAACCGAAAGTTTGCCTTGTTTTGGGTTTTGAGGCTTTCTTTGACTTTGCCATTTTATCATCCTCTTCAGATAGAAATCCGCAAGGGAGCAGTAAATCACGGTGGAGTGTGCGCAAGGGTCCTTCCTGATCCTCAGGACAGACTATATACACAGGCATATCTCCAGCTTTCTTTTGTACAACATAAATAGTGGACTCCCACCGATCGGCGAGTTTATGTTTGCCTCGAAAACGGAGATTTCGCACTAGAACTCTATCGCCTGTGTCAAGTGTTGACTCCCTTACTCGCATGTCAAATCTGCGTTTGTTTTTGTCAGCGATTTTCTTTGCATTAGCGGATGCTAACTGATAACTTTCTTTCAAGTATGTCTTAAGGTTTTTTACATACTGCGAGTGCGACATGCCCAGACTGTTCTTAACTGGTAACCCGAACGCAATGTCTATGGGCAGTCTAGGTTGGCGCCCGAACATTAACTCATATTGCGAAAACCCAGTAACGTCACTCCTTGTGCAATTGTATGCATGAGTGAGGGGTCGGACGTATTTGCGCCACCTAGTTTTCTCTTTGTCCTTGAGCGTACCCAACATACTAAGCAACGTGCGGTTATACCGCTCGACGGGGTTGCCCCGAGGATGGTAGGGGCTCGTTCTTACTTTCTTAGTACAGATCAAAACGCACAACTCTTTGACGACCTGTGACTCAAAGTCACGGCCTTGGTCGCTGTGAAGACGTTCAGGAAACCCGTAATGGACAAAGAACTGTTCCCAAAGGCCTTTGGCTACCGTTAGGGCTTTTTGGTCTCGAGTCGGAATAGCAGTTGCATATTTAGTATAGTGGTCAGTTATGACCAGAATGTCCTTATAATTATGACTGTCGGGTTCAATGGACAAAAAGTCCATGCAGACTAGTTCCATCGGCCGACTTGCCTGTATGTTGACTAATGGTGCGGCTTTGTCGGGTTGCCTTTTCCTTTTAACGCACCATGGACAGCTTTTAATCTTGGACTCAACATCGAAAGACATTTTTGGCCAATAAAACCGAGATCTGGTTAGCTCAAGAGTTCTTTCGGCTCCTAAATGGCCCATTTCATCATGTAAGCTGTAGAGCACGGGATTTCTCAGTGTTTTGGGTAAGACAAGCTGGTAGATGGTTTTGTTGTCACACTGTCTTTTCCGATACAACAGACTGTCTCTAATGTCAAATCAACTCATTTCTTTGAGCATGAGTTGGAGTTCAGGACAGTTATTGCCAGCAGGGACAGGTTCTGCTGACTCACATGACTGTATGATTACACTGATTACCGGATCAGCTCGTTGCAACTCAGCTATCTCAGCATCATTGTACTTAGGGATGGTTGAAAGACCACTAAGATTTTCGTCGTCAGAAAATGCTGAGGGAATAGCATCTGGATGCACGGCCAGTGACTCAATGTAACATGGAGACAGTTCAGTGTCATTTAGAAAAATAGTGTGGAGTTGACATGTGGCTTGGACAACGTTCACAGGTGCAAGATGGTATGAGGTAAAGTCATGTATCCTTTGACTCTCTTCTTGAGATACACGGTCACTGATTAGTTCACCATGTGGTCTCCTTGACAGGCCATCGGCGTCCTGATTTTGCTTGCCAGCGCGATATTTGATGTTGAAAGTGAACGTAGACAAGGCTGCTAACCATCGATAACTAGTAGCATCTAGTTTGGCTTTGGTTAGTACGTACCGCAAGGGATTATTGTCTGTAATGACTGTGAACACGTTACCATATAAATAGTCATGGAATTTTTCGGTAATGGCCCACTTTAAGCTAAAAATTCCAGCTTGTGGGCTGGATAGCGGGCTTCACACTGCGAGAGACCCCGACTCGCATACGCAATGACGCGGGTCTGGCCGTCCTGTTCTTGGTATAATGCTGCGCCCAGTCCTGTTGTGCTCGCGTCAGTATGAACAACATAAGGCAATCTTGGATTTGCGTACCCTAAGACAGGCGCGGATGTTAACTTTTCAATGATCTGATCAAAAGCGTCTTGGCAGGATTGAGTCCACCTTTCCCCGAAAGGTTCTTTGGGATTATGGTACTGGGCAGCTACATTGGAAATCTTTGCACCTTTACGCACGGGAGGGTAGCCAGCTGTGAGGTTGTTCAAGGGCTTCACTAATTTAGAATATCCCTCCACGAACCTCCTATAGTATCCGGAGAAACCAAGAAATGACCTAAGGTCTTTTAAGGTCTGAGGTCTTGGCCAGGTCTTAAGTGCTTCTGTATTTTGAGGATCAGTCTCAACTCCATTGCGTGATACTATATGGCCTAAGTAACGAACCGAAGTTTGAAAGAAACGGCACTTCTCAGGAGATAACTTTAAACCGTTCTCTCGCAAGCGGGACAGGACGTTCGTGAGACGGGATTCGTGCTCCTCTAGCGTTTTGGAAAAGACAATAATATCGTCTAAGAACACGAGCACCTCTCGCAAATTGATGTCCCCCATGCACTTTTCCATTAAACGCTGGAAAGTGCTGGCCGCATTTGTGATCCCCTGTGGCATACGATTCCACTCCCAAAACCCAAGAGGGCACACGAATGCTGTCTTGTCTTTGTCACTCTCAATCATCTCAATCTGATAATAGCCACTTTTCAGGTCCATTACTGAAAACCACTGAGATCCGTTCAGGGCTGAGAAGGATTCCTCAAGATTCGGTAGCGCATACGCATCTTTGATCGTTTGCATGTTTAATCGCCGGTAGTCTACACATAATCTGACATCACCATTCTTCTTTTTGACTACGACTATTGGAGATGCAAAAGGGGACTGTGATTCGCGAATGATCCCTGCTTCAAGGAGAGACTGCAGGTGACGCCTCACTGCGTCAAAATCCTGAGGATGAATAGGACGTGGGCGTTGCTTGAAAGGTGTCTCATCCTTGAGTTTGATTGAATGTTTCACTTTTGTTGCATGTCCGTAGTCAAGGTCGTGATGAGAGAAAATGTCTGAGAATGTGTTTAACTTATTTGTCATACGAACTTTCTACTCCTCGGGAAGTGATTCTCCAAAGTCGAAGGTTAGGTTTGAACTTGATGGCTTGTTTGTTTGGCTAGTGAGCTGCTGGTGGCTACTGCAACTAGTGGTGTTCTGAGTTGGAACAATCTCCTTAACAGCACTAAGTTCTCCAATGATACACCTAACAGGAAGACAAATGTTTCGATCAGTTTCATTCCTTACCACTACAGGTATCTTGTGTGGGGTGTCTCTTGGGACATTAATGAGGCAGCATTCAACAAAAATTCCCCCAGGTAAGGATGACACGGTAGGTTGCTCAAGTAAAACACATCTTTCATTGCTTACTTTGTCAATATTTGCATATCCCTCTAGCACTATCTTTTCACCAACATAGATTACACTTGGCTCATTATTTCTCAAGTTGACGAGACCTAGCCTGCCATTTAAACTATGCTTGTGTCTAATTTGTAAAGTTCTCAGGACTTGGTGGTAGCCACAGTAAGCGCTCTTTCGAAATGTATTATCATCACAAAACTGTTCGTACAGTGGATCGAGTGTGTTAGTTCCAATTAACAACGGGGTGAGACTGTTGGACCTAACATCTGGCACTACGAGGGCAAGTGTCTCTAATTCAGGCTGACTAACAATGAACTCTTTGGGAAACTGGAGTGTAACTTTAACATACCCCAGGTAGGGCACTGACTGACCGTTCGCCCCTTCAATCTCTAGTAAGTCAGCTACTGGGTGAATGGTCTGATCTGAAAGGTAACGATTATAAAACGACAGCGACATAGTTGTCACCTGAGACCCGGTATCAAGTAGTGAATTGCACTCAAGTCCATTAACTTTTACGTTAGCGGTGCTCCGCTACCAACTAGCCCTTTAGGTAAGGTTCTGGTTTTTGTTACTTTGTGCTCTTTTAACTTGACTTTACATTTGGTTTTTGGTTCACTTATGGGACTTCCAGGTTGATTTGTTTCCATTTGTCCCTCAATAGAAACACTGTTCAGTTTAAATGTTTATCGGAAATTGGATTGTCTTTTTCCCAAGCTTGTTGTTTCTCCTTTAGCAGAGTTCTTTTTGCAGACACTAAAGTGGGGTTGGGAGGATCATCACAGTTCGTGGCAATATGCCCATCCTCGCCACAACTGAAACAGTACCATGGTTTTGGCTTTGATCTAACTGTTGCGGATGTGGCTTCTGAAGTAAGTTTTGATGTTGATGTCTTTTTGTTAACAGGTTTCTCTTGTCGTTTCTCCTTTTCCTTTTTCTTTTCAGGTTTGTTTGTAGGTGGTGTCTGTTGTTTAGGACTCGATAGGGCAGCAATTTGAGCTTGCAGTTCGACAATTTGTTTTTGTAGTCGTTTCATAGCTGGTGGTTCTGAAGAGAAAGACTGAGGCGAATCATATGTGTTTCCCATATATGCCTCATGCACTTGCGCTGCAACTTGAGCTTTTGGTTTTTGAAATCCCAAATGTTGCTTCATCCTGTTCGCTTTCGCAGTTTGTTTGTCCTCCTCAGTGCTAAAAGGAGTAAAAGCTCTGGAAAAGTGGGTGGATTCTTTTGCGTTGCTCAAGTTGAAGGTTATTAATCAGCACATTGTTCCAGCAGCCCCTACAGAACTGCTTCAAGAGGTGCTTGTCTGAATCTTGAAGCAGAATGGTTTTCATTTTCACGATTCTATTCAAAAGGGTCTGCAATCTCTGAAGATAGTTGGAAGGTTTCTCGCCTGAGTTCTGATTAACATTTAAAAACTGGGCAAAAGTTCGTCCCCATCTTCCACTGTAGCATAAGCTGAGTCAAGTAGATCTAGGAAAGCTTTTGGATTTGCTTGGTAACCAAGCGACTTGACAACTGAAGCAGCAGGGGAAGCAAACTATCAACAATGCGTCTTACCAGCTGTGCACTGGAAACAGTAGGATCAGCCAAGTGACATTCAATACTGTTCCTCCAGGTCTCATAATCGACTTCAAAGTTTGAGCAAGGAATTTTGCCGGAAAAAGGTCTAACTTTTACTGATGCGTAGTATTTGCAAGAGAGGTCAGAACTTTTGACAATGTGTTCGACCACTACACGCTGCACCTCAGGCGGAGTAAGTTGTTCAGCAGTTTGCAAGAAAGAAGATACTGGCAATTGAATGGGCAGAGCATTTGCCATAGGTCTTAAAGGAGGGCTAAGGGGGTCAAGAGAACGTTGCTCATCATTGTCTGATTCCATCTGAGTGGCATCAGGGAAGACGGAATCTGTGGCTGTTTCAGCAGGTGCCACAACTGTACCCTGAGGTCTACCAGACTCACCTCGCTCTTTCAGTAATACAGTAATTTGTGCTAACTCGTCATGTAGCAGGTTTTCAAAAGATTTTCCACTTAGTTTTGCAATATTTTGGAGGTCAGACAAAAATGTTTTGGTAAGATCAGTACCCTTTTCACTTGAGTATAAACTGGATAAAGCTTCAACGTGGAAGACAACATTGTCATCTGTATCACTGGTTCTATCAAAAGGTAAATCCCTCTCAAGTGTCTCCACTGTGGCACCAGATGCATATTCTACAAAGGCTTTACCATAGAACTCAGATGTTTTGTCTAAAACATTGACAATTCTGTTAACAGACCCAAGTTGTTTTAAATCTTCATAAATCTCTTCGTCTAACTCAGTATTTGTCAAACCTGATACAATGACGGCATTGGGAACCTTAATACCTTCGTTCTTAATCACATCCATTTTCGGAAAACGAAAATTTACACGTTAAGGATACCCTTTTTTTTCTTTTCAGTAAAAATACTTGGTTATTACTTACTCAAAGCTCCTTTGCTGGCTCGCCAAATTTTACCGTGTAACCCACTTCAGAGTATGTACACCCTAGGTTCAGTAGGGAGCTGATAAGTACAGTAATAACCAAGCAACACCAAGGTAACGTTTGAAATGTGTAAACTTTTAGTTCAACAAAATATTTCAACATTTCACAACAATTTTGTTCACACCAGCTATGGGCCCAAAATAAATGTAGAATATAATAAAATAAAGTGTCCTTTTTGAAAATGTTCCTTGGAAATCGTCCTTAGGAATTCCAGAGTTCAATCCAGAGTTCGAGTCAGTTAGTCAAAGGGAATAGTCAAAGTCAAGGGTAAATAGTCGAAAGGAACAATCTCGTTGGTGCCAGTTTGGTGGACTGACACAATCCTACCACAGGCTTCCGAATGCTGTGGTGGGGGTTCACGGCTCATTGGGAAGGCTCGCCATCTATGGATCAATGGTTCACTTGGTATGATTCGAAGACTGGATCATCCGGAACTTCTGCTCGCCTCATGAAAAAAAGACCTGACCGAGAGAGGATTTTCAGTATGAGAAGCCAGGACAGATAAAAGCGATTTTCTGGATGGCTCTCCAACTTCTTTTCTTATCAGTTTTCTTTCCAACTCGTGGGAGAACCCGAAGCAGCGCTCCATCTGATTTGAACAGTGTTATCCAACGGTAGTATTTTTAGCGCGCTACTTCCGGTTTCCTGCCAAATAAAATGTATTTTTCAAAATAAAAACCCCATTTCTCATAACGTAACATATGGGTAAATAATGATAATAATTAAATACAATTTACTGGTTAACCCCTTTTTAGGCGGGTTACATAAACAAAGTAACTACAAGATGTCTTCAGCTTAATGCATTTAACTTAGAAGTGGCGTAAACGGTTACACTTGAACAGGCCCAAGTTCAAAAATAATGAAATCAATCAATTAAAAATTGAGAACTCATTCATATCTATGGTCTGTTTACTGTCTTTGAGTTTTGCTGTAACACAAATCACTAATTATTAATAAAATGCACGAAGACGTGCATGTTTATTTGTTTTTAAACCCGTTAGCAGCCTCTATATCCTCTTCCTGCTCACTGTGCAACTAGTCAGAATAACTACCATAATGACTCTAGAAAATGGGCAAATTAATATTCATATTCATACACATGTAATTCTTACACATTTTTAAAAACAAACCAGCATATTCATCTCAATTGCATCATGTCTGAAAGTTTAAATTCTTGAATGCTTAGAATTGCAACTCACCCTCCATAGACTATTCTGTCATGCTTTATGGGCTGAGAAAGCACTCATTCATTAGAGGAGCAGTGTATGTGTGATTGCCTGCATGCTGCATAAAAGATCGGCCCTAAATCTAGGCACGATCGGCCAATCGCCGATCACAGATTTAAGATGAATATCGGACGATTTTGATTGGCAGCCGATCGATCGGGACATCTCTAGTTTCAACAGTGGAATGATCCAAAAACACTTTAAATGACTGAATAACCCATTGAAGAGACTGAACGTCTATCTCTCACAGCTTTATTCACTCATATATTACAATAATATTCAACCTGACTGTGTTCCAAAACACAAGTGTGTGAAGATGTTGTTTTTGTTCATTGCGTTCATTTGCAGAAATGTTTTGTAATATGAATAAACATCATTCATCCTTCTTTGTTTACTGAAACACTGTGTGGAAAACATGCTTTCATTACTTGTAACACAATTTATCTTGTATTAAACATTTTGAATCTACTTGGCTACAGTGGCTGTTTGGTTAAAATGATGTTCCCTCTGATTAAAAAAATACTCTTATGATGTTTCAGATCAAATACACAAATATTGATAAATACATAAAATATGCAGAACATAACGTCTAGGTTACGTATGTAACCTCCGTTCCCTGATGGAGGGAACGAGACGTTGTGTCAGAGAAGCGACACTAGGGGTCTCTCTTGAGCGCCGATATTCACCTCTGGACTATGAAAAAAGGCCAATGAGAGTTGGTAACCAGTATTTGCATGTCCCGCCCCCGGACATACGGGTATTTAAGCGGCGCAAATACGGGAGTTCATTCAGGATTTTTCTGAGGAGCCGGAAATGGTCCGGCCACAACAGTGGCTCGGCTCAGCGACGTGGCAGGGGAGACACAGCGTCTCGTTCCCTCCATCAGGGAACGGAGGTTACATACATAACCTAGACGTTCCCTTCTGTCGCTCTCTCCACGTTGTGTCAGAGAAGCGACACTAGGGGTCCACTTATAAAAGCGCCATGCGCTGAGCCGTGTACGTGAACTGCTGATACAGGAGCGAGCAGGTATTCTTACGTGCAGGACGACCAACTGTATCAGGCTGCACGTACCCTTCCCCAATGCCCCATTTAAGCCATCAGGATTCCTTATCGTTACCCTGGAGGGGAACAAGGTGCTGGCCGCCAACCTGGGAACGGGCCAAGCCTGGCCGGGCCTCTTTTCTCTCTATGTTTCTCGCATAGAGCAACTTAGGCCGGGGCCCTTACACGCATCGAGGGAAGGGGGTCTTAGCCCTTATTCAGGGCAGGGAAGACCCTGCGGAGGCCACGCCTACCCGAGAGGGGAGGCAAGTTTAAGTGGCAAAACCGTCAGAGGCCTGCTTAGGGCCTATGTGGAAAAGTCGGTGCGGTGGTGGATCCAGCCTATAGAGGGGGGAACATACAGCACGGCAGCCGAGGCAGCCATGACTGCCTAACACGGGAGTCAGCTCGCCAGAGGGGACAGAACCGTGGTGTTACACACAGGGGGAGTCCGAAGGAGGCCTTACCTGTGGAGCACCTATACCAGTACAGGGTAGCTTACGGTACCCGCAGTGGCTTGAGTCAGCGAGTTCCTCCGCTGAACTGCGACCCACGAGGGCTAGGGAGGAATCGACCAGTGTAACAAACCTGAGATCTCCTGGGAATGAAGGCGCACTGTTTCCCCTGGTTAGGGGGAAGGGCGCTAGGTGCAAGCGATTCACCTGGTCAGATCGTGGGCGTGCCACCGAGTTCTACAGGCTCGGTACCTGAGAGAACACGGGACGATACTGACTCAACTCGGAGATTGTAGAATCTCACAAAAGTTTTAGGTGTTGCCCAGCCCACTGCTCTACAAATGTCTGCTAGGGCAGTGCCCCAAGCCAGTGCCCATGAGGACGCAACACTCCTGGTGGAGTGAGCTCGGACCCGCAAGGGGGGGGGGCACGGCCTGGGTGTGATAAGCCAGGGAAATGGCGTCGACAACCCAGTGGGCGAGTCTCTGCTTGGAGACAGCATTCCCTTTCTGCTGTCCCCCAAAGCAGACGAAGAGCTTCTCAGAGCGTCTGGTGCTCTGTGTGCGGTCCAGATAAATACGTAAAGCATGTACTGGACACAGCAGTGAAAGGGCTGGGTCTGCCTCTTCTCGGGGCAGCGCTTGCAGGTTCACCACCTGATCCCTGAAGGGCGTGGTAGGAACCTTGGGCACATAGCCCGGTCGCGGTCTTAGGATCACGAAAGTATCTGCTAGACCGAACTCCAGGCAAGCGTCGCTAACAGAGAACGCATGCAGGTCCCCGACCCTCTTGATGGAAGCAAGCGCGATCAGCAGGGCAGTCTTGAGAGAGAGGGCCCAGAGTCCAGCTGAGTCAAGCGGCTCGAAGGGGGGTCTCTGGAGGCCCGTAAGGACGACCAAGAGATCCCAGGAGGGGAACAGGTTAGGCCGGGAGGGAGTTATCCTCCGGGCACCTTTTAGGAACCTGACGATTAAGTCGTGGTTACCAAGAGACTTGCCGTCTACCGTGTGGTGGTGGGCCGCGATAGCGGCGACATACACCTTGAGGGTGGAGGGGGACAGCCTCCTCTCCAGCCTCTCCTGAAGAAACACGAGCACTGACCTAACTGCGCACTTCTGCGGGTCTTCGGCTCGGGAAGAACACCAGTCCGCGAACAGACGCCACTTTAGAGCGTAAAGATGCCTGGTAGAGGGGGCTCTGGCTTGGTTGATTGTATCTATGACGGTCGGTGGTAGGCCGGCTAGATCTTCCGCATCCCGTCCAAGAGCCAGACGTGGAAGTTCCAGAGGTCTGGGTGCGGGTGCCAGAGCGTACCCCATCCCTGAGAAAGAAGGTCCTTCCTCAGGGGAATCCACCAGGGAGGGGCTGTCGTGAGGAGCGTGAGGTCCGAAAACCAAGTCCGGGTAGGCCAGTAAGGGGCTACCAGAATGACTTGCTCCTCGTCCTCCCTGACCTAGCATAGCACCTGTGCAAGAAGGCTCACTGGGGGGAATGCGTACTTGCGCAGCCCCGCAGGCCAGCTGTGTGCCAACGCGTCTGTCGAGGGCAAATTGAGACGTGGAAGTACGCATCCTTCAGGTCTACCGCTGCGAACCAATCTAGATGCCGGACGCCAGATAGAATTTGTTTCTGGGTGAGCATTTTGAACGGGAGTTTGGACAAGGTCCGATTGAAAACTCGCAGGTCCAAGATCGGTCGTAAGCCGCCGCCTTTCTTGGGTACAACGAAGTAAGGGCTGTAGAAACCCTTCTTCGTTTTGGTTGGAGGGACAGGCTCTATCGCGTCCTTTAATAGAAGGGAGGCGATTTCTTCGCGCAGGGAGAGGGCATGTTGGCCGTGTACTGCGGAAAAATGTATGCCCACGAAGGGGGGCGGAGACCTGGCAAACTGAATTGCGTAACCAAGTCGAATGGTCCGGTGCAGCCAGCGTGACGGGTTGGGCAGTGAAAGCCACGCCTCTAAACTCCGTGCTAGGGGCACCAAGGGGACAGGTTTTTTGGACGTACTCGGCGGGGCTTCGCAGCGGTGCGGAACAGGTAACGCGGCGTCGGGAGGCAACGTGGCATCCCGAGGCTCTGGTGCTGAGAATTAACTCAAAGCACTTACCTTGCTCCGCGCACCCGGCAGGGGGCGGGTTCGTGTCTGAGGAGGAGGTCTGATGTTGGCGTCCTCTGGACTCATCTGAACCGGCCGGCCGGGGAACAGTCGTGGCGCTGAAGGCGGGGACACCGCGTCCATGGAGCCGGGACTGTTGAGGCCTGAAAGCAGAGTGCCGTGAGAACGGCATTTGCGGGCCAGGTGACCCCAGAGACAACAAGGAAATAGCTCTATAGAGTGTAAAGAATTTAACAAAAAAAATTCTCCTTCTGGCCCTCCACCGTGGAACGGAGTGGTCTTACCAGCTCCGGAGCTAACGTCTCGGTCTCTGGGTCTGTCATCTCAGGAGCGCCTGGGAGCCTTCTGGGTCCTCAAGGGGGTCCGTGAGACGATGGGCGTCCAACTTCTGCGGGGAGCTCAACGCTGGGGCTGAAAGCTGGGCCCACTCACTTGTTAGTTGAGGCGGAGCACCACTTTCTTTCTTTCTTGAAAGCCGCAGTAGGACGCCCTCGGCGAGCAGACAGGGCATGGCCCCTGGCGGCAGGTTTGCGGCAGGGCGGGATGCTTTTTTCCTTAAAAATAGCCTTGGTCTGTTTCTTCACCGCTGAGGACTGCTGGGTGAAGTCGTCAAGTGGTGTCGCCGAATGGACGGAGCTGGGAGACGGGGCGTTTGAGAAAGCGTGCTTTGTCTGCCTCCCGTACTGCCTGTCCATTGTTGCGTTTCTGGACCACGGAGTGGCCATCGCCTGTTTGAGTGCAGTTCCTGCAGCACGTCAAGAACAGGACTACCCAAGTGCAGATTTGAAGTGCCCTGGCCCGGTGGACTTGCAGGAGGGGGCCATGGCGTGCAGGGGGGAGCGGTCTGGGACCATTCTACCACCGAGGGTAGTGAGAGCGGAGGAGCGAGGAAGCTGGGATTGCTCAGATCGTCATGCACATCCGGGAAGGAATCTGGGGGGGGGGGGGGCACGGCTGTGAGCGGCGCACATGCCCGCGGAACCAATTAAGCCCAGGGAAGCATAGCGGACCTTCTTGCGTCAGGCTCAGACTGGGCGGAGACCTGAAGGTGGCGGCCCAGGTGAGTTATCCGCATTCGGCGCCGCTGTTACGCTCTCCGATGCAGCGGTGATGTCATCATCCAATGCCGGGGAGCTCGAGGGACCGGCGGTAGGCTGTGAAGCAGACCGCACTAATCCCGAGCTCGGGGGAAGCAGGCAAGCGTGCCGTCCCTGTTTGGACATTTTTTTCCTTTTTGAGGGCGTCGAAAATCGACTGCTTGCATGTGAAGCATCTGAGACATGCACAACTAATCATGGTTTGTTTTGTTGTTACATGCCATCATGTTAATCCAATAGTAGACCGGTGGGCAACATAGTGTCATTTAAACAGTCCAAAAAGGTAAATATCAATCAAAATATTATCATTTTCTGTCTGCAAATATGTGCATATTCAATAAACCAACATTACACAACTTGAGCAGATCAAGCATCCTGATGAACACTCATATATCTTCATCTGAAGCGAGTATTCCATCAGCCAGAATCAAAAACTTCAGGATCAAAAGTTCCTCTCATTCACAATCATGTAGTATGTGATACAGGCTGTTTAAACTGTCAGGAGATGGATCCATGTGAGCACGTGAGTGCAACTTCAAGGCTGCATCCGAAACCAGGAAAATGCTACAAGAAGCTGTATACAAGGGTACCATGAAAATAAGGTGCTTTTCAAACTGTTCGGAGATCAGTTTCCTAAAGCATTCAATTCATTCAAAACAGCGGTAAGTTAAGCAATGAACTGATTAGGTATTAAGTCAGCTGCTTAACTAAACAGAAATCTGAATAAACTGATATCTTCCATTTAAAATACAATATAATTTTTCTTTTAGCAATTATATGTTTGTTACTATAATAAATTGTGAGATATGTCGGCTTTGTATCGGTCTATTGGCCACCCTGCTCTCTGGATATCGATATCGGCCATTAAAAACCCCACATCAGTCAACCACTGGTACACAGTAACCACAGCTATGAACCACAATATATACATAACATATATTCCAATGTACTAATGAATCTGCAAACACAAACCTCAGTATTTCCAGTGTACAGTGAGGACTCTTCAGTGCATCAGAGACCAACTTCACTCCTGAATCCTGCAGGTCATTGTTACTCAGGTCCAGCTCTCTCAAGGTGTTTAATGATTGTAGAACTGAAGACAAACTTTCACAGCACTGACCAGTGAATCTACAAGCTGCAAATCTAATAAATAAACAATGATTAGAAAGCAGTTTTATAAAATAAATGGTAATTCCATTTTTAATCGAATTAATTATATGGTGTCCTGATTAATTCATCGCGATTAATCGCATATACAAATATTTGCTGAGAAAGCCCCTCATATAACAATAATTCAATATAGAATCATTATACATATTTATATCAATATAATTATACATAGTTATCTTTAAATATAAAAAAATTATATATATATATAATTAGGGCTGTCGATTTAACGTGTTAATAACGTGCGATTAATTTTATAAAATTAACGCGTTAAAAAAATTAACGCTATTAATCGCAATGCCTGTTTGCACATGATGTCACGTCACTGCGTTGCTGTGGCGCGAAATGCAGATGGAGGGCAGAAAGTGATTTTCTACATAGGATTATTAGCATACAAGCACTATCACAAACTCAAAATGCCTATGTTTTGCATAGTTTACGGTTGCTCAAATTGACCAAATCGAGAAACTACAAGGAGCTTTTTATCGTGTACCAAATGTTGTTGTTCAAAATGGGGAAAATGCAAGAAATTGACTGAAAAACGCTGGAAAACCTGCATCTGCGGTTTAGAGGAGGGGAGTCGGATAATGCTCATGTCTGCAGTGAGCACTTCGTCAAAGGTAAGTTAATATAACTTATGTTGCTATGTTTATGTAACGTTAGCTGTTTCCGTACTTTGTAAAGTTAAAGAAATCGTTTTTTTCTTTTCTTTGTTTGAGTTTGTACCCCTGTAACTGAACAAAAATACGTAACGATAGCAAAGTCGAATTACAAAGCCTTTACAGGCGAACGTAAATAACTTACCCTGCCATGCAATTGCAATGAGCTGCAATGACTTCTCTGTCGTGTTTCGCGATGATCCATGTCTTTAGTTGCGTTTCGGCGGACCTTTGTGAGTGGTTAACCGAATCACGTAAACAACCGCAACGCTAACATCGAGAGGCGCCGAAATGTTTAATGTTTGTTGCTAGGTTAATCCACAGGACAAAAAAGTTGTATGCCTCTATACTTTTGAATGCTTTCATTTGTGTTCTGGAGTAGAAGGATGTCTGGAGGACAAGGTATTTGCTTATATCTACTGCCTCGATGGAAGGCAAGTATTCAGTTGAAAAATCACTCCTTTTCAAAACATAAGGATCAAGTCCAACATATGTTGTGATTTTCTGTTTATTACTTTCTCTCGTAATATTATCTAAACTAGTATAGTATGGACATTGCTCCATTGTGCTTTTCACTTCCTGCCCTCCATCTGAATTAAAATGTTTAATCGATTGACAGCCCTAATATAAATACATTACATTCTTGTGGCAGAAGAGTTAATCATTGATAAGACAAAAAGCGGCTTTAGAATACAATGTATTGTTTATGACCATATTATTGATCATAAGTCAGTCATTGGCATACAGTTCACAGCAATCCATTTCAAAAGTGAATTTGTCAATCAGTTGGAGATTTATTACGAGGGCTTGTTTAAGGTCCCGTTAATCTACACCTGCGTCAAACATACTTGTGTAGCGTCTCGGGTGTAATGCTTCATAAACATAAAATGTTTAGTTCACTGTTTCAAGTTAAATATAGTTTAATACTCAATCTTTAAACACATCTTGAGATCCCTTAGTTCGCATTTGTGCTCTTTCAAGTGTTTTGAAGGCAAGAATTTAACATATGGTTGCATTGTTCTACTGAAGTGTTTTCTTCACTGTATAAACTGTACATTGCTCATACAGCTGAAATTTCACTTATTGCCCTCTGGAGTAAGCAGGTGGTACTACAAGCTTGCATTTCTCAGGAATCTTCCTTATTATTGTGCGATTAATTGCATGATTTTTTTTTACGCTTTATTTTTTGTCAAATTAATCGCACTAAATTAACATGTTAAATCGAAAGCCTCAGTGCACTTATTACAGGGACAATTCCCCCAGAGCAACCTGGAGTTAAGTGCCTTGCTCCAGGATACAATGGTGGTGGCAGTGGGGATTGAACCAGCGACCTTCTGATTAACAGTTATCTGCTTTAGCCCACAATGCCACCACCACTCCTGATATGAAGTGTTGTGACAGTCACTGAGCCATTTATTGTTCCAATGTCTGATTATTTCTAATGAAAATCACTGACCTCAGTATTTCCAGTGTACAGTTAGGACTCTTCAGTGCATCAGAGAGCAGCTTCACTCCTGAATCCTGCAGGTCATTGTTACTCAGGTCCAGCTCTCTCAAGGTGTTTAATGATTGTAGAACTGAAGACAAATTTTCACAGCACTGACCAGTGAATCTACAAGCTGCAAATCTAATAAATAAACAATGATTAGAAAGCAGTTTTATAAAATAAATGGTAATTCCAGAGTGAATGGTCCACAGTTTGAGAAGTGTTGTGACTGTCATTGAGCAATTTATTGATTCAATGTATGATTATTTCACTGACCTCAGTATTTCCAGTGTACAGTGAGGACTCTTCAGTGCATCAGAGAGCAGCTTCACTCCTGAATCTTGCAGATCATTGTTACTCAGGTCCAGCTCTCTCAGACTTGAGGAGTTTGAGCTGAGAACTGAGGCCAGTGGTAAGCAACTTTTCTCTGTCAGATTGCAGCCCATCAGACTGAGAGAGAAATGACAAGATAACAGTGTGTTAATCTATAAGTTTTAGTGAAGGCTTCTCAGTACAGCTGTTGGGTACAAAGAAAAAATATATGGCCACTATGTTTGATTGCTCATAGTCGTTTGCACATTTTTTTAAGTACTTCTACTGTTAAGACCCGGTCTTGACTGCCCTACTTGTTTTTTTCTGGAGTTCTGTCTGTTTTGGTCCTTCTGTCCATTTGTTTTGAGCACATGTGCTCTCCTTACTCCGCCTCCTCATTCCCCCTTGCCACACCTCCTCATCTGATTCTTGTTGTGTTGATTGTCATCACCTGGGCCTCATGTGCTCTCCCTCTACATATTGTGCCTTCTACCCTCTAGTGCAGGGGTGCCCAATACGTCGATCGCAAAAGCAATGATGGTAGATCGCACAAAATGTAAATGTACTTTCGTTAAATTTTAATAAAAATAAATATAATGTCTTTCCTTCTTTTAGTTTCTATCTGACTTGCACTTAACAAGTAAATATTGACAAGGCGAGGTTTTGTTTATTAAGTTGCCATGACAACTATGTTAGCGCATACACGCCTTCCAAGGACTTCTGAGAACAGATCGCGAAATTGCGATTCTACTGCCCGGATTAGGCAAAACTGTCTGATTCCATTCAGTGCAAGTCATCAGAATAATGTAAATGCCCTGGCTATTGTAATCTATTGTGCTGTAGGTGTTTTGCGTTTAGTTTTAAAACTGAATGATATCAACATTGAACATTGTTATATATATTTTTATTAATTAGAAGATGAATTCCATGTAGGATACATGCAGTAGTCTCAACAAGCATTTTCTTATTTTAAATGAAACTGTTTTTTTTAGTTGGTAGATCTTATTGAGTAGGTCATTTAAAAGTAGATCATCACACAAAAAAGTGTTGGCACCGCTGTTCTAGTGTCTGTCAGATCATTTTGTGAGTTTGGTTAGTCAGTCATTCCTAGTCTGTTTCTTCAGTTGGTGTCTTGTTTATTTTCATAGTTTCATATTGATTGAATTAATTTTACTGTGAGTTTTTGGTTTGTATTTAGTTTTTTTTAATAAAAGCTCTTTATTAAAAAGCTGTTTAGCATCCCTGCACTTGGGTCCAAATTCCTGCAAAATATTGCGACGTTTGTGACTTTTTGTCCCGAAAACACAACTCTAATGTATGATGGAAGTGAAGTTAGGTAAATTAAGCAGTTTAGAAATGATTTAGGCCTATCGTGATTTCACAGCATAATACTTGTAGCTACTTTAAACTGTTAATCACACAGTTATAGCCTCTGTGTTCATTGTTATGTTAACATTTTCATTTATGCAAATCATGACTAATTCCTTCTAACAATTCATTCTAATGAAAGAAAATTAAACATACATGATTTATACATAAGCCTCTGAAATCAATCTCTGAAAACATTGTTTTCTCAGGTGCAAAAATCACAAAATAATTCCACAAATTGACATCAGCCTTCAACATGCTCCAAGTAATCAAGGTTGTTGGGTGTTCCAGTTAAACCCATTGCATGTCTTCCGTCAGTAGTGGACACTCACGCAACATAAGCAGCAACGTACATCCAAGTCCATGAGACAGAGTGAAGTTTGGAAGGGAAGGGGATACAATTTTTAAATGGACGGTAGCCTTGAGCAACGCATTCCTGAGGCGGGAATTAGGCAAACGTGCCACATAGTTACATAGCTATGTCACAGAAGTAAAGGCAAGACTGCAAACCAGGTGTTTCAGGCAGTTCAGGAGCAGTGTTTTCTGTGGGAGAGAGTAACTCCCTTTGGCATGGAATTTGTGCTTTGTTACTTTGCAGACTTTTAACTTGCACAAACAGCTATATTGCACACTAAAGGAAAGGTAATGTCCTAATGAGTATAATAGGGCCTCTTTAAGACTAATCCAGACACTATTTAGGCAATTTACTGTTTTAACAAAATGTAAACAACAAAATTATGTCACTGTGACATCAGCGTAAGCAACAACTTGCTACAACAAAAAAAGAGTAAATTGTTTTGCTGAGTTTTCAATGGCATCAAATGTAAGTGCTGAAAGTGTGGCCCCGTTTTTTGGGCCACCGTGTAAAACACTTGGCATTATGCTGACAAGCCAATTTTCTCTACCAATCTTTTAAAGAGAAAATAAGGCTTTGACATCTTGTATTTATACTTACACTCCTATAATGACATGAGAGATTTCAGAAGACATAACAACATTTCTGATAAGTGAACACAGTGATCAACGATGCTCTCTTTTTTATGGTGCATTTAGAGAATTTTTAGGGAGAGAATGTTTCAGTGCACTGGAACGATTTTGCGATTGGGTCATCCCTAAAAATGTCCAACTCTCTGATCAATGCTTTGATTAGTGAACAAGAGAGATGATTGAGATACACCTAATGAATATTATTGTGTGCACTCAACTTCAACTGCAGCTTGCCTTACCGATCTGCGAGATGTACGGTTGCAGTCGTGGGAGGAGTTGAAAACGGAGCCGTCAAGCCGGACACATTCTGCTTCATGACATGTGCTGAACACACATTAGTCACAGAAGATCCCACTATGATTGCTTTGTTTATTACAGATGAAGTGTAAATCAGAACTCAGGATTTAAATTTACATATAAAAACCGAAAAAACATTACTGATTTGAAAAGATTGAGTTCTTCTAAATACAGCGCCTGCTGTGTATACAAGAAGTCCAATAAAAGTTTAATTATTTTGATACCAATAAAGGAGTCCATATTTTTAGTAATTTGGAATAGTTTTTAGGAATAAACATGATATTACTATGATAAACATATTATAATATGAGATAAATATTGTGCTGTTATAAAAACATTAATTAGTGAGAGTTTATTGGAACTGGAGATTTCATAATTAACACCTTGTTAATGGCATACCACCATACTACTCTTATTTCTTTCTCAGACGGACTTAGCTGAAGTAGTAAAAGGTGCATGTGTCATTTGATATTTATATGCATCCCATGAAAGACACGTCACCATTGTCATCTGTGATTCTGGCCAATCATGAATAAGTTGTGACATCATCAGAGCTCTTGCAACCACTCTGGAAAAGCTGCGTTGGCTGTGCCAGCCGGCTGCTCTTGAATCGCACACAAGGTACTTTAATGGCATACATCAAGGTGACGCGGCACTGACGCCATCTTAAGTCACACAACATTTCTAACCGACATGCACTGCTTCAAGTCAAACTCTGAATGGATCTGATCACACAGCGCTGCATGAAGTTAAACATCTATTGATTACACTTAGATTAAAACATTACCTACAGATGATAACTCAATATTTACCACCAAATTCTCTTTTCCTCTGTGTACAATCTTCTAATTTAACAATAATGTCACCTCAATAAATCAGCCAACAAAGTTAAACACTTGACATAAAGCCGTCTAAACAAATAATTCATTACCAATCTAAATAAATGTTGATCGCTATATTATTCACATCTTAATGCAATTTTATATATTATAGTATAACATAATTTAACATTGTTTTTAGTAAAATCCATTAAAGGATTATCAAAACAGAAACAGAAAAACTGTGTAAAATAAACATTTCAGGAATAAAGGAAGCTACAATATGACAAATAAATTAATAAAGTATAAAACAAATCAAATCCTTAAAATATTAGTAATAATTATTCAGTATTATAATAATAAACTTGAGTCCCCCAATAATAATTCAGTATTGTATAATATTTAACTGGGTTTTTGCACATCATGTTCATTAAAGAAATGTTTTAGTAAAAATATATACAGGTAAATTATAATTTTTTTATTAGTCAGATTTTTATTGTACATGGATGCATCAGTACAAATTATTAAGTATTGTTTTGAATTTATTTAGTGGAAAAACTGTAGAAAACCTGCTTTTGTTATTTTAAAATAGATTTGTCTTACTTTGCATTAAACATCTATTTGGCTACAATGTTTAAAATGAAGGTTTCTCTGATTGCAAAAATAATAAATAAATCAAAAGACCAAACAATCATCATCCAAACAGCATAAAGGGTTGTTTGTAGTATAACAAAATACAAATTAAAATCTAACCTCTGCTATTTAATTACAATAAAGTGAGATTAAAACACTAAATTACTCACTCAGCTTTTCTGGATGCTTTGATCACCGGCAGCAGCCTCAGAAGACATTCATGTGATGGATCATATTTCCTCAGATTAAACTGATCAAGCTCCTCTTCTGAGTTCAGCAACACAAACACCAGAGCTGACCACTGAGCAGGAGAGAGACTGACTCCAGAGAGACGATTAATATCTCTTCTGTTCACGTATGTTTGTACTTCCTGCACTAGAGAATGATCATTGAGTTCATTCAGACAGTGGAACAGATTGATGGATTTCTCTGGAGAGGGATTCAACCTGATCTTCATCTTAATGTACTCAACTATTTCCTGTTTGCTGTCAGAGCTGCTTCCTGTCCTTGTCAGTAGGTCTCGTAAGATTGTCTGATTGGACTTCAATGAGAGACCCAGAAGGAATCGAATGAAAAGGTCCAGGTGTCCGTTCTCACTCTGTAAGGCCTTGTCCACTTCACTCTTCAAGAAATCGCTCATTCTTGATTTGTTTTGCAGAAACCTGAATAAAGCAGCGAGAAACTCCTGAATGCTTAGATGCACAAAGCTGAACACCTTCCCCAGTTTCAGTTCAAACTCCTCTCTGAAGATTTGGGTACAAACTCCCGAGTACACTGACGCTTCTCTGACATCAATGCCACACTCTCTCAGGTCCTCCTCATAGAAGATCAGGTTCCCTTTTTCTAGCTGTTGAAATGCCAGTTTTCCCAGAGACAGAATCCTCTCTCTAGCCTGCTGAAGATCCACCTCACATTTCCCATAATACTTCTGGCTCTTCAGTTTGCTCTGAAAGATCAGGAAGTGTGTGAACATTTGAGTGAGAGTCTTGGGGATCTCTGCACTCTCTGCTTCACTCAACAGTCTCTGGAGAACAGTGGCTGAAATCCAACAGAAGACTGGTATGTGACACATGATGTACAGGCTTCTTGATGATTTCATGTGTGTGATGATTCTGTTGGCCAGACGCTCATCTTTTATTCTCTTCCTGAAATACTGGTCCTTCTGAGGGTCATTGAAGCCTCGTACATCTGTGAGCTGGTCAACACACTCAGGAGGAATCTGATTGGCTGCTGCTGGTCGAGAGGTGATCCAGAGCAGAGCAGAAGGAAGCAGATTCCCTTGATGAGGTTGGTCAGCAGCACATCCACTGAGGCCGATTCTGTCACATCACACAAAATATAATTGTTCTGGAAATCTAGAGGAAGTCGACACTCATCCAGACCATCAAAAATGAAAATGACTTTGTAGTCATCAAGGAATGTTGATCTCAGTTCTTTTGTATCTGTGAAAAACTGATGAAGAAGATTCATCAAACTGATATTTTTGTGCTTCATCAGATTGAGCTCTCTGAAAGGAAGTGGAAATATGAAGTGAACATCCTGATTTGCTTTTCCTTCAGTCCAGTCCACAATGAACTTCTGCACAGAGACAGTTTTTCCAATTCCAGCAACTCCTTTAGTCAGCACAGTTCTGATGGCTTTGTCTTGTCCAGGTAAGGCTTTAAAGATGTCATTGCATTTGATTGGTGTTTCCTGTGTCTCTGCTCTCCTGGATGCTGTCTCAATCTGTCTCACCTCATGTTCATTATTGATCTCTGCACTCCCTCCCTCTGTGATGTACAGATCTGTGTAGATCTCATTCACAAGTGTTGAGCTGCTTTGATTTGACATTCCTTCAGTAATTCTCTGGAATTTCTCTTTTAGTTTTGTTTTGAGTTTTTGTTGATGCACAGAAATCAGTTCTGATGTAAAGAGGAAAAGAAATGGGAATTATAATTGATGTTGATGTTTAATGGTCATTAGACATTAAGTTTATTTTCTTTCACTAATATTGAGTGAATCCAGACTCTGTGTGTTTCCTCTGAAGGTGACGTGATGTAATAGTGACGTGAGTGCGAGCTCTTACTGGTTTGAAGTGTGTTAGCGAGGTCTGTCTGCTTCATCTTCTTCAGGACGTGCAGTGTGATCTTCAGAAACCCCTCTCTGACTCTGCTCAGACCTTCATCATCCTCCTCCTCTCTCTCAAAGCATGCTGGGGAATCTGAGATCAGTAGTCTCTTGATACTCTTCAGCTCTTTTTTCATCAGAGAGATGATTTTGTGCTGAAGTTCCTGAAATCAGTGAACATTCAAACAACAAACTTCATTCAGTAACAGAGAGGAACTGAAGGATCAGTGGACAAGAATCACCACTCATTTTATTTGTGCTTTAGTTGTCTTGAATTCATTCATTTGTGTGTGTGTGTGTGTGTGTGTGTGTGTGTGTTATTAAGATGAGGGTGAAGCTAAAAAAAAACAGCCTGTACGTGTGTGGTCTCACTCTCTCGATCTCTCACACACCTCAAAAATGGAGTCCAATGGCACTTTCCCAGCAGTTGACTCTGATTCATCCTGTTTGTTTCTGTAGTTGATCAAAGACTCTCCTGAACTGAAGTTAAATGGTTGATGCATTGACCCGTCACTCTTCATGGACACACAGCTGGGTTCAGGAGATTCTCCATGAATGACACTAAAACAGCAATTAAACAGTAATCTGAAAAATATAATTTCAACATCCAGTTCAATAAAACACATTTAATGATGTGTCTTATTATTATATGTCACAGAGAACTTGCAATGTTTAACTGAGAAATCCTGAAGCTGCAGTGAGGACGTGTGTTTTATTTGATCATTCAGAACACAATGAGCTTCAAAATACGACATAACGGGACATTACAAGCAGGGGCGGGATTACGATTTCTGAGGCCCCATTTGGAAGAATTATGTAAAATTGATTTTAAATCATAATTTTAAATTCATCCTATAAGCCGTTGTAGCAAAGTACATTCAAAATGTTTAATGAAATAAAAATCTAGTTAATTATAATGAATGATGTTTTCCAGTTGTTGTTGTTTTTTGTGAACAGGGTGTGCAAGAATCGACTACTTCACCCAGTAACATTTTGGAATTTAGTTGGTATTTATTAATATTATAACCATCAATTACAGCATTTATTGTTGTCCAGTTTGTCATTATAAGATGATACAGTATTATTATTATTATTACTTTGAGGATTAATATATTAGTATTATATTTCTGTCTTATTTACTTTCTCCTGGATCTTATATTCTGACGCTGCAGTTTTTTGTTCACCATGTTGTAAAAGGCAGTTCCCCTTCTGTCGCTCTCTCCACGTTGTGTCGGAGAAGCGACACTAGGGGTCTCTCTTGAGCGCCGATATTCACCTCTGACCTATTGAAAAGGGCCAATGAGAGTTGGCAGTCAGTATTTGCATACCCCGCCCCCGCATACGGGTATTTAAGCGGGGCAAATACGAAAGTTTAGTCAGAAAATTTCTTCGGAGCCGATGGTCTGTTTGCAGTCTGCTGCGAGAATACACACCCTGAACGTTCCTGTATCTCTGACGATCTGCTTGCTGTTGGATTTGACGGCGCACAACAGCGGCTTTCTCTGTACTGTGCACGCCGTGCATTGTTGCCCCTGAGCGCTTCGACAGCGCAGACACACACACACACACACACACACACACTGTGTATTAAAAGAGTGATTTCCTTTAAAAGAGCAAATTTCTCTAAAAGAGCAAACACAGCGGCGAACGTCCTTTTAAGGACGCGTCTTTTTCAAGAGGCCTTTCCGCCCCTGTGTTGTTCCTGGATGCGGTAGAAGTCTCTCCACTTCAGACGGCCACAGGCGATGTCTCGTGTGTTTGGGCCGCGATCACAACGAGGCGGC
The DNA here is from genome assembly GCF_025860055.1 of Xyrauchen texanus. NCBI lineage: Eukaryota > Metazoa > Chordata > Actinopteri > Cypriniformes > Catostomidae > Xyrauchen > Xyrauchen texanus. The sequence goes on from NC_068285.1 coordinate 2,523,638, forward strand.
GTTTGTGGATGGTTCATGTTCTCACTGCGAGAACATGACCATGACCACGTTGCGGTCACGGCTTGCTTTCAAAAGAAAGCAAGCCACCCCAGCCGCACCCCGCATTGCTCCTTCTTGAAGACGATGCGGTTGGCGCTGGGGGTGATTTGGGGGCGGCAGTGGGTGCGGTTTTGCCGGGTAGCCCCCCGCGAACCTCCCGTTCCCCGACACGCTCGCTGGTCCCCGTCCAAGCTCGCGGCGATAGCGGCTCGCCTCACGGCCTGGCCGTCTATCCTCCCGAGTCCGAAGCAGATGAGCTCGCCGCTGCATCGGAGAGTGCGGTGTCTGATGCCGAAGACTCCCCTGGACTGCCACCTTCGGGCCAGCAGGCCCAGGCTGAGGCCAACGCTCAGATGTCCGACATGCTTTCCCGGGCCGCCGTGAGCGTGGGGTTGGATTGGAACCCTCCATCCTCCCCACAGCCTTCGCGGTTGGATGATTGGTTCCTGGGGGCAGCGCGCCGTTCGCGGCCTCACATCCCCCCGGTCCCGTTTTGGTGCATGATGAGCTGACGTCTACGTGGAGAGCCCCGATCTCCACTCGTCTAGGTGAAAACCGCTCCACTATCTCCACCCTTGACGGCAGAGAGCGCCACGGATACGGCGCGATTCCCCAGGTTGATAGGGCAGTTGCGCACCATCAATGCCCCGGTAGCCCTACCTCCTGGCGCGGTCGCCCCGTACTCCCATCCAAGCCCTGTAGGACAACATCATCGCTTAACGCGAAGGCCTACAGTGCGGCTGGATGCGCTGCCACCGCCCTGAATGCGATGGCCCTCCTGCAAGTCCACCAGGCCAAAGCTCTCAAAAACATGCACGGGGGGTGGACCTGATCCTGATGTGCTGCAGGAACTGCACTCAGTGACCGACCTCGCCCTGAGAGCGACGAAGGCCACAGCGCAGGCACTCGGACAGACGATGGCCACCCTAGTGGTCCAGGAACGCCATCTTTGGCTCAATCTGGTCGAGATGCGTGAGGCTGACAAGAATACGCTTCCTGGGCGCACCTGTCTCCCAGATTGGCCTTTTCGGTGACACCGTCGAGGACTTCGCCCAACAGTTCTCCGCGGTGAAGAAGCAGGCGGAGGCCATCTCCCACATCATGCCCGCCGCCAGACCTGCGCTACGGGCCCTGCCCCTTCTGCCCGCCGAGGGCATCCCCTGCTGAAGAAACCAGCTTCTGCTCCACCTCAACCGGGCCCAGCTCTCAGCCCCAGCATCGAGCACTCCGCTGGCGGCGTGCGCCCCTGTCTCACGAACCCCCTCTAGGACCGGAAGGCTCCCAAGCGTTCCTGAGACAGCCAACCCAGAGCCCAAGGCGTTAGCTCGGAGGTGGTAAGACCGCTCCGTCCCGGTGGAGGGCGGGAGGAGAATCCTTTGTTTTTCATTTGCCACACCCCTGGCGGGGCTGTGGTACCCACATTGTCAATAAAATAGCTATTTCCTCTGGGTCACCTGGCCGCCAAATGCCGTTCTCACGGCAATCTGCTTTCAGATCACGACAGTCCGGTACACGGACGCGGCGATCCCGCCTTCCGCTTGCCCTCGACTGCCCCGGCTGGCCGGTTCAGGCGAGTCCAGAGGACGCCAGCATCAGACCTCCTCCTCAGTCACGAACCAGCCCCTGCCGGGTCGCGTGAGCAAGGTAAGTGCTTTGAGTCTATTCTCAGCACCTCAGCCTCAGGCCGCAACGAAGCCACCCGGCGCTGCATTACCTGTTCCGCCCGGCTGCGAGGCCCGCTCGGTACGTCCAAAATACTCGTCCCTTTGGTGCCCCTAAGCGCCAGAGCTGGGAAGCATGGCTTTCGCTTCCCAACGCATCATTCTGGCTGCACGGACCATTCGACTTCGATTCACGCCAATTCAGTTTGCCCGGCTCCGCCCCCTTTCAGGAGCGTCCGCTTTCCGCAGTACACGGCGAGCATGCCAGTTCCTGCGCGCGAAATCGCGACCCTCTTAGCCAAGAGCGAGTAGAGCCCGTCCCTCCAACTGAAATGAGGAAGGGTTTCTACAGACCTTACTTCATTGTACCCAAGAAAGCGGCGACTCACGACCAATCCTGGACCTCGCGAGTTTTCAATGCGGGCCTTGTTAAAACTCACGTTCAAAATGCTCACGCAGAGAAATATTCTGGCTGGCGTTCAGCATCTAGATTGGTTAGCAGCGGTAGACCTGAAGGGCGCGTACTTCCACGTCTCAATTCTGCCCGCGACACCGACCCTTCTTCACGGTTGGCGTTCGACGGCCAGGCGTTTCAGTACAAAGTCCTCCCTTCGGCCTGTCTCTGTCCCTCGCGTCTTCCACGAAGGTCGCAGAGGCGGCCCTTGCCCCGCTCATGAGTAGCCGGCATCCGCATACTCAACTACCTCGACGACTGGCTCATCCTAGCACACTCTCGAGAGTTACTATGCACACACAGAGACCAGGTGCTCCGGCACCTCAGCCGCTTGGGGCTTCAGGTCAACTGGGAAAAGAGCAAGCTCACTCCGGTTCAGAGCATCTCTTTTCTCGGGCTGGAGTTAGACTCAGTCTCAATGACAGCACGTCTCCGCAGCGGCGTGCTCAGTCGGTGCTGGACTGCCTCGCTTCATTCAAGCCAGGCACAGTGGTCCCTCTAAAACTTTTCCAGAGGCTCCTGGGGCATATGGCGTCCTCCTGCGTCGGCGCCGCTGGGGTTGATGCATATGAGACCACTCCAGCACTGGCTCCAGACTCGAGTCCCGAGACAAGCATGGCACCACGGCACGCATCGGGTAAGAATCATCCCCGCCTGCCTCAAAACACTCCGACCCTGGACAGACCTCTGCTTTTTACAGGCAGGAGTGCCCCTGCAGCAGGTGTCCCGACGCGTTCTGGTCACAACCGGCGCTCCCGGTCGGGTGGGGTGCCGTGTGCAGCGGGCACGCAGCAGCGGGCCGTTGGAAAGGGGCCCCGCTGAGTTGGCACATCAACTGCCTGGAGTTGCTGACCGTCCTTCTTGCTCTCAGGAAGTTCCTCCCGTTAGTTCGGGACAAACATGTCCTCGTGAGATCGGACAGCACCGCGGTGGTGGGTACATAAATCGCCAAGGCGCCGTACGCTCCCACCAAATGTCACAACTCGCCCGCAGTCTCCTCCTATGGAGCCAGCAGCGACTCAGGTCGTTGCATGCCACTCACATCCCCGGCAAGCTCAATGTCGTAGCGGACGCGCTATCACGACAACGCCTGCCCGGCGGGGAGTGGAGGCTTCACCCCCAGTCGGTCCAGCTGATTTGGGAGCGGTTTGGCAAGGCCCAGGTAGACCTGTTCAGCGCCCAGGGTACCTCCCACTGCCCGCTCTGGTGCGCCCTAACAGAGGCTCCCCTCGGGACAGGCAGCTGGCACACAGCTGGCCCTCGGGGCTGCGCAAGTACGCATTTCCCCAGTGAGCCTTCTTGCACCGGTGCTGTGCAAGGTCAGGGAGGATGAGGAGCAAGTCACATTGGTGGCCCCCTACTGGCCCACTCGGACTTGGTTCTCGGAACTCAGGCTCTCATGACAGCTCCTCCCTGGCGAATTCCTCTGAGAAAGGACCTCCTCTCTCAGGGACGGGGCACGCTCTGGCACCCGCGCCCAGACCTCTGGAACCTCCATGTCTGGTCCCTGGGCCGGGACGCGGAAGAGCTAGCCGGCTTACCGGCGACCGTTGTGAATACAATTAACCAAGCCAGAGCCCCTCTACCAGGCACCTTTACGCCCTAAAGTGGCGCTTGTTGCAGATTGGTGCTCTTCCCGAGCTGAAGACCACGAGAGATGCGTGATTAGGTCAGTGCTTCTGTTCCTACAGGAGAGGCTGGACAGGAGGCTGTCCCCGTCCACCCTCAAGGTGTATGTTGCGCTATTGCGCCACCACGATCCTGTAGACGGCAAATTCTGGGTAAGCACGACCTGATCCTCAGGTTCCTGAGAGGCTCGGAGGTTGAATCCCTCCCGGCCAGGCCTAGTTCCCTCCTGGGATCTCTCGGTAGTCTTGGCAGGACTCCAGAGACCTCCCTTTGAGCCTTTTGAATCAGTTGGACACAGGGCCCTCTCCCTGAAGACGGCCCTGCTGATCGCGCTCGCCTCTATCAAGAGGGTCGGGGGACCTGCAAGCGTTCTCTGTCAGCTGACACTTGCCTGGAGTTCGGTCCGGCAGATACGTCTGTGATCCTAAGACCGCGACGGGCTATGTGCCCAAGGTTCCTACCACACCATTCCAAGATCAGGTAGTGAACCTGCAAGCGCTGGCCCGGGAGGAGGCAGACCCAGCCCTTTCGTTTCTATGTCCAGTGCGCGCCCTGCGCATTTACCTGGACCGCACACAGAACACCAGACGCTCTGAGCAGCTCTTTGTCTGCTTCGGGGGACGGCAGAAAGGGAATGCCGTCTCCAAACAGAGGCTCGCCCACTGGGTTGTCGACGCCATCACACTGGCTTATCACACCCAGGCCGTGCCCCTACCCTTCGCGGTCCGAGCTCACTCAACAAGGGGTGTTAGCGTCCTCGTGGGCACTGGCCAAGGGCACCTCCCTAGCAGACATCTGTAGAGCCGCGGTTTGGGCAACACCTAACACCTTCGCGAGGTTTTACAACCTCCGCGTCGAGTCAGTTGCGTCTCGTGTTTTGTCAGGTCCGAGCCCGTAGAACTCGGTAACACGTAGACCGGCCGGGTGGATCGCTTGCACCCAGCGCCCTTTTCCTGACGTCAAGGTTAAGTAGTGCGCCTTTTTTCCCAGGGCGCCCCACTCCGAGTCGGGAACCTGGTCGATTCCTCCCCAGCCCTCCAGGTCCGCGGTTCAGCGGAGGAACTCGCCGACCCAAGCCACTGCGGGTACCCTGTTGGCTACCCTGTACTGGTATAGGTGCTCCACAGGTAAGGCCTCCTGCTCGGACTCCCCCTGTGTGTATTTCCACGGTTATGTCCCCTTACGAGCGGAGGGGTAGCAACGTGTAGCAACTCCCCCCTTTCGAGGCTGGATCTACCACTGCACCATACTTTCCACACGAGCCCTAAGACGGCCGTGTGACGTGTCTACCACTTTTCCTCCCCAAGAAAAAGGGCAGGTGTGGTCTCCGCAGGGTCTGGGTAAGACCCCCTTCCCTATATGCGTGTAAGGGCCCCGGCCGTGATTGCTCTATGCGAGAAACATAGAGAGAAAAGATGCCCAGCCAGGCTGGCCCATTCCCATGTTGGCAAACAATGCCTTGTTCCCCTCTCAGGGTAACTAGAAGGATCCCGATGTTCGTATGGGGCATTGGGGAAGAGTACGATGCAGCCAGGTACAGGCGATCGCAGCACTGGATGAATCCCTACCCACCTCTGTATCGGCAGTTCACGTACACGGTTCAGCACATGGCAAGATTGGAATGGGTCCCTAGTGTCGCTTCTCCGACACAACGTGGAGAGAGCGACAGAAGGGAACGCTTGGTTATGTATGTAACCTCCGTTCCCGAGGGAGGGAACGACACGTTGTGTCTTTCCTCCGCCATGTCGCTGAACCGAACCACTGTTGTGGCCGGACCATTTCCGGCTCCTCAGAAAAATCCTGACTAAACTTCCGTATTTGCCCCGCTTAAATACCCGTATGCGGGGGCGGGGTATGCAAATACTGACTGCCAACTCTCATTGGCCCTTTCAATAGGTCAGAAGTGAATATCGGCGCTCAAGAGAGACACCTAGTGTCGCTTCTCCGACACAACGTGTCGTTCCCTCCCTCGGGGAACGGAGGTTACATACGTAACCAAACGTATTTTATGTTGACATCGTGGCAACATTCTTAACATTAACAGTAAACACACAAACACTGCGGCCATCACACACTAGAGCAGAAGGGAAAAACATTTATCAAGTGCTGAAACTTTACTTGGTGCAGAACAAGCTGGAATAATGTTAAACATTGTAACAGTCACCTCTTTGCAACCTGAACGTTAAATCTTTGTGACACCTGCGTTAAAAACAATCTAGACACAGAACGCAGGTGTCTCGACATGCATTTCTGAAACCTGAAGTTCTTATTAACTTCAAACAGTGTCTAAAAATGTGTCTGCCCTGTTTCTCCCGTCATCTGTTCCCCATAGACTACACTTCCCATAATTCCCTGCCCTCATCACTGCCAGCTGTCTCCTGTTGTCCTCACCCGTGTTTATTTTGTCATTAGTCCTTTGTGTATTTAAAGCCCTGTTTGTTTGCTCACCGGTTGTCAGTTGTTGAATGTATTCATGTCTTGTTCTAAGCCCTGTTCTTGGTTTTTCTTTATACTCTTGAGTTACCGTGTTCATCTTTTGTGTTCATTAAAAGCTGCACTTAGATCCTCATTCCTCGTCAGCCTCATTACTCGGTCACTGTGTCATCTTTTGTTATCTTTTTGTTTTGTTTATAATCAATTTTTTTACATTTATATTTTCATTTTTTACACTGGATTCTTTCTAATGGTCCCTCAGACTGTGGTGTACACGTTCATACTGTCAGTCAACATGAGAGTCCTCACCTCACATCAGCACAAGGGGCTCCTGAACTGAATTTGATTGGAGGATCCATTGACCCGTCACTCTTCATGGACACACAGCTGGATTCAGGAGATTCTCCATGAATGACACTAAAACACAACAGCAATTAAACACTGTTTTAAAAACTACAAACTCTCAGAAACACTCTTTTACTCTCATCAGTTTCTCAGTTTTACTCTTCCCAATATTTCTCTCTTCTTCAAGGGGGTAACATGTTATTTTCCAGTGTTTGGTCATGTTTAATGCACAGTCCTAGTTCAACATTCAGCAATTCTGCTTATTTGATGAAGATATATAAGGGACACATAATAAGGGGGTGAGGTTATAATAACACATATAATAATATATGTTATTAATGAATTAATTGAGAACATTCTTGACCCATGAAAATACATCATTATTATGTTAAAAATATATATTTTTTAAAAATTTTCAGTTAATTGTCTTCTTTATCTTATTTATGTATACAATTTGGATGGTTTATACTTTATTTTGTTTTTTATTTTTTTTCCTTCACCTGTTCTTGTCTTTATGATTGTATTCATACATTGTTTGATCTTATTGAACATTTAAATAAATGTCCCTTATGTGTGCATAATTTTATCTTTAAATCTTTAAATATGGGACGATTGTGCTAATAAATCCTATTGATTCAATATGGGACGCATCATTTTATCTTTAAATATGGGACGATCCCTTGTTTTACAGGACAGGTGGCAACCCTAAGTGGTGGTGTGCTAATAAACCCATGCTTCAGTTCAACTCACTTGTGGAAGACTTTATCTGTCTGTCTAGTGGATGAAGGGGGACTCTTTTACGAGGTCAGAATTACTTTCAGCTACGACCGAAGAGGTTCAAATTTTCATGCCAATAAATGCACAGAATTGATGTACACTATACAATGCAATGTGCTGCTTTCTGAAAAACTGTTTTCACAAGAATTAAATCATCAAATTTACATTTACAGGAGAAACATGCACACAAATGACCTTGTGGCATGGGGGGGCGTGATCGTGTGTCAGTCTGTGGGAGAGAGAGAGAGCGGTAAGGCTTGTCACCTGGTTTGTAATGATCTCTAACACCTGTGTCTTGTTGTAGTGATACGTAGAGAGACATTTAAAGGGACGCTGAGTGTCGAGAGGGAGAGAGATCCAGAAAGCTCCACAGACTGAGTTTGCCATTGTTTGGGTTGGGTTGGTTTGGTTTGGTTTGGTTTATGTTCAATGTATATACGAGACAGAAAGTAAAAGTCCTTATCTCAAACCTGCTTCACTGTCTCCTAACTCCTCCATTGCTCAACGAACCTGTTCACAGACCTTTGACCCCAATCCTAAATAATGTACATTTTTCCAGTTCTGTCTGTGACTGAATCAAACCGGTCTCACTGTCATCTGACTGTAGATCTCACTTTACCCTAAAGCTGTTTTCACATGTTTATACTTGAGATAATCCAGTCTGTTCTCATTTCTCTTCAGTGTTTTTATACTGTAGTGTTGTGCAGCATATCAGAAATATCTATCAGTGTATTTTATTAAAGCATTGAAATCCTCTGACCTCTTGACCTTCCCTGTGTCTGTCTGTCCACTGAGATCCTTTGTGGAGTCCATGACATCATCTGAACAGTCCACTGAACACCTGTCAACAAACGGGACATCATCTATATTTGTGACGTCTTTATTTGTTCAATACTGACACATATTTGTTTTTATTTGTCCTCTAGAATATTCCATTAGAAATGAATCAATGAGGTTCAATTGCAGACTGTCAGCTTTTATGACATGTTAAACACCAGCATAAAGAGAAAACATCAGAAGACTCAACAGAAGAAAACAAAGCAACGTTTCAAGTCAATAGAAGAAATAACATTTCAGTGCCAAAGAAACTGAACACATACTGACAATTCAGATAAAAGAGCAAAAGTCTCAGTATCTGTTTGTTCTGCTGTGATTAATACTTAGATATCTGTTAGATGTCTTACTGTAGCTGATAGTTTGAAAGGTTTATTATTGTTGTCTTGTGAGTTTTGGTTTGTTTAACAGCAGTTCAGTACTCACCTGTCAAGAACTGTTGATGTTCCTCTTTACTGACTAGAATATCACCTACAAAATACTTCACAAGGAATTTATTGATTGTTTCAGACGATTCAGTGGAACAAAAACTGTCGAACTTTCTCTCTGTTTCTCTCGTAGTGTAATTTCCTGCTCTTGTCACCCAAATGAACCATGGTACTTTACTCAGTCATAAAACCAGTCTCTGATTACACTGTTTTTACAGCCATCTGCAATGATTTACCAACAGTCTTAAAACTCTGAGTGTCATAAAACACGTTTGATTTGATGCAATCATCAGTAGATCTATTTATTTTATACAAGTAATTTAGTAAGTAATTTTTATTTCTATAGTTTCTAGAACAGATGTCACAAAGTGCTTAACATTCACAATATAAAATCAAAGAAGCACATATTATTAGGTGTTTGTATTGTGTTTATATTTTTGTCATTTGTCAATTTGCAGATGTAAAATGCAGGAATTGCAGTGAAAAACCAAGAACAGATGTAAGAACAATCACAATAGCAGCAGTCACAGTTACAGTGTTCATGATTGTGATTTTTATGATGACAAACCAGTGATTTATGGCTGAACTATCCCTTTAAAGCAGGTGTCAGGAACCTTTTTTTCACTAAGGATTTTTTTATTTTTGGTTGATGCATTTTTTCGAATGTAACATTTCATTTTAAATATCGTGATATCCGATTATATGTTGACCCTATCGAGGGTAAGTGAATATTTTGGCTTTATTGATTTTGCTTTAAAAATTTATTACATTTTTTTTTTTTATTGAAACATGAAAAACTTAAACAAAAGACATTTCTAAATTCAAATTACACTTTAAATGAAATGATATATAAGCACCTCCCCAAATCCAAACATTTACCGCCTCCATTTGCCATCACGCAAGTATCACAACAAGTGAAAAATTACTTAATAGCCTACAAATGAATAACTAAAGACAATTACAACTGTATAGATAATTATAATAATCATCATAATAAATATAATCATGTTTAATCAAACGTGCGTTTTTGTGTCTAATTTCTTGTCATACATTAAATGACTCTGAGAAGTCTTACAGGTCGTCCTCCACAGTGTCGGTACATCAGCAAAATTATGAAAATCTGCATTAAAATCTGCTTTTGGCGGGAGTTCATTTCAAACCTGTTGTGACGTTGACTTTGGTGTGTTGTAGAAATTTTGATGCTCATTGATCAGTAATAGTCATTATAGGGGAATGCCCCTGTGTCTGAGGGATGCAGAGGGGGAGGATCTGCTTCTGTCAGAAAACCTTGGGATAAAAGAGTATAAAATACAAGTCAGCCCTCCCCTCTTGGTCCCACTCACGGCACTCGACTAGAGGCTGCTATGTTCTGTGGAGCGAGTGCAAGAAGTTTTCTAAACAGAGACTGAGTTCTCGCATAAATTGAGTAGGTCAAGATTTTGCTTTCTGGCAATGAATGAGTCCTCACAAAATTGTTAATTAGGTTAGGTGAAATACTGAGCGCTGGAACATCCTCCAGAGAAAGATTTTGGGCAAACCGTAATTAACAAAGCACAAGACTGCACCCTTAACTGATCTTGGGTTAAGAAATCAGATCTGTTGGAGACGTCCTACAGATTATAAGACGTGCGTCGAAAAATCCACAGAGAAACAGAAACAGCCAGTATGGGGAAATCTCAGAGCAAGCTTGCCAAATTTGATACACCGGGTTTTCTGTCAAATGAGGAAAAAACTATAGGAGAATCAGTGGAACAGGGCAGCGGGGCACAAAAAGGTTGTTGTGGCTGTGTTCAACATGTGTGCAAAGAATGTGAACAGACAGTGGGCTGTTGCTTTAAGGAAGCAGATAGAAGAGAACAATGTAGGGTTGAAAAGGTGGAATGTAAAATAAAATGTGTGAAAGATCTGTTTGTGTGTCAGCACCACCAGAAAATTTGTATTTATTTATTCTTTTGAAAAGTATGTTTGTGTTTTCCCACATGCAACGACGATTGTGCCGGTGCCGCCGGCATACAAACATCACTATCCCGTGGCAGAGCTGAAAGCCCTGAAACTGAACCCTGACCCCGACTGCTCTCCGCCCAGAAGACAAGCACTACAAGCAGTTTCTCCCCTCTCTGACAGTGAAGGAGACCTGAATGTACTTTTTTTTTTTCCTGAGACCTGAGATCGCACAAGCAGTGAAAGGAAGTTACATTGAATGGAGCGGGCGTTTGACCTCCACCCTGGCACACGCTGTACACGCAGAGCAACAGCTGCTGACAAAGAAAGACAAAGTGAAGGCGAAGGTAGAGAGAGATCTTCAGCTGGCGTCTAATGTCAGTACATCGAAACCACAGCAGAAGTGGGCCGACAGAAAGAAGAAAGTCTACAGAAACCAGCGGAAGTTGAATTGCGGCTTGTGTGAGACTGTCAGGAGAAGAAAAAGGCAGACTGAGGAGGATAGGAGAGTAGCGAGGGGGGGGGGGCGGACACAGGGCGATCGGCTGCTGGCTACAAAACAGGGAAGTGAACATTTCTTTACCCACACACACACACACACACACACACACATACACTGATTTACTCACTGCTCTATGCATTGAAGATAATGCTTGCGAATCTTTCAGTATGACTGAAAAAGTTTTATGTGATGATGTTTCGAATGAATGTTTGAGAATGTACAAAAGTTCAGGGTTTTTACAAATGCAGAGATATCAAGTGTTAGTTGATGGGACATTAGTAGATTTTTTTTTTTGGGTAGATTCTGGGGCTGGCCATAATACGATACGATCATGTGGCCATGTGTCCCAAAATTGACAGGTTCAGTGCATAAAGAGCACTTTGGCCTAGGGCCATTTGATTTCTGAAAAATTCACAGTGCCCTTAGAGTATGAGTCAAAGGAGTAGGGGAGAACATTTAAACATGCTTTTTTGTGTTCACCAGCTTGTCCGGTACCTCTAATGGCCAAGATTTAATGTGTGAATTAAATTTGACCCTTACTTCCTTTGGAATTAGCATTTAAGAAGAACCACAAAATATGTTGTTCTAAATTTGAACCGCAGTGGGCATATGAATGGCGTGTGAAAAATGATGATTGTGCAAAAATGATCTTGAAATTGGCAAAGGATCAAACAATGTCATTTAACACAGAAAATATGATGCCTGACCAATTGCATTGCATGTCACATGTCGTAATTGAACGTGAACTATAATCTGAGAAGGGATGGTTTAGCGGGGTAGAAAATGAGACTGTGAGGCTTGATGAGATTTTCTGGTCAGAAAGTGTGTGTGTGCTCTCAGCTTGCCTGACAGAAAAACAAATGCAGTTCTATTTTGATAGCAGGGAACACTGAGGCACCCTAATCAGTGATCAAGGCCAAAGAGCAGCTGTGAGCAGATTTGGGCCCCTTTGTGAGAGAATGCATTAAAGCAACAGATTGGGCTAAATAAGTGCAGGAGTGAAACATAGCAAAAGTATAGGAGCATTTATGTCAAAATGTGATTTTAAGATCAAGGTACAGAGAACTATAACGTAAGTTATGACCATAACTATGGATCTATGAGACCGAACGATGACCGTCACCACGGTCTTACCTTGAATGACGCCATTCTTCCACCTATCCTCGAGACCTAATATCAACAATGTCAGGTGACTGACCTTAGGGGTTGGCTATATAACATCCAGGTGAACCAACCACTTCCTCTTGCCTGGAACGCCCAGTTCGTCCCGAGTGACAAGGGATGGTGGCGGTCATCGTTCGGTCTCATAGATCCATAGTTATGGTCATAACTTACGATCTATTTCGACCTCACTCAGACCGTCACCACGGTCTTACCTTGGATGACTTATACCACCAGGGTCACGAGGGATTCATTTAGTCACAGATAATACAGCAGACCCCAAAGAATTCGGATTTGCCACATTAATCCTATAAAATCAAGTGAACGTGTATGGGCTGCTCCAAGAGGCTGCTGCACAGATGTCTGAGAGCGCTACCCCCTTGAGTGCCGCCCAGGAAGTAGCCATGCTCCTGGTAGAGTGAGCCACCAGATCACCAGGGATAGGTAGATTTTGGTTGACATAAGCTTGTGAAATTGTATCCACTACCCAATGAGACAATCGTTGCTTAGACACAGGTTTGCCTGCACACCTCTTGTCAAAGCATATGAATATTTGCATGTGTGACTGCCGTAATTGATGAGTACGCTCAATGTATGTGTGCAATGCTCTAATAGGACATAGAGATGAATTATCTAACCCAGCACCCGAACAAAGGGGATCTGGACGGAAAGCATCAAGCTCGATCACTTGATTTATTGTACTAGGTTTAAGGACCTTGGGTAGAAATGACGGGTTTGGCCAAAGAAAAACCCCCGTTTTTTCCGCCTTCCATCTCAAGCATTCTTCACTGACTGATAAAGAGTGTAATTCACCAACTCTCTTGGCTGAACATATCGCCAGTAGGAAGACTGTCTTCCATGTCAAGAATTTGAGATCGGCTTGCTCCAGAGGTTCAAAAGGTGCTTTGGTCAGTGAGTGTAGACAATAGAAAGGTCCCAAGCAGGTGCTCTCATACTTCTCCTTGGATGTAAATGGTGTGCACCCTTAAGAAATTGAGACACCAAAGGGTGTTTGCCAATATTTGCACCATCCACTGATACATGAAAGTGGGAGATGGCTGCAATGTAGACCTTTATGGTATTAACTGACTTCCCAGAATCCATCAATGATTGAAGAAAACGAAGAACCAAACTGGTGTCACACTTGGCTGGATCTAGTTGTTGGTCTTGACACCACGTTGAGAATATCCGCCACTTGCTAGAATAGTTACTCCACGTAGATGGTGCCTTAGAACTATTTATCGTCCTCAATACAGCTTCGTCTAAGTCTTTAGAGAAGGGCTGAGCAAGGGCCATACCCACAGTTGTAGTATCTCTGGTTTTGGGTGCCAGATTTGGCCCTCCGCTTGGGAGAGAAGATCGGCTCTCTTTGGTAACTGCCAAGGTTGACCTTGGACCAAACGTACAAGGTTCGGAAACCAATGCTTTTTTGGCCACCTGGGGGCCACAAGTAAAACCTTGTGATGACCCAACGCTACCCTGTTGAGCACCAGGTGAATCAGAGGTAGGGGAGGAAAAGCGTACAACAATCCCTCCGGACATTCTTGAGATAGTGCATCTATCCCCAAGGGACCTCCCTGGTTGTTCAGGGAATACCATAGATCGCAATGAGTTGTCTATGTAGTCGCAAACAGATCGACCCTCGCCATTCCGAACTGACTCTATATGATTCTTACCACTTCGGGATGGAGACGCCACTCTCCTGGGAGAGGTCCAGTTCGAGACAGCAGGTCTGCTGCTCTGTTTGCTACTCCCGGTATGTATACTGCTCTGAGTGATGAGAGCTTCAGAAATGCCCAAGAGAGTAGTTCCTTTGTCACCTGGAGACATCGCGCTGATCTGGTGCCGCCTTGGTGATTGATGTGGTACACTGCAGACATGTTGTCTGTTCTCACCAAAACATGTTTGTTCTGCAACAACGGGAGAAAAGCCCTCAAGGAGAGATGGACTGCCTTGAGTTCCAGCACATTGATGTGCTCCGAGGTCCAAGGGGATTCCCAGAGTCCCCTGATGGACCTGCCTTCCCAAACTGCTCCCCACCCCGTTAGAGAAGCATCTGTCGTTATCACAGATCGCCTTGCTGGGATTTTGCCTAGAGGAACCCCTTGTGACGGTAACGTCTTCGTATTCCAAGGGCGTAACATTTGGATACATCTTCGTGTAACCTTTCTCTTCACATGCCTTTGTAATTTGGGATGCAAGTGGAAGTTGTTCAACCAACGTTGTAGTGGACGGGCTCTGAGAAGGCCGAGTGGGACCACAGTCACTGCCGCTGCAATCATGCCCAATAATCGCTGAAATTGAATTAACTTCATTCTATTGTTCAGACGAAATGACTGAGCTAGACTGACCAACTGTTCCACCCTCTGGGGTGACAAAGATGCAGTCATCAGTTGGGAATCCAGCGAAATTCCCACAAACACTGTCTGTTGTCTGGGACTTAGATTGCTCTTTTCCCAGTTCACCTTGAAACCCAGTGACTGTACATGTTGAAGGACCATTTCTGTGTCCTTCAGTACCTGGCTGCGAGAAGGAGCACAAATTAGCCAGTCGTCCAGGTATGATAGAATTTTCAAACCTGCACATTGAAGAGGATGAAGGGCTGCAGAAACCACTCTGGTGAAGACCCTTGGAGACAGAGACAGGCCAAACGGAAGGACCCTGAACTGGTAGACCCGATCTTGAAAAGCAAAGCGAAGAAACGGGCAATGATCCTGACAGATGGGTATGTGGAAATATGCATCCTTTAAGTCTATGGAAGTGAACCATTCTCCCGGTTCTATGGATTCCAGAATTTGAACTGTAGTCAGCATTTTGAAGGGCAATACTTATATGAATCGGTTCAGCTGTCGTAAGTCCAAAATGGGTCGAAGTCCCCCGTCTTTCTTTGGTACTAGGAAATACTTCGAATAGAACCCAGTGAGCCGTTTGCTGGTACTTATCTGTACAATTGCTTTTTTCTGTACTAAGACTGTGATTTCGTTGGCCAAAATTTGCGCCTGAACTGGGTTTCTGACTATGGTCATTTGAACCCCTGAAAAAGTAGGAGGGCGCCGCCGGAACTGTATCCTGTATCCTGTCTTGATGGTATCTAGAACCCAAGGATCTGAGGTTACCTTCTCCCAACTGTCCAGGCATAGTTGGGAGCATTCTCCGGCGACTCCAAGACTGCTATGCCTGGCCTCCCCGAGGTTTGAAACCCCTGGTAGTATGCCTCTTAAATGACCTTCCCCTGACTGGAGTATGAGACTGGTCAGTTTGGGGAGCCTGGTAAAATGGTCTGGTGCCTCGATCATGGAATTGGTAACCCCTGGTTCGCCTTCTGTCATACCCCCAAATTTCTGAACGAGGAAAGTGTGGGGCTGAAAGGAATGGGCTGCTCTATGGCCATATTTGGTAAGTCCACCAAATGTCTGCTGAACTGATTCCCTTCTGCGTCTTGCTTGATCAGCAGTGTCCAGCAGAGACTGTGAATCAGTGTGAAATATCCGACCTGGAACCACTGGCATATTAGTCAGGTCCTTCCTAATAGCGTCAGGCAAAGATGTCTGCGCCAACCAGATTTGTCTTCTGGCTAAGATAGCTGAAGACATGGATGCTCCAATATCCCTAGTAAGCTGTGAGTGTGTGATGAGTGCTGTGTCAATTAAACTCATCATATCATGCTCTTCTTTATTAACAACCTTCCTCAAAGCAGCCAGAACTATTGCTAAAGCATTTCCTGATCGAGCTGCTCGGGTAGCTGCAATATACGCTTGGCTCATTAACCGATCGGTCTTTTGGCACTCTTTACCAGGACAACGAGGGTTATCTGTAAACTTATCAGGTCCCAAAGTGGTTAAGGCTGCGATCTCTCGCTCCACTGATGGCATGTTCCCCATACCACTCTCAGGGGGATAATCCAATTTAACAAACCGCCTGCAACCTGCATTAAACTGGGGTGCAGCCTTTGGATTATTCCAGGCTTTCCTCAGCATCTGGGAATAATCCTCAGCCACAGGAATGGACACAGTAGGCTGTGCAGGGAAATACTCGTCCATACACCTTGTGTGGGGGTTGGAGCTGTAGCTTCTTCCTGAGCACCAAGGCCCAGGATCCTTGCTGCACTTAAAATGCGTGAAAGAATGTCAGAATGCAGGCTTCCTTCTGAAACTTCGGACCTGGATTCATCTTCCTCATTTTCACCAATATCCTCCTCACTACCATAAAGGGAATTATTTGCATGCAGTGACACGGCATCCATAGAATCATCCCTCTCTTCCTGATGTGATGTTAACTCATCTCCAGGAGAGGGTGCAATAGGGGCTGCAGATGGCTGCGTGCTTATTGAAGTGTTACGTGTTTCAAGCTTACCAGCTAAGTCACGTAATGCTGCCAATATTTGCAACTGAGTATCGTCCTTGGGCTCTTGCACTACCGTGGCCCTCTCCCGTTTATCTTGAGGCATGTCAGAACTTGGAGACCTGATCGACTCATCAGGCCTCTTGCGTTTGTGAGAGGGACTACTGGGAATCATTTCTTTGCCACCAGTTAAATGTTTGGCTCTCTGCACTCTTTCCTGCAAAGTTAGCTCTATTGCAGCTGCACAGGGGTTTTCGATATCATCTAACAGATGTTGCATACCCAAACAGGAGGGACATTCACGGTGCCCATCTCTTGATGTCGGTTTGCCAGTTTGACAAAACCGACATCTTGAGTGACTCATAACAACAAGCCAGAGGTCAAGTCACTCATATAATAATGGTCTATGATAAGAAAACTAAATAAATAGATAGATTAACTGTAACGAATCACAGTATTTTAATTAATTCTTGGAGTTGAACTGCAAGATTTTAAAATAAACTACCGACATTTAGTTGAAAAACACAAGCGACAATGCCATTAACATAGATTGTGACGAATCACCATTCATTAATCAAATCAAACACTTCCTTAAACTGCAGGTATTAGTTAAACACAGTTAACCAGATATCCTTAATATATAGATTGTGACGAATCACTTCATACTCATCTTTCAAAATAAGTCTGCAAACAGAACTCCTTGAAAATCATATAATCTATTAGAAAATAATATATCCATCACTCTACGTGCGCACACGCAGTAAACAAGATGGAAAAACTCTCTCCTGCTGCGAACAGCTGACCCAAGAACCAATAATAAATACCTGTAAACAAGCTGAAAAAATAAATAAATAAAGAAACACTCACCGACGTGCGTTCCGACGACGCGCCGAGAAATTTAAATGAGGGGAAAACCACCTCAATCCTCAGGGACGTGAAGCACCTGCACGAAAATGTGACGGATTGGAACTAGTTTTTCCTGTAATCAAAAATTCGCTCTACCACGACGGTCTCAGATGAGGCGAGAAAGGCAAGAGGAAGTGGTTGGTTCACCTGGATGTTATATAGCCAACCCCTAAGGTCGGTCACCTGACATTGTTGATATTAGGTCTCGAGGATAGGCGGAAGAATGGCGTCATTCAAGGTAAGACCGTGGTGACGGTCTGAGTGAGGTCGAAATAGATCTGCTATTATGGAGAGTGTGGTGGAGAAACATGGAAGGGGGCTCTGACAGAAGTACCTCCTAGGTTATGGGTTAAACACAAATATGATGTGGGTTTAATCAAAGGATGGGATAGTCGAACCAAAATCTGATTACAGACCCTGTCAAGCGCAATGCCCCTTAAAAACGGGAGGCATTGCAGGGTATTATGCCAGGTTTTGACTCCTTGTTGAAGGAGAGCATAATTATACCATGTCATGATTCTCCAGTTCGCACTCCAATCTTCCCTGTGAAGACAAATCTGTGCATATGATGAAGCGAAATTGCAGTTTGTGAAACAGGAAATAAAGTTTCTGGGACATGTCATCAGACCAAACAGTAAATCCATCTGTGACAAACGGGTGCAGGCCATAAAAGATGTGCCAAAACCAATTACGAAAAAACAGTTATTGTCATTTTTAGGCATGGGTGCTTATTGTCGTACATTTATTCCTAATTATGCCATTCTTGAACAGCCTTTGCGAGCCCTGATGACAGGGAAAAGGCTGAGGTCATGTGACAAGCTTGCTTGGACAAGCGAAGCCAAAGAGGCATTTGCTAACATGAAAGAGCAAATGGCTCTGGCTCCCACTTTGGGCCTGCCAGATGTAAACAAACCGTTTGTTCAGATGACTGATGAGAAAAATGGGTTTATGACTTCTGTTCTTTTGCAGACTCATGGAGACAGACTGCAACCTGTGGCATATTTTTCAACCATATGCAGTTCAGCAGGGCTACCACACTATTTGAGGGCTGTGGCGGCTGCTGAACTGGCATCCAGGGAATTTGTGGGGTATTCTGATTTAACTTCGATGGTTCCACACGCAGTTTCCATGGTTTTGCAAGAGCAGAGAACATAACTGTTAAAAGATGCACAACTTTGAATCCTGCCACACTCCTCCCAACAGAGGAGGATGGCGAGGAGCATCATTGTTGTCTGTCAGCGCTTGAACAAGTGTGCACACCGCGCCCAGATCTATTAGACACCCCATTAGACAATTATGACAATATCCTCTTTGTGGATGGGTCGACTTCCAAAGATCCACAAACAGGAAAAAATAAGGTTGGTTACGCGATAACCACTGAATTTGAGGTCGTGACATCTGGCAAACTGCCATCAAATTATTCAGCTCAGGCAGCTGAACTGGTTGCTTTAACAGAAGCATGTAAACTTATGACAGACAAATGTGTGACGATTTATACAGATTCATGTTATGCCTTTGGGGTAACACGGGATTTTGGTGCGTTATGGAAGCACAGAAAAGTTTTGAAGTCAGATGGTCGACCAATATTAAATGCGTCTCTTGTGTCTGAGCTTTTGGAGGCCATTCTTTTACCAGACAAGGTCGCGATTTGCAAATGCGCAGCGCACACTAATGATAACAGTTCAGTCTCAACAGGGAACGCACGAGCAGACGCGGCAGCGATGGAGACAAAAGAGACTATGGGGCCCTATCTTGCACCCGGCGGAAATTACTTTGTACACTGACGCATGTATCATTCCTATTTTGCACCCGCGCAAAGCGGGATTTTCCCTCCACAGACGCACGTCGGTAAACTAGGAAATGAACTTGCGCTCCCTGGGCGGGTCGCCACAAAAAGGAGGCGTGTTTCGGTGCAAACATTCCCTAGTGCTATTTTGCAGTTCCAGAAAACACTTCCGCCACTGACCAGAAAAAACCTAGTCTAAAGTCAGTGGCGCGTTGCGCGTTGTTCATAATGCTATTTTAAGCGCGCATGCTTGGCCATAATGTAGCGGGTGCACAACGCGCATACACTTTGATTCTCTCATCAACACAGATGCAGCAGTTTTTATTTTTGCAAATCATACATTATAACAAGGAAAAATATTAACACATGAGGGAAATCATTGTGTTGTCCATGAAGATGTAAAAAAATGCGTCAACCAAGGGATTCAATCCACATACAAGTCATTTGCGATGCTAATAGTAAAATCACCCATGTCTTTGCGAATTATCCAGGCTCGAGCCACGACTCATTTATAGTAGCAAACTCTGCCATTCTTGCCATCTTCGAGGGGAATCCCCCGTCGTATGGGTGGCTATTAGGGGACAACGGGTATCCGTTAAAGACATGGCTGATGACACCATTTTTGATGCCAGCAACAATGAGTGAATACAGTTTAATCGAAACACACACAAACACGCTGTGTCAGTGTAATTGAACGAACGTTCGGCATACTGAAAATGCGCTTCAGGTGTTTGGATAGGTCAGGAGGCACTTTACAGTACAGTCCTCAAAACGTTGCAGCATTCTTTGTGGCATGTTGTGTTTTACACAACATTTCCATAAATCAAGGTTGTGTTGTTGACATAGATGAGGAAACATTAGAGGACTTAAGGAGACGTGATGGTGAACTGCATCTGCCGATGCCACTTAACCCAAATGCCCCAGCAGCACGGGACAGGGGAGCTTATTTGGCAGAAGAGCTGCTGCGTCATCTACAGTGAGGTAAAGCAAATTAATCTTGGTCTAATGTTCGACTACATTTCAAAAATATAACCATGCATATATTCGTGATTCAGAGAGAACGAGTCCAAAACATCCGAAAGTATTTATTTGTGACATTTCTTTATTTACATTTGTCAAAATGAAAAATCAATATCAAACAGTAATTGATAAAAAAAAAAAAAAAAAAACACAAACGGAAAATTAGGTTGAAAAGATTTAAACAGAATAAATGTAATTATTTTTCCCTCCTCTGATAGTAATGCAGCGCGCGCCTGGTAAATCCGCCATAATAATAACAATCCGCCATGCAACATGCGCACCTGTTCTTAAAGGGTATGTTGGGTGACGCTCTGATTGGTTTATTTCACGTTACGCCCAAACCACACCTATGAATAATGAAGTTATTTCAGACCAACCCCTTTTAAACTTGCGTCGGGCGCAAGAGTCATTTATCCCGCCGGTTAAATAGCAACAGCGCCCAAGACCCGCCCACAATGTTACTTGCGCTTTGCGCTTTAAACTTGCGTTTCAGATCGTTAATAGGGCCCTACGTGTGCTTTGATATCTGACAATAACCTCAACATCTGTTCTTGTTTACAGAGCATGCAAACTTTTTCCACAGGCAAGGAGAAAACCCGATGGAAGGGAGCTGTAACTTTGAGGAGAATGTGTGGATGAGCTGTGATGACATGCCTTGTTTACCCAAACACTTCTTTCCTCATTATGGAAAGTTGATACATTGGTGGAGAAAGGGGGAGTTTGCTAAATGTTTTTGGGAATGTCTTGTTGTTTCAATATTCCAGATTACAGTGACAACATCACAAATGTAATTGAAAACATGAGAAAAGTCGTACAGGAGCCAGAACATATTGAGAGTACATGGGTTACTTGGTTTATGAATCTCTGGGGAGGATGGGGGTATTGGCTGGTTCAAACTGTGTTACCAATTGCGGTGATAGGACTGTTAATATTGTTATGTTTACCATAACGTGTGTTTCCAGCTCAGTACAGAGACTGGTTAAAGCAGGGGTGTCTGTTCAAATGGTAAAAATGACAGTCCATCCAGAGCCAGATGAACACAAATATGATGATACAAGTAGCGAGAGCTACTGTGAAATGTGTTAAA
Organism: Xyrauchen texanus; assembly: GCF_025860055.1. Taxonomy (NCBI): domain Eukaryota; kingdom Metazoa; phylum Chordata; class Actinopteri; order Cypriniformes; family Catostomidae; genus Xyrauchen; species Xyrauchen texanus. The sequence continues at coordinate 2,544,982 of NC_068285.1, forward strand.
ATGAGGTATGTCTTTTCTTTCTGAGAATGTTTTGATATATAAAGAGGGTTGTAAGCAGCTGTCATCCGTGTTACGAGATGACGTACAAGGACTATGACGGCGTCACTTGCGATATAGGGACATATATGTCATATATTACATTTATGAAATATGAAGACGGAACTTCATTGAGTGAAATCGAAACATTTGTGACGAAACATCTGCTGCGACTGTATTGAAGCATTTCTCCACGAGAAAACATGATCGAGATGTTTCTGTAACAGTATCATGAATCATCTTCAGTGGATTATTTACTCACAACTGGACAGAGAGATGATCTCCATTATTATTATTATACTGTTTTACTCAGTATGTGCACTCCAAATCAAGTGTGGTAAGAAACCTTTTGTGTGTGTGTGTGTTAATAATACTGAACAGAGACAGCTCGAAAGATTTCAAGCTGTAAATGAATGTACACAAGTAAATATAAACACCAGCTAGTGTGATTTCAGCACACAATTCTTGCTTTGTCATTTCAACTTGAACTATAAATCTTTGTAGTACAAATGGAAATGATGTCTCATGTTCTTCAGTTGATATCATCCTCCTCTCTGTAATTCATCGTTTTAACTTTACAACTCTTTATTTTATAATGCAAATATCTTCATAAATTGAACAGTTAGAGGAGTGAGATCACTCTCATCATGATCAGTCTGATTTTGATTTATTCACAGCAGTTTATTTTCTCTGTCAAATCTAATTCAAGTTTTGCTGCTTTTAGTCTATATTTATTCCCTTTAATGTCATCAATGTGCTGATGTACTTCCAAATGCAGACAACATTAATTTCAGAAGAAATGATCATTTCAAATCATCAGTTTGTCTCTTGTGAGGAAAGAACCGGTCGAGACACAACAGTGCTCTGAACAGAAGTGAAGATTTACTATTCAACAGTGTCTTAAAGTCACAACAGATTTTACACACTCACGTGATTTAAGTGAGCTGACTTTCAAAGGATGAGGAGAAAATAGCTTTTGTGTTTTTATTATTATTATTTTATGCTTTGAACAACAAAACACGAGCACAATACAACATATATTTGTGTTTCAGGGGAGCAAGAGGAAAAAACATTCATTCACAAACACACTTGATCTTTCATTTATACACAGATTCTGAAGAGCACAGATGAACAGTTTTTACAGCTTTTCTATTTGTACTATTTTGAATAATAGAAATATAATTATGAATGTATTTAAAAACTACTGAAAAAAGGAGCTTTTTGTTATAAAACTTACATTTATGAGTGTGAAATTTGACTAATAAAATAAACAGATGAATTAAATAAGCTTCACTATTAACACTGTTGTCATATTTTAAATAACCAAAAATGACATTTTCAAAATGAAAGTGAATCTTTACATTAATAAACGTGGACAGATCTTTCCAGAACTGTTTCACATCACTACAATGCCAGAAAATGTGAGACACTGTTTCAAGTGCAAAGAGCTAAAAGAGCAGTTAACATCAATGTCTTTCTGAAACTTACAAAGAAAATGTTCAACAGGGAGAATTTGTGTTTTATCCTAAAAGAAATGTCTTTTATCTTATTTGTAACAAAAAACTTATGAGGCAATAACCAAACAAACACTTTCCCAATAGTGTAAGACTTGATGCAACCTCCTTTAAAAACAAAGAAGAATAGATTTATTGTTTTTGATTGTAATAAACTCATTTGAGCACATTCTGGATCAGTTGGGATAATTATGGGCATATCAGTCGGCTTCATTACTTTATGTCAAAATAATGTCAATGTCACTTTATTTATAAAGCACAACTAAAACAACAGCTGTTGACCAATGTGCTGTACATAGTCAAATAAAACTGAATCAAATACATAAACAATCCACAGCAATACACCTCTAGCGCATATGATCACCTCACTGATTAAAAGTGATCACAAACAGATGTTTTAAGTTCTGATTTAAATGGGATATAGTCGAGGCGGTTCTGATACTCACAGGAAGACTGTTCCAGAGTTTTGGAGCTGCTACTGAAAAGGCTCAGTCCCCTCCAAGTTTTCATCTGGTCCTTGGCACTACTAAAAGTGTCTGAGGATCTCAAAGATCTCCCTGAGCAATGTTCTGACAAGAGATCTGTGAGATAGGATCGCGCCAGACCATTGAGAGATTTAAAGACCATTAATAGAACTTTAAATTCAATTCTATAGTGTCCTGCAGCCAGTGTACTGATATTAATGTAGGTGTAATGTGTTCCTATTCACTCCAGTTCGGAGTCTGCTGCTGTATTTTGCACTATTTTGAGACTAGAAAGGGAAGCTTGACTAATACCTGTATAAAGTGAGTTACAATAATCGAGTCGAGACGTGATAAAAGCATGGATAGTCCTCTCAAAGTTCTTAAAAGAAAGGAAGATCTTCACCTTTGCTCGCGATCTTAGATGGAAAAAGATGGATTTGACCACAGAGCTGACTTGTTTGTCACATTTCAGGGCACTATCTATATTGTTCAGTAGACAACAAATAAAGAGAAAAGGATTGCTGGTACTGGTGTCATTATTCCACGAGGAACACACATCATATACAAATTACCAGCAAATGCACCTTTATACAATCCATTACTGCCACCTGCTGGACTAACTCATCACCCATTGCTAATAGACACTCATTACACTATCCACATAGACTGCCATGTTTTTTACATATTGAGATAGAGGCCTAAAATCAATGTTAGAAGTTTGTTGGTCTCAGAGGGGCCAAATAATATCACCTCAGTCTTATTTTCATTTACATTTAGAAAGTTTAAGGACAGACAGGCCTTTAGATCAGATAGACAGGCCTTTAGATCAGACAGACAGGCCTTTAGATCAGACAGACAGGCCTTTAGATCAGATAGACAGGCCTTTAGATCAGACAGACAGGCCGTTAGATCAGATAGACAGGCCTATAGATCAGATAGACAGGCCTTTAGATCAGACAGACAGGCCTATAGATCAGATAGACAGGCCTTTAGATCAGATAGACAGGCCTTTAGATCAGACAGACAGGCCTTTAGATCAGACAGACAGGCCGTTAGATCAGACAGACAGGCCGTTAGATCAGATAGACAGGCCTATAGATCAGATAGACAGGCCTTTAGATCAGACAGACAGGCCTTTAGATCAGATGAGTGAAAATAAAATCGGGCCCAGGATAGAGCCCTGTGGAATTCCACAAGTAAATGGGGCGACACTAGATGAGAATTCAGCAATATTCACTAAGAATCTTCTGTTCTTAAAATAGGACTGGAACCACTTCAAAGCATTAGCTTGGATACACAATGCCCTAAACACGAGAGCAGAACAATGTGGTCAATTGTGTCAAAGGCAGCACTAGATCGAGGAGCACAAGCATTGAACAATGACTCGAGTCAACATCATTTAACACCTTAACCAGTGCTGGTGTCTCCTGAAGCCTGATTGAAACATTTCACACATCTCATTTTCTTCAAGAAATTGTACATTTGCTGAAAAACTGCCTTCTCCAGTAGAGACAGGTCTGACATTTGAGAAAGTTGTTGGGTCTAAATTTGGCCGTTTAAGCAGTGACTGAACAGAGGTATGTTTCAAATGACCAGGTGCAGTTCCTAATTCAAGACTTTTGTTGATCAAATCTAAAAGGTTTTGCCAAATTGACTTAAAAACATCTTTAAAAAGCCAGGGAGGAATTACATCAAATGAAGAGCCAGTAGACTTCATCTTATTTACAATTTCCTGCAGAGAAGAGAGAGAAATCTCTGTGAATTGATGAAAACATGACATGTAGTCAGACCAGCAGAACATCTGTGGAGGAGGGTGTGATGTTCAGTCTTATGTCTCTTATTGTGTTCAAGAATTGCAGAAAACTCTCACACAAAACTGCCGACTCACGCTGAGGAAATACCAGATCAGATTTGATCCTGTAGAGGCTCGTATAGAAATGTTTGAATTTCATTGTGTTTTTATTGCAGATATTCTGTTTTTCTGTGACTCCAGTTGAAGACAGAGAACTTACAGATAACCTGTGTCAACCTGGACAGACATCTATTCCAGTGCTGCCTACAGCACACAATACTTATTTCTGCTTTTATATGGAGGACTGTCCACTTGTTCTCTTCTAATGAGATGTGTGCAAATATAACTTGAACTGAATATTGCAACTGCAAAAAAACTTGATCCAGTTGCACAGAATCCTCTGGAGAGTTTAAAGGGACAGTCACCCAAAAAATTTAATCATTTATCATTTACTCACCCTCATGCCATCCCAGTTGTGTGTGTTTTTAGAAGAATATTTCAGCTCTGTGTGTCCATACAGTGAATGGTGGCCAGAACTTTGAACCCTCAAAAAGCACATAAAACAACAGCTTTATTGCCAAGTATGCTTACACATACAAGGAATTTGTCTAGGTGACAGGAGCTTCCAGTCAACAACAATACAAACAATACCAAAAACAGCAGCAAGACATAGGTAATTAAAAACAAAAAGAACACAAAATAAATAATTATACATATACGTACATACACTCACCTTCATACATACCCACATACACACACGTAGTGCAAATCTAATACAATCTGTTATATAAAGAACAAAAACAGTATATTATGTACAGAGCAATGTAAGTAATGGCAGAAGTGGATATGTTGGATAATATAAATTAAAATTAAAATTAAACTGTGTATTGCACATAATTATTGCTCAATGGGGCAATTTAATTGTTCATTAGATGGATGGCCTGAGGGAAAAAAACTGTTCCTGTGTCTGACGGTTCTGGTGTTCAGAGCTCTGAAGCGCCGGCCAGAAGGCAACAGTTCAAAAATGTAGTGGGCAGGGTGAGTGGGGTCCAGAGTGATTTTACCAGCCTTTTTCCTCACTCTGGAAGTGTATAGTTCTTGAATGGGGGGCAGGGGGCAACCAGTAATCCTCTCAGCAGACCAAACTGTCCTTTGTAGTCTTCTGATGTCTGATTTCGTAGCTGCACCAAACCAGACAGTTATTGAAGTGCAGAGGACAGACTCAATGACTGCTGAGTAGAACTGTTTCAGCAGCACTGGTGGCAGGTTGAACTTCCTCAGCTGGCGAAGGAAGTACAACCTCTGCTGGGCCTTTTTCACAATGGAGTCGATGTGTATCTCCCACTTCAGGTCCTGTGAGATGGTAGTGCCCAGGAACCTGAATGACTCCACTGCTGCCACAGTGCTGTTTAGAATGGTGAGGGGGGACAATGTTGGGGTGTTCCTCCTAAAGTCCACAATCATCTCCACTGTTTTGAGCGTGTTCAGCTCCAGGTTGTTTTGACTGCACCAGAAAGCCAGCCGTTCAACCTCCTTTCTATATGCAGACTCATCATCATCACGGATTAGGCCGGTGACAGTGGTGTCGTCTGCAAACTTCAGGAGCCTGACAGAGGGGTCCTTGGTGGTGCAGTCATTGGTGTACAGGGAGAAGAGTAGTGGGGAGAGCACACATCCCTGGGGGGCACCAGTGCTGATGGTACAGGTGGTGGAAGTGAATTTTCCCTGCCTCACAAGCTGCTGCCTGTCCGTCAGAAAGCTGGTAATCCACTGACAGGTAGAGGTGGGAACAGGGAGTTGGTTTAACTTAGTCCGGAGTATATCTGGTATGATTGTGTTGAAAGCCGAGCTGACTTCCACAAAAAGGATCCTTACGTATGTCCCCGGTCTGTCCAGATGTTGCAGGATATGATGCAAACCCATGTTGACTGCATCATCCACAGACCTGTTTGCTCGATAAGCAAATTGAAGGGGGTCCAGAAAGGGTCCAGTGATGTCCTTCAGGTGGGCCAACACCAGTCTCTCAAATGACTTCATGACCACAGATGTCAGGGCGACAGGTCTGTAGTCATTAAGTCCTGTGATTTTAGGTTTCTTAGGGACGGGGATAATAACAGAGCGTTTGAAGCAGCATGGGACTTCACACTGCTCCAGTGATCTATTGAAGATCTGTGTGAAGATGGGGGTCAGTTGGTTAGCACAGGAACGAAGGCAAGCTGGTTAGATGCCATCTGGTCCTGGAGCCTTACTTGACCTTTGCTTCCAAAAGACACGGCACACATCGTCCTCACAGATCTTGAGTGCAGGTAGTGTAGCAGGAGGGGGGAGGAGGGGGGTTGCAGGAGGTGTTAATGGTTCTGTGAAATGAAGGTCCGAGTGCATGTGGGGTGTGAAATCGGGCCTTTCAAATCTGCAGTAAAACACATTCAGGTCGTCAGCCAATCGTTGGTCCGCCACAGGGTTGGGGGTAGGGGTCCTGTAATTAGTAAGTTGTTTCAGGCCACTCCACACTGATGCAGGGTCGTTAGCTGAAAACTTGCTTTTCAGCTTCTCAGAGTAGCTTCTTTTAGCCACTCTGATTTCCTTATTCAGTCTGTTCCTGGCCTGATTATACAAGACTCTATCCCCACCCCTGTAAGCCTCCTCTTTGGCATGACGAAGCTGTCTGAGTTTTCCTGTGAACCATGGTTTATCATTGTTGAATGACAAAAATGTCCTAGTAGGGATGCACATATCCTCACAGAAACTGATGTATGATGTAACAGTATCTGTGAGCTCGTCCAGGTCTGTAGCTGCAGCTTCAAAAACACTCCAATCAGTGCAGTCAAAGCAGGCTTGTAGTTCCAGCTCTGCTTCATTTGTCCATCTCCTTATAGTCCTTATAGTTCAGCATTTCGTCCCTGGTAAAACTGATTGGTAAAAGATTACTAAACACAGGACAAACTAACAAAAACAACAAAAGAATTGGAGAGCTCCACACCGAGGCGGCCATCTGCGGCGCCATGGTCAAAACTTTTGACCATGGAAGCATAAAAGGAATCTATTCAACTCCAAACAATACCAAAATAAATGCATAATATTTTCTTCCTCTTCTGAACAAAATCTACAGAAGGAATCTAACTGCACTGCAATACATTAAAAAGTTTTATAACATTTACATTTATGCAGATGCTTTTATCCAAAGCGACTTACAGAGCACTTATTACAGGGACAATCCCCCCAGAGCAACCTGGAGTTAAGTGCCTTACTCAAGGACACAATGGTGGTGGCTGTGGGGCTTGAACCAGCATCCTTCTGATTACAAGATTACCAGTTATGTGCTTTAGACCACTACACCACCACCACTCATACTTATATACGTAGGCCACAGCAGCAAAATTCTGTTGTCAGACCTGTTTTGAGTGCTTAATACTGTTACATTCACACACAGTTCGGTTATTTACAAGAGTGACAACCGCATTCTATAGACTATTTCATGAATGTAAACAAAAACAAAGGAATTAGAACGGTCCAGACATATTTCTGGATCCTTTCAACAAAGTGTCTTTTTCAAGGTAAGTCAGAACACTCGGCGGCCGGTTTTGGACACTCTTGGGCAGTTTTGGCAGCTATTTTTCTATGTCAACAAGTGTCATGAAAGTGCAACTCCTATCTACTTGAAAGTGGAAAGACGGAAATCATTAAACAAATTCAAGCATGAAATGATTAAAGGGAATTATTAATAATATAAACAACATTACACAAACAGATCTACAAACTCAAGACTGTAACATGTGCTGTTTCAAAAACTATTGTGAGGAAATGTAAAATATATCCGGTGGGGAAAGTCCTCCTCTCTGTCCTCTTACGGGCTCCGTATGTTTCACACCTGTATGTTATGATTCTGTCAAACACAACAGAAGCTTTTGCAATATTGAATTTCAGTCAATCACTTCAATTGAAAAGAAAGATGCAATGAAAGTAAATGGTGACTGAGAATGTCAGTCTCTAATGTTCTGCCGTATATTTCCTTTTGTGTTTCACAGAATAAAAATGTGTAAGGTTCAGAACAACATGAGGGTGTGTGTATGATGACAGCATTTGACTTTTATCAATGAGTGAACTCTTAAAATCTGTCAAATTTACACCAACTTTAAATGATCCTGTAATTAGTTCTTGTAAATCCATTTATGAATGCAAAAGTGTGAAGCTGTTTTTTCTAGAATTGTCTGTTAAGTATTAAGATTTATATACTGTAGAAAAATCACAAGAATTCTGTATTTGTAAATGTTTATTTAGTATAAATAAAACAATGAGTATCTGAATGTGCCGTGTGTTTAATAAAGAGTTCATATATAGACTCATTTATTCATTTGAAGTATTTGGGATTTTAAAATCATTATTTTTATTATTGAATCTGATAGTAAATAAGTTCAATCACATCACAGTGAGACACAAAGTACTGTCATTGTATTGAATTCAATCAGTTTCATTGATGAAATGATTTCTAGAAAGAGTTTGGAGTTGTGTTGATGTGAGATACAGTGAGTATATTTCACTCATCCAGTTGTGTGTGTGTCTCTCTGATGATCAATTTCACACACACACACTGAGGAATCAGGATAAACTCTAAATCCAGCATAGAGGGGTCGAGTGAATGTGGTGATGAATGTGTGTAAGTGTGTGAGTGTGTGTGTGTCAGAGACGCTGTAGAAGGACAGAGTGCCGGCCGGACAGTCCACATACACTCCTACTCTCTTACAGTCGTGTGAAGGGGGACGTATGTCAGTGCTGTTATTATTGTGCAAGACAGTGAATCTGTTATTAGAGCAGTACAGACTCCAGGAGTTTACATTGAATCCAAACAGACAGTCATGACTCTCTCCTTTCCTGCTGATATCTTTATATGACACTGATATTTCAGCATCTCCACTCCATTGAGTCTCCCAGTAACAGCGTCCAGTCAGACTCTCTCTACACAGAACCTGACGATACACATCAAATCTCTCTGGATGATCAGGATATGACTGACGCTCTCTTCCTGTTCCCCTCAGACAGAATGAGTTCAGTGTGTACTGTGTTTGAATCCAGTGTGAGATCACAGACCCCTGAACACAAGAAGAGAAAAACACTTAAAACACAACAATCACTAAACCAGTGTGTGTGTGTGTGTGTGTGTGTGTGTGTGTGTGTGTGTGTGTGTGTGTGTGTGTGTGTGTGTGTGTGTGTGTGTGAGTGTGATAGTGAGTGTGTGTGTGAGTGTGTGTGTGTGTGTGTGTGTGTGTGAGTGTGATAGTGAGTGTGTGTGAGTTTGAATCCAGTGTGAGATCACAGACATCTGAACACAAGAAGAGAAAAAACACTTAAAACACAACAATCACTAAACCAGTGTGTGTGTGTGTGTGTGTGTGTGTGTGTGTGTGTGTGAGAGTGTGTGAGAGAGTGAGTGTGTGTGTGTGTGTGTGTGTGTGTGAGAGAGTGTGTGTGTGAGAGTGTGTGTGTGTGTGTTTGTGTGTGTGTGTTTGAATCCAGTGTGAGATCACAGACATCTGAACACAAGAAGAGAAAAAACACTTAAAACACAACAATCACTAAACCAGTGTGTGTAAGTGTGTGTGTGTGTGTGTGTGTGTGTGTGTGTGAGAGTGTGTCTGTGAGTGTGTGTGTGTGTGAGTGTGAGTGTGTGTGTGAGTGTGTGTTTGAATCCAGTGTGAGATCACAGACGTCTGAACACAAGAAGAGAAAAGACACTTAAAACACAACAATCACTAAACTAGTGTGTGTGTGTGTGTGTGTGTGAGAGAGTGTGTGTGTGTGTGTGTGTGTTCGTGTGAGTTTGTGTGTGTGTGTGTGAATGAGTGTGTGTGTGTGTGTGTGTGTGTATGAATGAGTGTGTATGTGTGAGTGTGTGTGATAGTGAGTGTGTGTGTGTGTGTGAGTGTGTGTGATAGTGAGTGTGTGTGTTTGAATCCAGTGTGAGATCACAGACATCTGAACACAAGAAGAGAAAAAACACTTAAAACACAACAATCACTAAACCAGTGTGTGTGTGTGTGTGTGTGATAGTGAGTGTGTGTGTGTGTGATAGTGAGCGTGTATTTATCACTTTATGGGGAACAAATGTCCCCATAAGGATAGTAAAACCCGAAAATTGTGACCTTGTGGGGACATTTTGTCGGTCCCCATGAGGAAAACAGCTTATAAATCACACTAAATTATGTTTTTTGAAAATGTAAAAATGCAGAAAGTTCCCCTTCTGTCGCTCTCTCCACGTTGTGTCAGAGAAGCGACACTAGTGGTCTCTCTTGAGCGCCGATATTCACCTCTGGACTATGAAAAAAGGCCAATGAGAGTTGGCAACCAGTATTTGCATGTCTCGCCCCCGGACATACGGGTATTTAAGCGGCGCAAATACGGGAGTTCATTCAGAAAATTTCTTCGGAGCCGATGGTCGTGCATGAACTCTGCTGCGAGTTACACACCCAGTTCCTGTTTAATCCTCTGACGCTCTGCATGCTGTTGGATCTGACGGCGCATAACAGCGGCTTTCTCATTCGTGCACGGCTGTGCATTCTTGCCCCTGGGCGCTCGACAGCGCAGACAACTCGAAAGAGTTATTCTAAAAGAGTGAATTTCACTCTAAAAGAGCAAAACACAGCGGCGTTGAACGTCCTTCTCAGGACGCGTCTTTTTAAAGACGATTTTCCGCCTCTGTGTAGTTTCTGGATGCATGATTTCTCCCCACCTCTGACGGCCATAAAAACTGCCTTGCATTCCTGGGTTGCGATCACACGCAGGCAGCGTTTTTATGAATGGTCTATGTTCTCAGTACGAGAGCATTGCGGTCGTAGGCTTTTTCTTGTAGTGAGAAAAAGCCGCTTCAGCCGCCCCCCCCCCCCGCGCCTCGCCTCCTTCCTACGGGATTGAGGCAGGCGCCGCGGGCGATGAAAACGATCTGGGGACAATGACGGGCTCCGTTTCGCCGGGTGAACCCCCTCGAAACCCCCCGCCTCCCTGGCACGCTTACTTGTTTCCGTCCGAGCTCGGGATGAGCATTCTCTCCAATGGGTTATGTTTTCAGTGTGAGAACATAACCGCGGCAGCGTTGCGAATTCTGCTTTCTCTTGTAGTGAGAGAGAGCCATTTCAGCCGCCCCCCGTGCCTCGCCTCCTTCCTACGGGATTGAGGCAGGCGCCGCGGGCGATGGAGAACGATCTGGGAAGAATAACGGGACGCTTTCGCCGGGTAAATCCCCTCGAAAACCTCCCGCCTCCCCGGCACGCTTGCCTGCTTCCCCCGAGCTCAGGATTAGTGCGGTCCGCTTAACAGCCTACTGTCCGGTCCCTCGAGCTCCCCGGCATTGGATGACATCACCGCTGCATCGGAGAGCGTAACAGCGGCGTCGGATGCGGATAACTCGCCTGGGCCGCCACCTTCGGGTCTCCGCCCAGTCTGAGCCTGACGCAAGAAGATCCGCTATGCTTCCCCGGGCTTAATTGGTTCCACGGGCATGTGCGCCGCTCACAGCCGCGCCCCCCCTGGATTCCTTCCCGGACGTGCATGACGAGCTGAGCAAGCCCAGCTTCCTCGCTCCTCCGCTCTCGCTATCCTCAGTGGTAGAACGGTCCCAGACCGCTCCCCCTTGCACGCCATGGCCCCCTCCTGCAAGTCCACTGGGCCAGGGCACTTCAAAATCTGCACTTGGGTGGTCCTGTTCTTGACGTGCTGCAGGAACTGCACTCAAACAGGCGATGGCCACTCCGTGGTCCAGAAACGCAACGATGGACAGGCAGTACGGGAGGCAGACAAAGCACGCTTTCTCAAATGCCCCCGTCTCCCAGCTCCGTCCATTCGGCGACACCACTTGACGACTTCGCCCAGCAGTCCTCAGTGGTGAAGAAACAGACGAAGGCTATTTTCAAGCAAAAAGCATCCTGCCCTGCCGCAAACCTGCCGCCAGGGGCCATGCCCTGTCTGCTCGCCGAGGGCGTCCTCCTGCGGCTTTCAAGAAAGAAAGAAAGTGGTGCTCCGCCTCAACTAACAAGTGAGTGGGCCCAGCTCTCAGCCCCAGCGTTGAGCTCCCCGCAGAAGTTGGACGCCCATCGTCTCACGGACCCCCTTGAGGACCCAGAAGGCTCCCAGGCGCTCCTGAGATGACAGACCCGAGACCGAGACGCGGTGTCCCCGCCTTCAGCTGCACGACTGTTTCCCGGCCGGCCAGTTCAGACGAGTCCAGAGGACGCCAGCATCAGACCTCCTCCTCAGTCACGAACCCGCCCCCTGCCGGGTGCGCAGAGCAAGGTAAGTGCTTTGAGTTTATTCTCAGCACCAGAGCCTCGGGACGCCACGTTGCCTCCCGATGCCACGTTACCTGTTCCGCACCGCTGCGAAGCCCCGCCGGGTACGTCTAAAAAACTCGTCCCCTTGGTGCCCCTAGCACGGAGCTTAGAGGCGTGGCCTTCACTGCCCAACCCGTCACGCTGGCTGCACTGGACCATTCAAATCGGTTACGCAATTCAGTTTGCCAGGTCTCCGCCCCCCTTCGTGAACGTACATTTTTCCGCAGTGCATGGCCAACATGCCCATGCCCTGCGCGAAGAAGTCGCCTCCCTTCTATTAAAGGATGCGATAGAGCCTGTCCCTCCAACCGAAACGAAGAAGGGTGTCTACAGCCCTTACTTCGTTGTACCCAAGAAAGGCGGCAGCTTACGACCGATCTTGGACCTGCGAGTTTTTAATCGGGCCTTGTCCAAACTCCCGTTCAAAATGCTCACCCAGAAACAAACTCTATCTGGCATCCGGCATCTAGATTGGTTCGCAGCGGTAGACCTGAAGGACGCGTACTTCCACGTCTTGATTCGCCCTCGACATCAACCCTTCCTACGGTTCGCGTTCGACGGCCAGGCGTATCAGTATAAAGTCCCCCCCTTCGGGCTGTCTCTGTCCCCTCGCGTCTTCATGTAAGTCGCAGAGGCAGCTCTTGCCCCGCTCCGAGAAGCCGGCATACGCATACTCAATTACCTCGACGACTGGCTCATCCTGGCCCCCTCGCGAGAGTTACTATGCGCGCACAGAGACCAGGTGCTCAGGCACCTCAGCCGTTTGGGGCTTCAGGTCAACTGGGAAAAGAGCAAGCTCACCCCGGTCCAGAGCATCTCTTTTCCCGGTTTGGAGTTAGACTCAGTCTCAATAATAGCACGTCTCTCCAATGAGCGTGCTCAGTCAGTGCTGAAATGCCTCGCTCCCTTCAAGCCAGGTGCCGTGGTCCCTCTAAACGATTCCAACAGCTCCTGGGGCATATGGCATCCTCTGCGACGGCCGCGCCGCTGGGGTTGATGCATATGAGACCACTTCAGCACTGGCTCCAGACTCGAGTCCCGAGACGAGCATGGCACCGCGGCACGCACAACGTGAAAGTTACCACTGCCTGCCGCCAAACCTTCAAACCCTGGACAGACCTCTGCTTTCTACGGGCAGGACTACCCTTGCAGCAGGTGTCCCGACGCGTTCTGGTTACAACCAATGCCTCCAAATGGGGTTGGGAAGCCGTGTACAATGTTGGCGCATCAACTGCCCAGAGCTGCTGGCTGTTTTCCTTGCCCTGAGGAAGTTTCTCTCGTTAATTCGGGGCAAGTACGTCCTAGTCAGGACATAGACAGCACCACGGTCGTAGCCTACATAAATCGCCAAGGCGGAGTACACTCCCTCCACATGTCACAGCTCGCCCGTCGTCTCCTCCTTTGGAGTCAGCAGCGACTGGAGTCACTGCGTGCCACTCACATCCCTGGCAACCTCAATGTGATAGCGGACGCGCTGTCAAGACAAAGCTTGCCCAGTGGAGAGTGGAGGCTCCACCCCCAGTCGGTCCAGCTGATTTGGGACCGGTTCGGCAAGGCTCAGGTAGACCTCTTTGCCTCCCAAGAAACCTCCCACTGCCCGCTCTGGTATGCCCGGACAGAGGCTCCCCTCGGGGCAGATGCGTTGGCACACAGCTGGCCCGCGGGGCTGCGCAAGTACGCATTTCCCCCAGTGAGCCTTCTTGCACAGGTGCTATGCAAGGTCAGGGAGGACGAGGAGCAAGCCATTCTGGTAGCCCCTTACTGGCCCACCCGGACTTGGTTTTCGGACCTCACGCTCCTCACGACAGCCCATCCCTGGCGAATTCCCATGAGGAAGGACCTTCTTTCTCAGGGACGGGGCACGCTCTGGCACCCGCACCCAGACCTCTGGAACCTCCACGTCTGGCCCTTGGACGGGATGCGGAAGATCTAGCCGGCCTACCATCGACCGTCATAGATACAATCAATCAAGCCAGAGCCCCCTCTACCAGGCATCTTTACACTCTAAAGTGGCGTCTGTTCGCGGACTGGTGTTCTTCCCGAGCCGAAGACCCGCAGAAGTGCGCAGTTAGGTCAGTGATCGTGTTTCTTCAGGAGAGGCTGGAGAGGAGGCTGTCCCCCTCCACCCTCAAGGTGTATGTCGCCGCTATCGTGGCCCACCACGACACGGTAGACGGCAAGTCTCTTGGTAAGCACGACTTAATCGTCAGGTTCCTAAAAGGTGCCCGGAGGATAACTCCCTCCCGGCCTAACCTGTTCCCCTCCTGGGATCTCTCGGTCGTCCTTACGGGACTCCAGAGACCCCCCTTCGAGCCACTTGACTCAGTTGGACTCAGGGCCCTCTCTCTCAAGACTGCCCTGCTGATCGCGCTCGCTTCCATCAAGAGGGTCGGGGACCTGCATGTGTTCTCTGTTAGCGACGCTTGCCTGGATTTCGGTCCGGCAGACACTTTCGTGATCCTAAGACCACGACCGGGCTATGTGCCCAAGGTTCCCACCACACCCTTCAGGGATCAGGTGGTGAACCTGCAAGCGCTGCCCCGGAGGAGGCAGATCCAGCCCTTTCACTGCTGTGTCCAGTATGTGCCTTACGTATTTATCTGGACCGCACACAGAGCACCAGATGCTCTGAGCAGCTCTTCGTCTGCTTTGGGGGACAGCAGAAAGGGAATGCTGTCTCCAAGCAGAGACTCGCCCACTGGGTTGTCGATGCCATTTCCCTGGCTTATCACACCCAGGCCCTGCCCCCCCCTTTGCGGAGCCCACTCCACCAGGAGTGTCGCATCCTCATGGGCACTGGCTAGGGGCACTGCCCTAGCAAACATTTGTAGAGCAGCGGGCTGGGCAACACCTAACACTTTGCGAGATTCTACAATCTCCGAGTTGAGTCAGTATCGTCCCGTGTTCTCTCAGGTACCGAGCCCATAGAACTCGGTGGCACGCCCACTATCTGACCGGGTGAATCGCTTGCACCTAGCGCCCTTCCCCCTAACCAGGGGAAACAGTACGCCTTCGTTCCCAGGAGATCTCAGGTTTGGGACACTGGTTGATTCCTCCCTAGCCCTCGTGGGTCACAGTTCAGCGGAGGAACTCGCCGACCCAAGCCACTGCGGGTACCGCAAGCTACCCTGCACTGGTATAGGTGCTCCACAGGTAAGGCCTCCTTCGGACTCCCCCTGTGTGTAACACCACGGTTCTGTCCCCTCTGGCGAGCGGACTCCCGTGCTTCCCTTAGGCAGTCACGGCTACCTCGGTTGCCGTGCTGTATGTTCACCTCTCTACAAGGCTGGATCCACCACCGCACCAACTTTTCCACATAGGCCCTAAGTCAGGCCTCTGATGGTTTTGCCACTTAAACTTGCCTCCCCTCTCGGGTAGGCGTGGCCTCCGCAGGGTCTTCTCCGCCCTGAATAAGGGCTAAGACCCCCTTCTCTCAATGCGTGTAAGGGCCCCGGCCTTAGTTGCTCTATGCGAGAAACATAGAGAGAAAAGAGGCCCGGCCAGGCTTGGCCCGTCCCCAGGTTGGCGGCCAGCACCTTGTTCCCCCCTCCAGGGTAACGATAAGGAATCCTGATGGCTTAAATGGGGCATTGGGGAAGGGTACGTGCGGCCTGATACAGTTGGTCGTCCTGCACGTAAGAATACCTGCTCGCTACTGTATCAGCAGTTCACGTACATGGCTCAGCGCATGGCGCTTTATAAGTGGACCCCTAGTGTCGCTTCTCTGACACAACGTGGAGAGAGTGACAGAAGGGGAACGTCTAGGTTACGTATGTAAACCCCGTTCCCCGATGGAGGGAACGAGACGTTGTGTCTCCCCTGCCACGGTGCTGAGCCGAGCCACTGTTGTAGCTGGACCATTTCTGGCTCCTCAGAAAAATCCTGAATGAACTCCTGTATTTGCGCCGCTTAAATACCCGTATGTCCGGGGGCGGGACATGCAAATACTGGTTGCCAACTCTCATTGGCCTTTTTTCATAGTCCAGAGGTGAATATCGGCGCTCAAGAGAGACCCCTAGTGTCGCTTCTCTGACACAACGTCTCGTTCCCTCCATCGGGGAACGGGGGTTACATACATAACCTAGACGTTTTCTGTGAGGGTTAGGTTTAGGGGTAGGGTTAGGGTTAGGGGATAGAATATAAAGTTTGTACAGTATAAAAACCATTATGTCTATGGAAAGTCCCCATAAAACATGGAAACACAACAAGTGTGAGTGAGTGTGTGTGTGTTTGTGTGTGTGCATGTGTGTGTGCATGTGTGTGTGTGATAGTGAGTGTGTGTGTGTGTGTGATAGTGAGTGTGTATGTTTGTGTGTGTGTTAGTGTGATAGTGAGAGTGTGTGTGTGTGTGTGTGTGTGTTTGAATCCAGTGTGAGATCACAGACATCTGAACACAAGAAGAGAAAAAACACTTACAACACAACAATCACTAAACCAGTGTGTGTGTGTGAGTGATAGTGAGTGTGTGTGTGAGTGTGTGTATGTGTGTATGTGTGTGTGTATGTGTGAGTGTGTGTGAGTGTGTGTGTGTGTGTAAGTGTGTGTTTGAATCCAGTGTGAGATCACAGACGTCTGAACACAAGAAGAGAAAAAACATTTAAAACACAACAATCACTAAACCAGTGTGTGTGTGTGTGAGTGTGTGTTTGAATCCAGTGTGAGATCACAGACGTCTGAACACAAGAAGAGAAAAAACACTTAAATCACAACAATCACTAAACCAGTATGTGTGAGTGTGTGTGTGTCAGGGCTGGACTGGCCATCGGGGATTTCGGGAATTTGCCCGGTGGGCCGATGTGCTTTGTGGGCCGGTAGCCTACATACTTATATTTTTTTTATATAAGTATGTAGGCTATAAAACTCGCACTTCGGGCATACCGATGGTGATTTTTCTTCTTTTGTGGGCCGATGTTTTTTGTTTTTTTTGCAACGGTATAAACTATTAAAGGTGGTGGATTGGCCAATTGGTCATGATCGACTCTGGGCTGGACCAATTACAGCCGAGGAGGTCAGATGCACCCTCCCCCTTCAACGGATCAGCAATCACATATCATTGCTGCTGAACAAAAATGGAGAACAAAAAACGTAAAGGAGGAGCCGAAAAATTAGGGCAAATAATAAACTAGCCCTTCAGGCAGATGCTGCCAAATGTGCTAAAATATCACAGTTGTTTGGTGGTGGCTATAGTGGAGCTTCCACTTCAGTAAAATTAGCAAGTGATGGAGGCCAGCAGCAGGTTGAAGAGGGAAAGGGGAGGCAGGAGGAGGAGAGACCCGAGGCGGCCGCCGGTCCAAGTGGCAGAACTGAACTTGAGGTAAGTTGACACACTTTTTTTAATGACGATAACTCGACGATGACTAGCTAAAAATGGCTGGCTGGCTCTAAGGTGACTAAAACATGATGAGACGTTTTCGAGTTTTCGTTGACGAGACGAGGGACGAGGCGGAACGAAAATGATTATAACTAAGCAAGGGCGGAGTGGCAATCGGGAGAGTCGGGGCCGTGACTCGAGGCCAGGTCTGATAATAGTTATACATTGCAAGTCTTAGCAACACCATCCGGCAGCCTGGTGTGCGCCCGCTGCCCTCTGGTCAAACTGTGCAGCCTCTCTCAACCCGTAAATAAATGCATCCATCGATGAGCCGAATGTTTTTTCTGACTTCTTAAATGGTCTAGTGGTAGATATTTTGGTAACACTTTATAATAACTGCACGCTATTAATCATTAAGTAAGCATGAGTAAACAGTTAATTCATCATTTATAAAAGCATTTATAGACATTAATAAGCAGTTTGTAAATACAGCTATAAATGCTTTTTTCTTGATTTATAAGCATATCTATAATGTGTTTAATTATTGTATTTTCATACTTTGTTAATGATTAATTAATAATTTCTAAATGAAGTATAGCATTATTTACAAACCAGTTATTTAAGAGTTGTCAGTGGTTCATAAGTAAATGGAGTAAATTCAGGTAGTTATAAAGCATTTAGTAGTGGTCAGTTAACTATTTTTGTGAGCTCATCTAAAGTGAGGACTACTCATGCCTTGTAAAGCATTTATAAAGGAGATTTAAAGACTCAGTTATCTTCTAAACAGAAAAATGAAACAAACACAACACAGTGATACAGAACAGAGAAATTATTAACAGCATTTAAATCTCCTTTGTAAATGCTTTACAAGGCATAAATAGTCCTCACTTTAGATGAGCTCACAAAAAATAGTTAACTGACCACTACTGCACTGTTGTGTGCCGCCATGTTATTATTTAGTGTCTGCGTTTTTCCAAACAATTTTAAATATTTTTGGACCTTGAAGTTATAACTATGGTATGGTATGGGGCCACCCTACTTGTAACCATTAATAATTAAAGGTTAAAAATAAACATATTGCATTTGGTACATTATTTTTATATTGATAATAATAATTATATTTCATTTATGTTTGATATTATTAAACAGTAATTAGGCAATTTTATCACTGATTATTGTAGTCTTTGGTCACCTCGTTATTGAGGAACTCCCCAAAATCTCAACAAATTGTGCCAATCCTTACATGTTACACCAGGTTGATCCATCATCACAAGTGGAGAAATCTGTGACAGAGGAGACAGAAGAGCAGGAGAGAGAGATGGAGCAGGAGAGAGAGATGCAAGAGCAGGACAGAGAAATGCAAGGTCAGGAGAGAGAAATGCAAGAGCAGGAGAGAGAGATGGAGCAGGAGAGAGAAATGCAAGAGCAGGAGAGAGAGATGGAGCAGGAGAGAGAAATGCAAGAGCAGGAGAGAGAAATGCAAGAGCAGGAGAGAGAGATGGAGCAAGAGAAAGAGATTGAGCAAGAGAGAGAGTTGGTGCTGACCTGTGCTGAAGCTTTTTTCTTAAGGTGCTCAAAAGGCAACATCAGCAGCTTGTTTGCTGGCAGTCAGTTGTCAGCTCACAGAGCACAAGTGAAAAAGAGACGGCAAGTTTTGGAGCGTATAGTGGATGTGGTCAAAGTACTAGGGAAGAGAGGACTCAGCTATAGGCATGTGGAGAATGAGGCTGCATAAACTTTGGGTGATAACACTATCGATCATGGTAACTTTCTTGAATTGATTGTGTTATTAGGCAAGTATGATATGTGCCTTAGAGAACATTTGAATGACTGCATTGAGAAAAGCAAGAAGTTGCATCAGTCCAGTGGATCAAGAGGTAGAGGGTCTCTCGTCACCCTACTCTCCAAAACAACTGTCAACTCAGTGATTGATGCAATTGGCCATTTCATTCAAGAGAGCATCACCAGTGATGTCCAGAGAGCTGGGATGTTCTCTGTTCAGCTGGACACAACCCAAGACATCACAGGTTATGATCAGTGTTCAGTAATTATCAGGTATGTTACTGAGGCTGTGCAGGAGAGGCTTGTCTCCATAGTGAGGTGCGAAGCATCCACGGGGCAGTACTTTGTAAACTTGCTTTCTGGAGTTTTAGAGCATCTGAATCTGGACAAGGCCATGTGCATTGGGAATGCAACAGATGGTGCTTCAAATATGCAGGGCCAGTACAAAGGCTTTTCAGCACTTATGACTGCCCAGTCTCCAACTCATGTGCATGTGTGGTGCTATGCACACATACTTAATCTTGTGCTTGCTGACACAACACTAAGTGTCATTGAAAGTGGATCACTCTTTAATTTACTTAATGACATAGCTGTGTTCATCAAGGAGTCCTATCACAGGGTTAATCTGTGGGAGAAACAAACCCAAGAAGAGACAAGACACAGACGCCTCAGTCCAATAGGTGAGACACGGTGGTAGGCCAAGCATGATGTCCTCCAAAAAATCTTTGGACATTTTGGAAAACCAGATGATGGCCTCTTCATTGATGTAGTGCTCACGCTGGAAGCCATTGAAAAGAGGGAAAAAGAAAAGCCAGCTGTTCGTGCCAAAGCACAAGGCTTTAAAGAGTGTCTCTTGAAGCATAAAACTGTCTTAACAGCACAGATATTTCTTAGAGTGTTTGAGCAAACAACTCCTCTGTCGAAGTACCTCCAGTCAACGGGGATGGACATTCTCTCTGCCCATCATATGGTGACTGCCACACAAGATAGCCTCAAAAGTATCGCCAGGGACTTCCCAACTGTGAAGGCAGCTGCAGACACATTTGTGAAACAGACAAATCAGAAACTCGAGGAAAGGGAGGACAACACAGACATGGAAGTGGAGGCTGCACTACCTGAAAAGAGAGCCAAGAAGAGAAAACGCATGGCCGGAGAGATGACTGAAGATGAGTTGCAAATCAATGCTGAGAAAACATATGAGGTGAAAGTGCACAACACCATCCTGGACACAGTTATTGAAGCAATCCACAGACGATTTGTCACAAATGGCCCTCCTGTTGCGGATTTGGCATGGTTGGACCCCAGGAAGTTTAGCCAGGTCAGAACAGTTTCTCTTCCTAGTAATGCACTTCAAAACCTCAGCACATGTCTCCTGAAATTTGACAGCAGGGCTACAGTAAATAACCTTCAGTCAGAACTGAAAAGTTTTGCTGGACAGTGGGAAAGGCTTAAGACATCACATGTAGATGACTACAGGACCAGAACAGCAAAGGATAGATCTGAAGAATGGGACGAAGAAAGTGAAATTGTGACCAAAAGCTGTGATTCTTGCAAAAATTGCCCACTGTGCTGCTATCAAATTCTCAGGCGGTTCAACATGCTGTCTGATGCCTACTGTCTCCTTGGGCTGGCATACAAGGACCTGCTGACCCTCTCTCTCACTCAGGTTGCCTGTGAAAGAACATTCTCTACACTCAAATTCATTAAAAGCAGACTCGAAGCAGCCTGTCTGGAAACAGGCTTGAGATGTTTATGCTGATGGCCACTGAAAAGGACATTCTCATGTCATTGGACTCCGACATGGTCATTGACAGGGTAGCTGAGAAGAGTGACCTGCTGAGAAAGCTGCTTTTGTAACCTGGTGGGGTGAAATAAAATTATCAAAACATTCCTAATTATGTTTCAGTTAAGATTAAATTCAACTTTATTGTTATTGCCTAAAAGTACAGTCAAATGAATAGGTTTTGTATCTATCTTCACTTCAAACAAGTCACGTGCTCAGAAAATGCTTAGAATGTGTCCATTTTAATAGGTTTTAATGCATAAGACAGTAGATAGAATAAATATTAGATTATATAAATATGAGAGTTTTCTTACAGCCTTAATCTGTCATTGTTTCGTTTCAGACTGTCAGTCAATTTTGGAAGCCTGAAGTGGGTTCATTTTAAGTAAGTACTATATAGAATATGATTCAACCATTTCTCTAGAGTAAACATACCAGTAGTGTCATCGTCTGAAAAAATCCATTAAGTGCAAGTCTTTCTCACCCTTCGCTGTCTGTCCTTTCACTTCTTAAAGGTTTCCATATTCCATATGTTAAGATATGTTCAGTGTTGCTGCTGTGGAAGTGTTGTGGGTGACTTTTTATTGATGCAGTGAGTAAATAGTCTTTGGTGATACAATTCAATCACAATCTGTCCTTAATAGATTTTATTATTTATCTAATCGTTGTTCCTCTCTGTCCTGTTTTTCAGGGTCTAATCATACTTTAAGAGGTTCTCTAGACCATGCAACTTTTTAAGTTCCTACGTAAGTACTACTGTATATGATTCAGCTATTTTTGTGGAATAAAGATACAAGTAGTGTGATCATATGAGCAAGTCCAACAAATGCCATTCTTTCTCACCCTTCTCTGTCCTTTTTACTTGTGTCCTGTTTTTCAGGGTCCCATCATAATTTCTTAAGACGTAAGTACTGTATATGATGTCAGTATTTTCCAACATTTTCTAAATACTGTACCAGTACTGTGTAAAATGCCATCAAAAAGTCAATTAAGTGTTATTCTTTCGCAGTCTTTTGTTTTCCGCTAATTATTGTTTAGAATACCAGAATAGGGAGGATGGTGTAGGTTTAAGTTTATTAGATTGATACATATATACCAACAAGACAGTGTACATCGCTGTCAGAACAGCGTTTGTTTTCATTCAAAGGCTTTATGGCTTTGCCAATAATACCTGGTGGGCCGGTCTCTAGTCAAAATGCCCGGGCCGATTTTTTGTCCCAGTCCAGCCCTGATTCAAGGTAGGTGTAAGGCATTGATTACTAATACTTTCATTAAACATCTTGAGCAAAAAAGGGGCCAAATCTTTAGTAAATTGCTCATGAAATTCTGTGGTCAAACCGTCTGTGCCTGGCCATTTATTACTTTTTAAATGATTAATTGCCTTCATCACTTCCTCAACAGAAATTGGCATATCACAAAGATCATTTTCATTTTTGTCAATAGTTTTCACCTCTACAGAACTCAGAGAAGCATCAGATACTGTTTGAGAATAATTAGATGTATATATTTTCTTAAATTCACAACAGTAATTGGAAATGAGTTTCTGGTCCTTTGTTACAACCCCATTCAAATGTAATTTATTAATGTTGTTATTAAGATTGTGTCTCTCTAAATTAAAGAAGTATTGTGAATTTTGTTCACCTTCTTCGAGCCAGCGTCTCCTTGATCGGACAAACGCACCTTGAGCTTTCTTTCTATATAATTCATCTAGTTTGATTTGCAGATCTGATAATTATATTTTTTCTTCATCCAATAAGCTGTCTGGGCATTTATTTGCAAATTGTGTTATTTCAACAATAATGTTGCTTTCTTCAGCTCTTTTGTGTTTGGCTATTCGGCTGCCAAATTTCCTTAAATATTTATTGACCTCAAATTTCAGAAGTTCCCAATTTGAACAAAATGCATCTCCTTATTGGCTTTATCCCAAAAGCTATAAACCCAGTGATTACTTTTTTTACTTCCTCATATAGTAGCAGTGAATTGTTAAGTTTCCAATAAGATCCATTAGTAAAACAACTTGTATTAGAGAATTTAATATTAACACTGATAGCTTTATGATCTGTTAGAGGAGTAGAAATAATATCAACTTACACATCATCTTTGTTAAACTCTCAGACAATAACCAGAAGTCAATTCTAGATTGACTAGACCCTGTTTTATTACTCCAGGTAAATTACTTTTTATGTGGAAATTTGGTTCTCCAAATATCTATTGAATTTATCCATACATTGTTTAAGATTGTTATTTACGTTAGGTCGACCTGGTGGCCATTTATCTATTGTTTATTTAGTATAATATTAAAATCTCCTCCAACTAATAAAATTGCATTTGGATATTTAACCATCCAACAAATATACTTTCTATGGATTCGAGAAAATTGTTATTTTCCAAACTGTTTTTATACCCATATAAATTTCCCAAGATTAAAATATTATCAACATATTTAATTACTTGGCAAATAAAATGTCCTGCAGGATCACATTCTGTATGTAGAACATCTCCATTAAATCTATTCTTTAAAGTAATTACTCCAGCTGAGTGTTCAGACCCATGAGCAAACCGTACTGAATTACCCCATTGTGAAGTCCAAAATGTTGTGTCTTCTTTAGTAGAATGAGCTGCTTGTACAAAACAAAAATACGCCCTAAACTGTTTGTCAAAAAGAAATAGAGCTTTCCTTTAATGTTATTTCTTAACCCCCATAGCATTAAACGAAACAAGTGATAAATGTGACATATAAGAATATTGCACAAGTAAAATGTCTGGTCAATCTGGTAAACGTTGAAATCAAAGTGGTATCGAGATCAGCAACGACTGTATAACTGAAGTAATTAAAAGTTAGAAAAATATATTTAATTACCCATGGTAGCTGCCTAAGCGTGACATCTCTCTTATATATCTCCGGATTAATATTAATATTACAAAATTTATATAATTATAATTATATAATATAATTAATAATATATAAAACAATCTGTAAATTATTTGTGTGTTAAAATGTTAAATACATATTGTTCATAGTTAGAGTTCGCAGCAGCATATTGGGATCCAGTTTAACCAGGAACTCAATTCTGAGAATCTTGAGAAAGTTTTGAAAGAAAATAATAAAAATAGTCCTTTGAAAACTCCTCTGACCCCGTAACCTCAGTTCCTTCAATAAATCCGCGGCCTCCGACAAAGTAAGTCAAGTCAAGTCAAGTCAATTTTATTTGTATAGCGCCTTTCACAACACACATCGTTTCAAAGCAGCTTTACAGAAGATCAGCATTAACAGACGATAAAACTGTAATGTCTATAAAGTCGATTAATCATCATTGTGTAATTTAGATAAAATACGATTTTTAATAGTGTTTAAAAATAATTAAATGATTATTGTATTAATAACCCCAGTGAGCAAGCTGTAGGCGACTGTGGCAAGGAACACAAAACTCCATAAGATGTAGATTAATGGAGAAAAATAACCTTGGGAGAAACCAGACTCACTGTGGGGGCCAGTTCCCCTCTGACTAACCCCACCCTAACCCTAATCCAGACTCACTGTGGGGGCCAGTTCCCCTCTGGCTAACATTATGAATGTAATGTAAATATTAATTATGTATAGGTAAAATCATGGTTTAAAATTTTTAAACTAAGTGTTAAGGGTCAGTGATTAAACATCGATTGTGTTTGAACTGTAAGATTAATGACCAAATTCTTTGAAGTCCATCTTGATTAATTGCAGAAGTTCACATAGATGCAATTGTCCTTGTTAATTGGCTGATGAAGGCTTTTGTTGGCAATAGTTAGTCTAAGCATTTCATTTCAAGATTGTAGTCCATAAATAGACCGAGGTGATGCAGGTTGGAGTTGGCATCATTTCATCCTCTGAAGTCCGTCATAATAGATTGAAGTGATGTTTGGCTGGCACCGGCTGCATGTAGTCATCATCATTCTGTGACATGTAGCAGTGGAGTCCAACATGAAGCAGGAATGGAGCTGGATCCAGCCGTTCTGGTGACCTCAGGATAGGAGTCCCGAGGTTGCGACAGGGAAACAAATAAAAAGATGTAAGCGTAGATGCCATTTAATTTATTGCAGAGTTAGAGATCATGCTCAATGTTTCTGGTTTCTGGTTCCGGCAGACCCAACTAAAGCAGCCTAATTGTGGGTTGGAGGATAAATTAGGTGTATGCCTGGCTAAATAGATGAGTCTTTAGTCTAGACTTAAACTGAGAGAGTGTGTCTGCATCTCGAACATTGTTTGGGAGAATATTCCATAGTTTAGGAGCCAAATATGAAAAAGATCTTCCTCCTTTAGTGGATTTTGATATTCTAGGAACTATTAAAAGGCCAGAATTTTGCGATCTTAATGAACGTGTTGGAATATAGCGTGGTAGAAGATCACTTAACTACTGCGGAGCTAGACCATTCAAATCTTTGTATGTAGTTAACAGAATTTTAAAATCAATACAGAATTTAACAGGTAACAATGTAACGATGATAAAATGGGGCTAATATGATCATATTTCTTGGTTCTTGTCAGCACTCTGGCTGCTGCATTTTGAACCAATTGAAGTTTATTTATTGATCTTGCTGGACATCCTCCCAGTAATGCATTACAATAATCTAGTCTTGAGGTCATGAACGCATGAATTAGTTTTTCGGCATCAGCAACCGAGAGCATATGCCTTAATTTAGCAATATTTCTTAGGTGGAAAAATGCTGTTCTACAAACATTTGTAATTTGATTTTCAAAGGACAGATTGGTATCAAATATAACACCTAAGTTCTTCGCTGTTGAAGATGATGTAACAGTACATCCATCTAGAGTCAAATTATATTTTAGCGGCTTATTTTTAGAGTTTTTTGGTCCAATAATTAGAACCTCTGTTTTGTCAGAATTGAGTAGAAGGAAATTTCTGGCCAGCCAATCTTTTATTTCATTGATACACTCTGCTAATTTTGAGAATTGTGAAATCTCATCAGGTTTTGAAGAAATATAAAGTTGTGTATCGTCAGCATAGCAGTGGAAACTTATTCCACGATTCCTGATAATATCTCCCAGGGGAAGCATATACATGGAGAAAAGCAGAGGCCCTAAAACTGATCCCTGTGGCACTCCATATTTTACTTTTGTTTGGTTTGACAATTCCTCATTTACATAGACAAAGTGGTAGCGGTCTGCTAAATATGACCTAAACCATGCTAATGCCACTCCACAAATTCCAACATAATTCTCCAGCCTATTCAAGAGAATGTCGTGATCTATCGTGTCGAATGCAGCACTAAGATCTAAAAGCACTAGAAGAGAAATGCAGCCGCGATCAGATGATAAGAGCAAGTCATTTGTAACTCTGATAAGTGCAGTCTCTGTACTGTGATGAGGCCTAAATCCTGATTGAAATTCTTCATATATACTATTTCTCTGTAGAAATGAACATATTTGGGAGGATACTACCTATTCTAGTATTTTTGACATAAACGGGAGATTTGAAATCGGTCTATAATTAGCAAGTTCTCCAGGATCAAGTTGTGGCTTCTTAATTAGTGGTTTGATAATTGCCATTTTAAAGTTTCTTGGGACATGTCCTAAGCATAGCGAGGAGTTAATGATATTAAGAAGAGGTTCTGATATTACAGGAGATACCTCTTTTAAGAGCTTAGTTGGTATAGGATCTAACAAACAAGTTGTGGCTTTTGATGTTTCGATAAGTTTTGTTAGCTCTTCATGACCTATGATAGCGAAGGATTGAAGTTGCACATGAGGGAAATTATTCGACACTGTTTTCTGAGGTGCTATGACAGATGATTGCATAATTCCAATTTTATTTCTGATTATTTCAATTTTATCTGTAAAGAAATCCATGAAGTCATTACTCTTGAGCTGTGACGTAATATCTGGTTCTGTTGAGGCTTTATTCCTAACCAATTTAGCCACAGTACTGAATAAACATCTAGGATTGTTGTGGTTATTTTCTATGAGTTTACTAAAATATGCTGACCTGGCAGCTTTTAGTGCCTGTCTGTATCCACAGACACTATCCTTCCATGCACCACGAAATACTTCTAATTTTGTATTTTTCCACATGCGCTCCATTTTCCGAGCTGCTCTCTTGAGAGCATGAGTGTGATCATTGTACCATGGTGCAGGGCTTATTTCTTTAATTTTCTTTAATCGAAGTGGGGCGACAACATCA
Organism: Xyrauchen texanus; assembly: GCF_025860055.1. Lineage (NCBI taxonomy): Eukaryota > Metazoa > Chordata > Actinopteri > Cypriniformes > Catostomidae > Xyrauchen > Xyrauchen texanus. The sequence goes on from NC_068285.1 coordinate 2,572,158, forward strand.
AGGGTGCTAGAGAAGACTGCATTTAAATGTTTTGTTATTTCATCAAGTTCTTCTGGGCTTTGGGGTTTATTGAGTATATGAGATAGATCCGGAAGAGTATTAGTGAAGCTATCTTTAGTGGACGAAAGAATAGTTCTACCTGAACGATAGCATGGTGTAGATTGAGTAACATTAGCTGATTGCAGCATGCAAGAGATGAGGTAATGATCCGATATGTCATCGCTCTGCTGCAGAATTTCTATATTATCAACATCAACTCCATATTAACGAATTAAATCTAGCGTATGATTATGGCGATGAGTTGGTCCTGTTACATTTTGTCTGACTCCAAGAGAGTTCAGAATATCGATAAATGCTAATCCCAATGTATCATTTTCATTATCTATGTGAATGTTGATGTCACCAACAATTAAGGCTCTATCTACAGTAATTACAAGATCTGATAACAAATTTGCAAATTCACTAAGGAAATCTGAATAAGGCCCGGGTGATCTATACACTGTAGCAAGGGTAAAGGACGACAGAGATTTTTTATTTATATTTGTATTTGACGGTGTCACATTAAGCATTATTAGTTCAAAAGACTTACATTTATATCCTGTCCTCTGAGTAACACCAAACACTTCACTGTAAATTGTAGCAACACCTCCTCCTCGACCCTTCAGACGAGGCTCATGTTTATAACTATAACCTGGGGGAGTAGATTCATTTAAACTAATATATTCATCCGGTTTAAGCCAGGTTTCAGTCAAACAGAGCGCATCCAATCTATGATCTGTAATCATTTCATTGACAATTAGTGCTTTGGTAGAAAGAGATCTAATGTTTAGTAGCCCTATTTTTATATGATGTGTATTTTTAATTTGTTTGTTTTGTTCAAGTTTGACCTTAATCAAATTTTTTCTAAATGATTTAGTGAGGGTTTTGTGTTTGGTAGTTCGGGGAACAGACACAGTCTCTATGAGATATCTAGGTGATACAGTCTCTATGTGTTGTAGTTTATGTGACCTGTGTGACGTCTCAAGGCAGCTAGCAGACGTTCGGATTAACCAGTTTGTCTGCTTCCTGACCTGGGCCCCATTTAGTCAATTAATATCATTATTAAGTCTATGAGCCAAATTACTAGAGAGGAGAGTGGCACCTTCCCTGGAGGGATGGAGTCCGTCTCTCTTTTAGCAGTCCGTCTCTCTTTCCAATTGTCTATAAATCCTATTTTATTCTGAAGACACCACTCAGACATGCAGTGTAGTATATTTTTTATCAAGTTAATCAGGAGTAATTGATGAAAACATAGTTGATTTATACCACAGTTATGTCTGAGGGGCAAACATGCAGTTTACTGTATGTAAAGGCCTGTGACGTGATGAATATGTGCTCACATAGGTTTGACTATTTGACTGTGTGTGCAGAAACATAAATAGCATTACTTAGGGGGGAGAATTGATCTCTTCCAAAGGTGGTTCTGTTACTTCCTAATATGGTCAAGACCAGAGTCAATGAAGAGGATGATAACGAATGCATGTTTAAAAAAGTGTAAGCCCCACCTTGTTTGAGGAGATGTATTTAAGTAAAACCAAACCAGAGATGCTTCAGTTGTTGTTGGTACTGTGGTTTCACCGTAGGCAACTCGGCTTTATTGTGTGATAATAAAGTCTATTCTTCTGAAATCAAAACCCCAAAGATGCTGAGTGATTTTTCACAAAATTGGAATGAAAAACTACTACAATTGGCGCCCGAACAGCGACAGAAGAGAGCAGAGTCGTTACATCGTGGGCTGGCTGGAAAGGCAACACAAACAGGTGGCCACAATTAAGAGGTAAGCAGATTTTGCTTGTATATAAAAGTTTGTGTTGCTTGCCAGTTTGCCTGTGGTGGTAAGAACGCTCAGAAAGCTCTTCTAAACCAAAAAGGATAAAAAGAATAAAGGGTTTTGATTCCAGAAGAAATAATTGCATGCAATGATCTGTTTTTATTTACTGGTAGGGGTGTAGGTGCAATAGCAGTAAATAACTGTGGATAAAGTTTAAGAAGTAATAATATATTATAATGAAGGATAGAAAGCTACAGGATAATAATTAGAGGTCTTTTACGGATGCTCTGTAGGAAATTTATAGTAGAAAAGCTACAGGATAATAATTAGAGGTCTTTTACGGATGCTCTGTAGGAAATTTATAGTAGAAAAGCTACAGGATAATAATTAGAGGTCTTTTACGGATGCTCTGTAGGAAATTTATAGTAGAAAAGCTACAGGATAATAATTAGAGGTCTTTTACGGATGCTCTGTAGGAAATTTATAGTAGAAAAGCTACAGGATAATAATTAGAGGTCTTTTGCGGATGCTCTGTAGGAAATTTATAGTAGAAAGCTACAGGATAATAATTAGAGGTCTTTTACGGATGCTCTGTAGGAAATTTATAGTAGAAAAGCTACAGGATAATAATTAGAGGTCTTTTACGGATGCTCTGTAGGAAATTTATAGTAGCCTACGAAGCTACAGGATAATAATTTGAGGACTGCATAGGCAAAGAAATATTTATTTATTTACTTTGCGGATACCGCTCTGTAGGAAATTTATAGTAGCCTACGAAGCTACAGGATAATAATTTGAGGACTGCATAGGCAAAGAAATATTTATTTATTTACTTTGCGGATACCGCTCTGTAGGAAATTTATAGTAGCCTACGAAGCTACAGGATAATAATTAGAGGACTGCATAGGCAAAGAAATATTTATTTATTTACTTTGCGGATACCGCTCTGTAGGAATTAATTAATAAATATAAATAAGCAAAGAGAATAGGACTAATAATTGCGCAATTTAGTTTTTTGCAGCTCTGTGTTTATAAAGGCCTTGTGTTTGTAAAAAGTGTGGTCATTTCTGTGGTTTGTGAGAGTATCTTTATTTGTGTTTGAAAGTGTGTAAAGAGCAAGTGTGTATGGACGTGTATGACTGAGTACAGACATAAGCCCAGTACAAAGATTGGAATGAAAGCCTGTCTTGAGAAACTTTGGAATAATTAACTTTGATAAAATATAGAAAACTAAAAATGTTCCAAAATATCAGCCTGTGCTGCATAAATGGTAAGGGGTATATATGCAATTTACAGCAGAGAAAATATATTTGGGCTATTTTCAACCTTCCATCAATATATGGAGGCAGAGAAGAGCTGATATAACAGGAAGAAAAGGTACGTAATAAATATTCTGGTTGTAAAGTGGAGATAAAACCAATGATAAAGATATATAGATAGAAATATACATTTAATATAGATGTAAAACAAAATTAGGAAAAAAGAAATCAAAAAGTTAACTCACAACTGGCTGGAAAACATTTAGTCTTGGCTGTTCTTAGTCTAGCAGCTGTTAATTGAAATGGGCTAGAGCATAACTCCTAAACTAGACTGTAGCATAGAAATGTATTTGACTTCATGCAGATAATCTATACATTCAAGAGATATTGTTGGGTGTGTGAACAAGATAGAGAGACTTAGCTTTGTTGCATAGACAGAAAGTTAACTCTTAGCTTCTGAGGTTTTTTTTAGACTAGCAGCTGAAAAATATGCCAGACCTCTGAACTAGTCAGTCACAGAAGACAAGTGAACTTCATATAGAGAATTTGTGAAGTCAAAAGAGATATCTGTGCTTAAAGTTTAACCTTTAAAGCAAAGGGACAAGTAACAATAAAAAATTGAAATTGAAATAAAAAATTAAACAACTGTAAAGTAATTAAAATCAGTTTGAAAAATAAAAAAAAGGCAAAGGAAAAAATAAAATAATAAATAATGAAAATAAGAATTAAAGCTTTGAGTCCAGTGTATTAAACTGAAGTCAACTAAGTAATTGAAATTTAAACAAAGGTGTAGTTAAGATAAGTGTTGTTATATCACATACGGTAAAACTCCAGTGGAAATACTAAAATCTAGAAATCCACTGTGTAAAATCTCAAAGAAATGAGAAAGCAAAATAAATAAATAAATATTAAAAATATAATAAAATATAAAGTGACGTGAATTAACTTTGTGTATTAAAAAGTAAAGGTGAAAGAAATTGGGAAAATTGTTTCAAAATATTGCTGTTGAAGATTAGTGTAGAAGGAAATACATCTAAAAAATAAAAGATTAATTTATTTTCTAGATGTATTGATTTATCTAAATTAAGGGTGCTAAAATAAATTTTCATTTTTATATACCAAGTAAAAATGAAGAAGGAACAAGTGGAGAAATAAAAACTAAAATCTAGATGAAAACTGATCCTAAAAAGTAAATTGACAAACATATAGGAAATGTATTCATGTATGGGGTATAATAATTCAAATATTAGAAGAAAAGGAAAATGATTTAGAAAGACAGTTAGATTAAAATGTTAAAAAATCAATAAATAAAAAGATCAGAGTAAAATAAAGTAAGAGCTATATCCAGAAAATTTAAAATTCACTGAGGAATATGAGACAGGGCAGAGAAAAAGCTGAGAGATGCAGAGGAGGGTAAAAGGACAGGGTTCTTTTTAAAAATACCTCCCTATGTGACCCCAAAGGTCAGCTCCCAAAGGTCAGCTCCAAATACTTTAGATAGAATGTAGATAGTATTTCTCGTAGTGAGACCGGTAGTTATCAAAGCCACAGAAAATGGGAAAGGGAAATTAAAAAGAAAGATTTTGAAATTGGAATATGAAAAGTAAATCTTAAATGTGAAAATGTCACATTCATGTGTCTGTTTTATGTTCTGTCTAGTCCAATAGGACAGAATAACATTTTTAACAGTATTAAATTACACTATAATGTCTTGATATATACATTTACCCTGGATTATGTGTTTTATTTTTCATGTGTTTAAATATGTCTGGAGAACAATGTACATGTGTGTGCAACTTTATTGGTGTAAACTTGATCAACCAACAAAAATAAGACAGATAGGGTTTTTTATTTTTGCTAGGAATGTCTGACTGGAGAGATTGAGTGAAACCTAAGTGCTCTTAATAGAAACCGATCCTGCACTCTGTAAGGAGAAAGAGCAGGAGGGGCTCAACCTGGTGTCTCTCATGATGTCTCTCATAATGTCTCTAGTCAAACACAGGGGGCCCCCGAATTTAGGAAAAAGACATAGCAGATTCTTTTGAGATTAGATATTTTTCTTTTATTTCTTGTTTTATATATACAGTGTAGGCATTGGTTGATCATGGGTACACTGAAAGTTGTCACTGAGACTAGAATTAAAGAAAATAAATTTAAGAATGATTTAAATCATTGCATGTTCTCTACATTTCAAATTTACTCTTGGGTTTGGTATATGACCAGTCATGCTAGATAAAATTGAAATAAGTCCCAATATGTGGTGTATTTGATTGAAAAAATATTGATAATGCTAAGGAAAAACTGGAAATTGGTACTGGGTGAAACTCATAGAAAAACATTAAGATTAAATTGAATATCATGAATAATTTGATGTTCATGTGTCTATTCTGTGTGAAATTGATGCTAACTGTGTTTTACTCTCTCTGTTGTCAGCATTGTGTAAGTCATTTCAATAACTCATTCTGGAACCAGTCTCTCACCATTGCAGATTGCTGGGCCAGATGATTTATTGAAGAAGCTTATATTACAGGAGACAGTCCGGAGAAAAGGAAAAAACTGAGAAATACAGTATGTGGGCTGTTATATGATTGGCCCTCCTACTATCATGAATGCTGGTAATCATTACTGAATTGACATTTCAATTGTGGATTCAAATTTCTCTTGATAAGTTGATTTCAGTCATATATAACTAATTGGATGTTTGATTCTCCAAATGCCATCCATGGGTGCAATATCCATGTCGAAATTGTTCTGAGGGTCTAAATTTCAATCCAGCATCTAATTGCGAATTTGTTGATATGAAGGTTAAATATAAAAACTTAATGGCAAAGTAAGAGTAACATATTGGATTGTTTACTCCCTAAATTTTCCAAAGACTACCCTCACTTTAAAGAAAAAGATTAATCAGTACTACAAGGAGTTAATTAAGTGTCTATTTCTAGTAAGCTATTTTTTATTTTAAGTTAAATCCATGAAAAAACTGTTTTAAAGGTATACAGTTTCTGCACAGTGACATCTGTCTCTGCTATTTAACTGAATAATTGATCATGAAATGCTGATAAGCATAAGACGATAATAACTGAAAAATCATATTATTAAAAGATGATAACATTAGGATATAAAAATGAGACTTGTAAGAAATTCAAAGGACATAATGTATTTCACTGATCAATTATTGCAAAACACAAGATATTTGTCTGAACTTCCATTGTGCCACTTTACTATTTTATTTTGTTTAGAATCTTTCATTTATTTTCTGTTAATTTAAAAAGGTAATTTATGTTGGTTTATTTGACATAATGAAAGTTCCTTCTCCTGAGAAAGAGTAAGAAAAGGGAGAAAGTAATCATAAGAGAGTTTATTGATTTGAAACAAAAACTTAAATTTCTCAATGGTCTGAATACAAATGCGCATTAATTGTATTGCGCGAGGAGGGAAGGGATAAGAGAAGTAGAAATTCTAGAAGTTTTCTTAAAGATGGTTTACAATGGCAAAGGTTGAAAGCAGATAATATAATAAAATATATTTGATTATATCATTTTATTAAATTACATTTATCACTATTCTCTGTTGTAGAATTACATAAATGTGTTATTGTGATTTTCTAAGAAAGAAAATGGGCATAACTGTAACAACAGTGTGAAGGAGTGCAATCTCTCCCTCAAATTCTTTCCCTCTCGCTCTCAGTTTAAGTTTTTAAGTGGGCTAAAACCACATCACTAAATTGTTTTATTTTCTTTTGATTTTATTTTCTTTTATATGGAAAATGATGTGACACTAATCTACTATAAACCTCGTCACCACGACGAGCAGGGAGGGGACCAGAGCATATTACAGTCTCTGACATCGTTTTTGCAAATTTGCACACCTCTTTAACATTATCTTTAGTGATCTCCGACTGGCGAAGCCGGACATCATTAGTGCCGACATGGATAACAATTTTAGAAAATCTACGTTTAGCATTAGCCAGCACTTGTAAATTTGATTTGATGTCAGACGCTCTGGCCCCCGAAATGCAATTAACAATAGTGGCTGGAGTCTCTATTTCCACGCTCCTTACAATAAAATCACCGCTAACAAGGGCTCTTTCAACATGATTCTCAGTGGGTGTATCACTGAGTGGGGAGAATTGATTGGAAACCCTAACAGGAACGGGAGAGTGGTGTCTCTTTGCTGAACGAGTATGCCGCCGAGACGTCACCCAAACGCCCTGCTGCAGGGGCTCTATAGCCGGAACCAAAGTGTGTGTGTTGCTCTCTGTAATGCCCGCATCCGAAACAGTCTCTACCGGCTTCTCTTTCTCACTGACCTCTACTAGCGTTCGGATGCGAGTCTCTAACTCATTAACCTTCTCCGTCAGCCTGACTAATTCCTTACATTTATCACAAGTGAATCCCTCACTGCTGACGGAGGAGGCTATTGTAAACATGTGACATGCAATGCATGAACAAATAACATGAGCTGATGCCATGACTTACCGCAAATTGTTCGTTGTTCCCGAGCGGTGAGTGTTTTGAGATTGATTTGAATCCCTCACAAAATTGTTTGTTGTTAGTGGTGGTTGTTCTTGATAAGCGGTGCTTTGAGATCGATGCAATAATCTGTGTACCGCAGAGGAGAAAAAACGGGTGCGCGCTGAAAAAATGCACGCAGTTTAATCGCGATAAAAATAGAACGCGGTTGCAGGTGGAATATGCGCGCAGTTAAATCCTGATAAGAGAATAATAACTGAAGACCTGATGCGTGCTTAAAAATGGCAGATCTTTAAGGATTAAAGGCTACAAACACAGACTCTAGCTAGGTGTCAGCAGCAACCGGTAAAATACACGCAGATGAAACGGGAGAAAAGCGGAAGGATCTGAAATGCGGTAAAATGACAAAGGATATAACTATGAACGATGACTATAACGTTGAACGTATGAGAATAAGCAGTGCTAAGCAGGCCACAAACAAACTCTCGTGCAGCGTGCGTGCGTGCTGTGCCGTCAGCAACAGGAAGTCCAATCAAGTAAGCAGATTTGCCATAATCCCGCGCTTTTTTTATTAGAGGTCACAACTTCTGTCTCCAATCTCTGTCCTCCTTCGTCAGTTCCTGCTTAAACTGCATGCCTTGATTCCGGAGAAACTCGCTGCTTTTAGCCGCCTTCCATACTGCATCTGTGAATCTCCTGACAGTGAACCGAATGATTGTTGGGTCGGGTCTTGTCTCATTAGCACGTTTGGTTCCCAGTCGGTGAGCGACATCAATAGCATCTGGTAGTTTCGCAGCTTCATGTGGCATCACTTCTTGGCATATGCGGATAACCTCCTCTCGCACATTCTCTTTGGTCGTCTCTGGCAAACCATGGAGCTGCAGGTTCCAGCGCCTTCCGTCCCATTCTGAATCCATTACCCGACTCATACACGCTCTAGTTGTTTGTTCGCCCCTGTCCAGTCGTTTCTCCATATAAAGCATTTTGCTTTTTATTTCTTTTATTTCCGCACAGGCGGTTTGCACCATCGTTTCCAGGGCATCACCTCTTGTATTGATCAGATTTAGGCATGTTTTCGGGTCAAAGATATAGATAAGGTACTGTACAGTGGAGCAGTAAAACAATGTTAAAAATGAATGTTCTGATTGTAAATTCTGATTGGATGAGCCACATTGGAAACTGTTGTAATATAGATGATATCTGCCTGTGACAGCACATCAGTTGAACTCTATATTAAATTTTCTCTCTGTTTTTATTGTTTAGTTCATCCAGTGTGCTTTTGTTCATTGTGTATTTTCTGCTTTGATGATCCTCATATTTGAGTTGGCACAGGTTTTACATCAGATGCCCTTCCTGATGCACCCCCAGTGTCTGCAGGACTCTCACTCACACCTACAGGGGCAATTTAGAGTCTCCAATTCACTTAACCTGCATGTTTTTGGACTTGTTGGGGAAACCGGATCACCTGGAGGAAACCCACAAGAACACGGGGAGAACATGCAAACTCCACACAGAAAGACCAGTTGAGCCGGGACTCGAACCCGAGACCTTCTTGCTGTGACGGGACAGTTCTGACCTACTGACTTTTAGTGTTATTTCATGTCATGTATTATTTTATATTTTCACCAGATGACTTAAATTAAATATAATTAATCATTAATGCTGATATTTAATAATAATATTTGAATATAATATATCATATTTTATAAGCCTGCTGATCATTAACCCTTAAAAGGGCAAGAACATAAAAATACCTGATCAATTAATTTATTGCTATTTTCTATCATATTATGTCCCAAATATGACATTTTCAAGTTTTTGTCTTCAACATACTGCTTTTATTGACAATTTTGCATCAAGTATCTTTCATGAAAACATGTAAAAGTTCGAAACATTTGCCATGAGGTCAGTGAGTTTCTCACAATGCTGCATGTTACTTTAAAATAAGAAAAAATATTATTTATTATAAAATAATGTTTTCTGTAGTGAAAAACTAAAAACATTTCAGCATTAACAATAGATTAATTATGATAGTAAAAACAGATTATGACAGCATTTGACTTTTATCAATGCGTGAACTCTCAAATTTACACCAACTTTAAATGATCCTGTAATTAGTTCTTATAAATCCATTTATGAATGCAAAAGTGTGAAGCTGTTTTTTCTAGAATTGTCTGTTAAGTATTAAGATTTATATACTGTAGAAAAATCACAAGAATTCTGTATTTGTAAATGTTTATTTAGTATAAATAAAACAATGAGTATCTGAATGTGCCGTGTGTTTAATAAAGAGTTCATATATAGACTCATTTATTCATTTGAAGTATTTGGGATTTTAAAATCATTATTTTTATTATTGAATCTGATAGTAAATAAGTTCAATCACATCACAGTGAGACACAAAGTACTGTCATTGTATTGAATTCAATCAGTTTCATTGATGAAATGATTTCTAGAAAGAGTTTGGAGTTGTGTTGATGTGAGATACAGTGAGTATATTTCACTCATCCAGTTGTGTGTGTGTGTGTCTCTGATGATCCATTTCACACACACACAATGAGGAATCAGGAAAAACTCTAAATCCAGCATAGAGGGGTCGAGTGAATGTGGTGATGAGTGTGTGTAAGTGTGTGAGTGTGTGTGTGTCAGAGACGCTGTAGAAGGACAGAGTGCCGGCCGGACAGTCCACATACACTCCTACTCTCTTACAGTCGTGTGAAGGGGGACGTATGTCAGTTCTGTTATTATTGTGCCAGACAGTGAATCTGTCATTAAAGCACCTCAGACTCCAGGAGTTTATATTGAATCCAAATGCATAGTCACGACTCTTTCCTTTCCTGCTGATTTCTTTATATGACACTGCTATACCAGCAACTCCACTCCATTGAGTCTCCCAGTAACAGCGTCCAGTCAGACTCTCTCTACACAGAACCTGAGGACGATCATCAAATCTCTCTGGATGATCAGGATATGACTGACGCTCTCTCACAAGTGTCACCTTCCTGTTCCCCTCAGACAGAATGAGTTTAGTGTTTACTGTGTTTGAATCCAGTGTGAGATCACAGACATCTGAACACAAGAAGAGAAAAAACACTTAAAACACAACAATCACTAAACCAGTGTGTGTGTGTGTGTGTGTGTGAGCATGTATTTATCACTTTGTGGGGACCAAATGTCCCCATAAGGATAGTAAAACCCGAAATTTTTGACCGTGTGGGGACATTTTGTCGGTCCCCATGTGGAAAACAGCTTATAAATCACACTAAATTATGTTTTTTGAAAATGTAAAAATGCAGAAAGTTTTCTGTGAGGGTTAGGTTTAGGGGTAGGGTTAGGTTTAGGGGATAGAATATAAAGTTTGTACAGTATAAAAACCATTATGTCTATGGAAAGTCCCCATAAAACATGGAAACACAACATGTGTGTTTGTGTGTGTGTGTTTGTGTGTGAGTGAGTGAGTGTGTGTGTGCGTGCATGCGTGGGCTTGTTTATGTGGTTTATGAGAACATTTTTTTAGGTTACAAATTAGTAATTACAAGGGTATTATGCTATAAATGTGGTTTATGAGGACATTTCTATTGTCCCCATAATTAAAATCGCTTAAAAATCATACTAAACAATGTTTTATTGAAAATGTAAAAATGCAGAAAGTTTTTTGTGAGGGTTAGGTTTAGGGGTAGGGTTAGGGTTAGGGTATAGAATCTATAGTTTGTACAGAATAAAAATCATTATGTCTATGGAGAGTCCTCATAAGGATAGCTGCACCAACATTTGTGCGTGCGTGCGTGTGTAAATCAGGAGTGTAGTGAAATATTCACACAGGTTTTTTACAATTTGCAACCATGATCCAGAGGTGTCCAAAAAGTCCAAAGGTGCATGTTATTTACAAGACAATATTTACAGCATGTATCAACAGTGAAGACGAGGAGGAAAAGGAATCGGACAGTGCCAAAGAAATGAATAAAACTAAACGTCAAATCTTCCTAATCTTTTTAATCTAATAAATCTCCCAAAGGCAAAAGTGACGTCATATCTAAACTTCACTAACCAAACAACAGATGACAGCGGGTGTTACTTGCCCCTGACCGAGTGTGTTTATACAACAGAATATTCTAAGTGTGCACAATGTACGTCACGTGACATCATTTACCCGTCCCATTTCCTGCAGCACAAACTCAAAATAATCCAATAACTCAGAAATGTGAAGGAATGAACACAACGGACAGTGAGATAATGTCGTGTAACAGCGACACACTGACAGATAAACAGTTTGATCAATCAAAACAAACAAACAAAAAACAAGATGAATTATACATTCACAGATTACAAACAAAGTCTAAATCAGTCAAAACTAACAAGAGAACAAGTTATCAAAGCGAGCGTCTAAACATCCGAAATATCTGAATGAGGAACTCTCGGTGTTTCACAACCCATTGTTGCATTACCGTCATCATCTCCCTTTGGACCATCCACACTATTTACAAATAAACTACCTACACCCCCCGATCTACCTTCACACCTAATCTCCTAACCCCGTCGGCTCAGTTCCTCCAGCTTCCACAAAAAAAAATCATTTCACCTTATATTCGATGAACTAGCCCAGAACATTCCAGATATTTCATCACTAGATATTTTATTACTTCCTATTTGTGGATTTAACAAATTCTTTAATGTAAACTGTTCTCCCTTTCTGCTTCACTCTTCTATTAAACTCTTTCTTTCCACTCTTCCTACAGATGTGAATCTTAACTGGTCTTACGATTCAATTATGATTCAAAGGGTAATGATTCAATTATAAAACGATTCTCGATGCATTTCGTCCTTCAATTTCTTTCTTTTTTCAGTTTTTTCCAAATTAATTTTTGACTCTAATTTTTCCCTTTCAGCTTTTTATTGAACAGCTGTTCCCTTTACAAAAAGCTTCACTACGATGCTGCGCTGCTAAGCGCTATGGGGAACAACCCTAATTGTGACCGAGCTGAAATAGTGTGTGTAACACGTCAATGAACATTGACCGAAATGTATAGCCTCGGCTGATGTAATCATTAGATGCACCTGCGGCCAGGCTATAAATGGATACGTCACCAGGTGTCGTCAGAAACTCTTTTTTCAGAGCGATTCTGTTTCTGTGTGTTTCACAAACCCTGTCAAAACTTTCTTTCCTCTGTTAGGAGATAGAATCAGTTAGGCAGTGTGCAGTGAATGTTGTTCTTTTTTCTCTTCTGTTTAGAAAATATTATATATATATATATATATTTCTAAAAAAGAAAGAAAAAAAGAGAGAATGACTGAAAGCCGCAAACATAAATAAATAAATATATATATATATATATATATATATATATATATATATATATATATATATATATATATATATATATATATATATATTTTCTTCCCTTGTTCACATACCCTCGACGTCATTATATTCGACTATCATGGGTGCTGAGGCACGGGGGTATTCAGTGATGCTGCCGGTCGAAGAGACGCTTGCGGGCTATCTCTCGCCGGGCTCGGCATCGTCACTTAAGAAGCCCTCTCTCCCCTCAAAGCCTTGTAGGACAACCTCCACTTTAGTGGGAAGGGCTTATCAAGCAGCAGGTCAGGCTGGTGCTGCTCTGCACACTATGCTGTTTTACAGGCGTACCAGAATGACCTCCCGGACGACCTGAGTGTGGGTTCTGCGCTTGACGAGCAAGCCTCAGACCCGCCTCAGTCCTGTCTGAACGGAGGCTCAAAAGCAAAGCGTGGCGAGTCGTGCTCCTCCTCCCAGGGATTGGGGACAGTCTCGCCTCCCTCGCCAGCCCCCGAAGCAAGACCTCAGGGCTATCATTTCTAGTAAGAGAAAACCCTGACGGTCTTGCGCCTAGATTAGGGGGTAGCTCCCCTCGGGACGGGGCACGTGCTTCACTTTACCCCTCTCGGTACCCCCTCGAAGCCCCTCCATTCCCGCCACCTCTTGGTGTTTCGGGTTGCAGAGGCTTCCGTCAAAATTGGGTGTTTTCGCTGTTCCTGCATTTTATTCAGGACGCGAAACACTCGACAACCCCTCAACAGGAAGTGTTCAAATATAATACCCATCTCAGAGATCCTGGCAGCATGGAAACTTCTGCCAGATATATTCTTTTCTGTGGGTCTTATAAGGGCATCAGGATTTAATTCACTCGCCTCTTTTCCGTGTTTCCACAGCGTGTTCTCACTACCGTAAACCGGATTTCTTTTTTATGTAAAAAAAACCCCCTCAATCTCCTGGTTAAAGGGGCCATGATACGTGTTCCCCTTCCAGAGAGAGAGTTAGTTATTATACTAAATACTTCCCGTTTCCCATGGAGGGTGAGGGGTGGCGTCTGGCTTAGGTCTTAAAGCTTGAACTGCCCGTGGGTGTTCAAGTCCAAGATGATGCCTGTCAAGACGGTCGTGTCTCAAGCCCTACAACTCGTTTGGCTGGTCACCATTGATCTTATGACGCACTTCTATACTTCATTTAGAAGTTCTGCCACAACATGGAAAGTTCCTGAGGTTCGCTTCCGGGGGCGAAGTCTTCCAGGATCAGGTTCTTTCACTCAGCCTAGCCCTTTTTACCCGCACATTCACAATGCATGATGTAGCGTTGGCTCCTTGCGACTCCGGGGCATCTGCATTCTGAAATATGTAGACGACTGGCTGATCCTAGCACAGTTCCAGGAACTGGCAGTTCAGCACAGGGACATCGTCTTAGCTCATCTGTTTCTCTGGGGTTGAGGCTCAACGCCAAGAAAAGCTATCGGGGCATCGTATGGAGTTCAATCACAATGCGGGCACAACTGTCTCCCGCTAGGATTGAGTCCATTCAGATCACCCTGAGCAAAGTCAGGCTAGGTCAATGTTGCACTGTTATCAGTATCAACGATTTCCAGGTCTCAGGGTGAACGCATCCACGGTGATCCCTCTGGACCTTCTGCTCATGAGACCGTTTTTGTTGTGGCCAAAAGACAGGGGATTTCTTCCAAGGGCCAAAACCCCTAGGCTAAATAGGGTTACGCGCCTCAGGCTTCGTTCCCTTCCTATGTGGTTCAGACCCCGGTTTTCTGCCTTGGGTCCTAATCTAGGTGTGTCTTGTTGTCGCAGGCTGCTAACGACAGACGCCTCCCTGACAGGCGGGGTAGCGGCCTTAAGTGGTCGTCCAGCTTAAGGGGATAGGAGGGTCGTCAGCTTGGTTGTCACAGTCACTGTCTCGGGTTGATGGCTGTATTTCTGGCCCTGAAATTCCTCCTCCTGAGGCTGCCATGTCTGCGGGTGGACAATACAGCGGTAGCCTCTTACATAAATCATCAAGGAGACCCACGTTCCTGTCAGCTGTATTTCTGACACGTCGGATTCTCCTTAGGGCCCAGGGCAAACTCCTGTCACTCAGGTCAGTTATATCCCTGGATGCCCGTATATGGGAGCAGATTTACTGTCCAGACAGAAAATACCAACGGGGGAGTTAAGAACTCCACCCTAAGGTAGTAGTTGGCCAGAGTTCGCCAGCAAGGGTTTTTGCCTCTTACTGATAGCACCGCACTGGCCGAACAGGGCTTGGTTCTCGGAGCGAATTTCTTCCCTCGACGGCTCGCCTTTGCCGATTCCGAAGAGGAAGGATCTTCTATCTCAGGCACAGGGCAATATTCCATCCCTGCCCCGAATTGTGGAATCTTTCATGTTTGGCCCCTAAGGGTACCAACTGAGGGACACAGGGCTCTCTCCTCAGGTTATCGAGACCTTTTTAAATGCCGGGCTTTTTCCACTTGGAACAAGTTTGGGTGAGATCTTAGGGCAGAAGAGGACATCTTCGCCTCTATGAATAGGGCAATGTCTCCTCTACTTCTCCCTGAAATCACCCAGCCCCCTTGGGTCTGGACGTTAAGACACATACATGACCCAGAATGTGTCTGTATGCGTTTCTTTCCCCGGTTTCTCTGCTCCCGGGAGTCTTGGCAATGTTCACCAGCAAGGGTCTTGCCTCCTATTAATGGCGCTGCGCTGGCCGAACAGGATATGTTTCTCAAAGTTAATTCCTCTCCTCGACGGCTCGCCTTGGGCGATTCCGAACAGGGAGGACCTTCTCATCCTTGGCCCGAATTGTGAAACCTTTCATGTCTGGCCCCTAAGGGTACCAAATGAGGTTCACAGGGTTTTCTCTTGAGGTTATCGAGACCATTTCAAGTGCTAGGGCTCCCTCCACTTGGAACTGATCTGGGTAGATTTTACAGGGCAGAAGAGGACCTCTTCGCCTCTGTTGATAGCGCAATGTCTCCTCTACTTCTCCCCGAGTCGCCCAGCCCCCCCCCCTCCCCCTCGGGAGGGGCTAAACGTAGTAACGCAAATGCGCCTGCATGCATTTCCTTCTACTAAAGTTCTTATTACAGAATAAGAACTTTATTCTGTAATAAGTTTGCTTCAGTTTGCTTCAGTTCTGGATTTTCTGTAGAAAGAACTGTCAGCGGGCACTTGCCTCGCCACTGCCAGGTTCTATGTGGCCACTGCGGTTTTCCACGACTTGGTGGGCGGGGTGCCCTCAAAGAGGCATCCTCATTATTGCCCGGGCCTACGAGGCGCATGGTCAAGCTTCGCCAGTAGGTTTCAGGGCGCACTCTACCAGAGGGCTCTCCTCCTCTAAAACCTTGGCTAGAGGTCTCCCTCTGCAGCAAGTTTGTGATGCGGCAGGTTGTCCTTTCCGCACACATTCTTAGTTTGGATGTTCTGCACTCCGGGCTCTTATGCCCTTGAGTCGACATCTCAAGCTCATGTCTGGACAAGTTTGTGATACGGCAGGCTGGTCCTCTCCACTCACATTCATCAGTTTTTATGACAAGTTTGTGTTGCGATAGGGTTCTCTTCGCACACATTCATCGAACTTTATGGGCTAGATGCTTTGCTACTCCGGACTCTTCTGTCCTTGAGTCGACATCTCAGCCCATGCCTAAACAAGTTTGTGATGCGTCAGGTTGTCCTCTCCGCACACATTCATCAGTTTTTATGACAAGTTTGTGTTGCGATAGGGTTCTCTTCGCACACATTCATCGAACTTTATGGGTTAGATGCTTTGCTACTCCAGGCTCTTAAGTCCCTGAGTCGACATCTCAGCTCATGCCTGAACAAGTTTGTGATGCGGCAGGCTGGTCCTCTCCGCACACATTCATCAACATTGAATGGTTTAGATGTTTATGCTACTCCGGGCTCTTATGCCCTTGAGTCGACATCTCAAGCTCATGTCTGATACCTCTCGCGTTTTTGTGAGTACACTGCACAACCGTAGGGGTCCGGACAGCCCCAAGTGTGGCGGCGTGGGTATTGCGTTCCCTGTAGCGCTTAGCAGCGCAGCATCATAGTGAAGCTTTTTGTAAAGGGAACGTCTCGGTTTACATGTGTAACAATTGTTCCCTGAAAAAAGCGGAACGAGATGCTGCGCTGCTTTGCCGCACTGGGACGTCCCAGGACTGCTCTTCAAAAACAAGTATCTGACGACACCTTGTGACGTATCCATTTATAGCCTGGCCGCAGGTGCATCTAATGATTACATCAGCCGAGGCTATAAATTCTGGTCAATGTTCATTGACGTGTTACACACACTATTTCAACTCGGTCACAATTAGGGTTGTTCCCGTAGCGCTTAGCAGCGCAGCATCTCGTTCCGCTTTTTTCATGGAACAAGGGTTACACATGTAACCCGAGACGTTTTATAAAATCAGAACGAGTCACATGACATAAACTGACCTTTTACATTCAGTTTGAGTTGTGAACAAAACATGGAACATCCACAAGATTAAATAAATGCTTCTAGAGTTTAAAAGAGTTTCTCAGTTTTTCAGTTTCTTTCTTTACAACTTTATAAAAATCTCTTAAAAACACAAGAAAAAATAAATATAGTTTCTCCATCAAAACTCACTGAACACTATTAAATACTTCAACTGATTATATTATTTATTTTTGTTTAAGCATTGTAAATAATTTAATAGCATTTCATTATTATTTAAAATTAATCTATGCCATGATATTCATTTTAATTTGAAGGACAACTGGAAGTTGCTGGTCCAGGATGAGAGATATATCAGCTTCTCTTTGCTGTAAGACAGAAACCGGGAGGAAAACAGAGCGAAAAAAAAAGAGCACTCCAAAAAGAAACAACACATATTAACATCACGTGTGGACGTTACAGCAATAGTGAGTGTGTGTGTGTGTGTGTGTGTGTGTGTAGACCTACATTTGCGTGGTCCTGCTGTAATCCTGAACTCTCCTCCATGATCCACACTATAAAAACACAAACACACACAAATTATGACATCACATTCAGTTCACCTGAAACACAATTCACACATCTGTTATGAAATACAAATGAAACATTGTTTGAATATTTATTTGTTTGCTTGATCAATGTCTACACTGTACGACTCTGTGAAACTTGTGTATAGGCTGTATGACTCTATGATAAGAAACTGTAACGAGATCAACAAACCTGAACTACTTTATAGTCGTACAGTTCTAGAAAATTAACTTCAAAGTGCTGCAAGTGATTTTATCTGAAATAACACTGAGAATGTCCCCCTCTCTCTCTCTCTCCCCCTCTCTCTCTCTCCCCCTCTCTCTCTCTCTCGCTCTCTCTTTATTGATTTATTTATCTTTATTAATTTATATTTATTAGCTTTATTGGCATGATAAAAAAATGAGGCTATAAAACCATCAAACTTTTACAACTAGTTGAAACTTTCAGAAGAGAATCTAATAATGACACACAGGACTGTTATTTAGTTTTCCTGGAACTGAATGTGTTAACACTAACAACAAAACAAATATGTGATTAATCGTGATTCAATATTTCAATCCACTGACAGTCTTACAACACATGAGGGGTGTGAGGGGTCCAGGAACTGAGTTTGACACCCCTGCAATACACACACACAACATCCCACCAACAATAAACTCAAGTGCTTTCACACTGCACTTAACCCTGGGTTATTGTCTTTTAACCCCGCTTTAACCTCCAGTAAAGTAATGTTTCACACTTGTAACTCTGAAAGGTGATTAGCAACACTTTTAATCCTGGGTTATGAAACGGCTCCAGATCAGTGTTAGCGGCGCTTTTAAAAGTGCAGCAGTAAGTTTTTGTCTGGCTCTTATTCGTCCCAATAGTACCAGTGGTTTTGGACTTTATACTGACACCACAGACTGATCACTGCCCGACCCCCCCTGTGAAAAATCCTGCACCGCCCCTGTTAACTGCTGCTGCGCCACACAAAAATGTCTGTAAGATGGACTGCTGCGACTCGTAATCTCTCTGGCGGCTGATGAGACCGTTGTGTGCTCGCTCTTGGTGCTTGATGTCACACCGTTTATCTGTGATCATTATTGATATTATTAGTGGTAGTAACTGATCAACTGCAAGACAGTTTGTTATGTGCGGTCAACATGGCAGCATCCATGAGGGGCGACCCGCTCAATGTACAATTAAACAGCTTTTATTGAGGTCAGTATCTGACTGGAGTCATCTAATGTGAGTGTACATCATTTTAAACATATTTGTGTGCTATTGTGTTTATTTGTAACACTTTTTAAATGAGCTTAATACAGTGACAGAGTGGAGCTCAATACAACCAAATGAGCAAATAAATGCTAAAAACACAACAGAAATAATCCACAACACAACAAGATTATCCGAGAAGAAATATGTATAAAAATGTTGTACTTTGTATTTGTCCTGAAGTGCTCTGGATGATGCATATCTTATTTTTTACTTTCTCGAAGCCATACTGCTTTGACCAGGGAACTTCTCTTGTATTGTCTTGCAGTGGGACGCTTCGCATCGGGGTACTGATCACCCTGTCTTGGTTTATTGTGAGATAACCTGCTGCCTGTACATTATCCCTTATTTACCATCTGACAAACTATAAAATATAATTTTTTTATAATTGTTTTACGATGTATTGAATTGAATTTAACAAACAAAAACACTAATAATTTGTAATGATTACTGCCCAAATTAACAGTTTAGATATACATTTAATTCAGTGATTGGTTGCTTTTGTAACTTAGTTTGATTGTAAACAATACCTACTTGAGAACAATGATTATTAATTTGCAGTTTATTTATTGGTGTTTTCTCAAGTACTATTTTCTGCTACGGCAGGGGTCGGGAACCTCACCATTCACAAAGACATGATTGTTTAATTTTCCAGCAGAAAGTGTGGGTGTGATTGCAAAGTTTGAAGTCAATGACACTGTTATGATTTCCTTTCTCATGAATTTGTCGTACAGCCTACTCCTGTTGAACAAGGTATGAAATGAACAAATGCAGATTTTTCATGCACAGTGGCGGGTAATTTTGCTGATGTACCAACCACTGTAGAGGGTGACCTGTAAGACTTCTCAGAGTGATATATTGTATGACAAGAAATTAGACAAAGATGTGTTTGATGAAACGTTTGATTATATTTTGAAGAACAGAGGAAAAGCCACTGATGCACGTCTGATTTGATGACAAATGATGACTTCAAACTACTGGTGAGATACATTGTAAACTATTCCTTTCTACAAATAAAAGATAAACAAATAGTAATGAAGAGAATATTTGCTTTATTGACACGAGTGAATTACTTGCTCACTCTTCAAACCCAATTCACCTCTGGCTTTAATGGAAAGCCACTACACACACACTTAAAGAAAATGTATAATATTTTTATTATATAAAAACAGATAAAAGAAAAGTCATCATTGCTCATGTCTGATTCTGAGAAATGCAGCCGGACCCTGTCTCATGGAATACAAAAGAGTTATCACTCCTTTTTCTCTCCCCGCTGAACATCGACGGCTCCTCTGTGGAGATCGTCAAGAGCACCAAATTCCTTGGTGTTCACCTGGCGGAGAACCTCAACTGGTCCCTGAACACCAGCTCTATTACCAAGAAATCATCTACTTCCTTCGAAGGCTGAGGAAAGCACATCTCCCACCCCCCATCTTCACTACATTCTATAGAGGGACTATTGAGAGCATCCTGAGCAGCTGCATCACTGCCTGGTTTGGACTTGCACCGTTTCGGACCGCAAAACCCTGCAGAGGATAGTGAGGACAGCTGAGAAGATCATCGGGGTCTCTCTTCCCTCCATCAAAGACGTTTACAAAAAACACTGCATCCGCAAAGCAACCAGCATTGTGGACGACCCCACACACCCCTCACACAAACTCTTCACCCTCCTGCCATCTGGCAAGAGGTAACAAAGCATTCGGGCCCTCACGGCCAGACAGTGTAACAGCTTCTTCCCCCAAGCCATCAGACTCCTCAATACTCTTTGACACACACACACACACACACACACACACACACACACACACACACACACACACACACACACACACACACACACACACACACACACACACACACACACACACACGTCCTGAGATGCACTTTAATTATTGTCACCTTATAACTGTCTACTACCTCAAAACTGCTATGTCCATAGAACACTATTTCATAGTATGTTATGTTATGTATTTCATAGCATGTTAGGCATTTTTAGGAAGTTTTATCTTTTGGCACTACTGTGTACTGGTTGGTGCTTCGCTGTCTCTTACTGTGTCTATTGTCCTGTTCATTGTTAGTAATATATTGTACTGTCCTGTACTTTTTGCACACGTTTGCACGTGCACATTATATAGGTATTTTATTTAGTCTGTGTAGTCTCATGTGGTTCTGTGTTTGTCCTATGTTGTTTTATGTAGCACCATGGTCCTGGAGGAACGTTGTCTCGTTTCACTGTGTACTGTACTAACTGTATATGGTTGAAACGACAATAAAAAATAAAAACCACTTGACTTGTTTCATTCATCTGAAAACTTTTTGTAAGTATAATGTTTTTTTTGTTAGATCATCTCAGAAGTTGCTGTGAGTTTCGCTTTATTTCCACGGAGCAGTTCGCAGAATTTGTAAAGCAAAATTAATAAAGCAAAAATATTCACTGACCCTCGACAGGGGGGTTGAGGATATAGTCGGCTATTACAGTATTTTTTAAGGCGATTTTCTTTCAAATATATTTTACATATCGCCCAAAAGGGAAGTGAACTTTTCCATGAACAATTCCCGCACAAACACGTGTACTTAATTCCATATTACAACATGTTACCGATTAATTGTTGCATATTTGTTTTCTTTTTGTGTTTTTGTGTAGTTGTAACAAAGTTACGGGAAGGGTGATCAAGGAGGAGACCAGAAACAGGGTTCGACTGAAGGTAGGCTTTTTAATTGCGGTTTTCTCTTTAACAAAACACAACACAACATACAGCACACTGGGTTGCTTTTTAGGCTCTCTCTCTCTCTCCCCACTGGAGGCTCGGAGTCTGCTTTTATGCCGCTCTCCTCGTGCTCACTGGAATTAGAGACAGGTGTTAGGCATAATTTAGCTCAGGTGTAAGCGCCCTTACCGCTTTCCTCTCCCGGACGGGCGCTTGACCACGCCCCCGCTGCCACAGTAGTCTATGGGCATAATAAACATTTTATTTATTGAAAAACGTTTGTTTTTTGAAAATAGTAAATTATTAGGCTCTTCTGAAAAAATGAAACAACTAAAAATGTTGAAACTGGCTCCTCAGTGAAAAGGTTCCTGCCTAATGCATATTATTAACCCTATTTAGTACTTTACAAATAAAACATATAATTAATAGTATTAAACATATTGTAGTCTTGCTGTTGTGCTGCACTTAAGCAAATAATAAATAATATAAAATGAAAATAAGCTCATCGTATCACTGCATCTAAACACAATCCGTTTGCAGCAAAATGTATTATCCTTCACAAATTCCATGGGACGATCCTCGCAGAGATCAAGTTTTAAGTGTTTCCTGACTGAGCAGATGCTTTTTGTAACAAACTTTGTCATCATTAAACTGATTTGGATTTTAGAAAAGTTCAGACATTTTATGTTCATGCAATACTGTGAATAAGAATGTCTATGGTGTGAAAACCATCTATAAACTGGGGTATATCGTGAAACTGTTAAACCGTTACATCCCTTCTGGAGATGCTGCAACTTTTACAGAAACCACCATCAGCATCATTACAGCAGAGAAATGCAGACCTGCAACCACTCTTGCATCATTTACCAGTGATGCGGCTTCTTTTATGATCGGTAAGATTTGAACATTTTACTTTTATTTGAATAGCAGTTTTGATATATAATTGATTTTTACTGTCAAGGCAAGAAAACAGAAGAAAGAGACTAAAATACCTTTTCCCTGAATCACTGTCACTGTCCACTGTGTTTCCCATCGATTAAAAAGAGAAAGCCTTCCTAATCAAATACTGCAAAACCATTTCAACAATATTTTGGTTATATCAAGCAACCAGCACCTTTTTTTTAATGCAACTTAAAAAATGTGCCCTTCCTGGACTTCCTAGATTGCCTATTAAAACCTGTAGACTGATTTTCATGTGAAGGGAGCGGGTTGATTTTGCCACGAAAATCCAAAGGATGTGATGTTTATGTGCGCTCCCGAGAGCCTTGCCTCAATGCATTCTCTTCCACTATTCAACAGCGACAACAAACTGCAACACAAGGTAATGTTATCTTAGAGATGTAATCCAGCAAACGTCCGGCTCCCAGCACAACACCGACTCCTAAACAAACTCTGAGTAAGCCAAAAAAAAACTATTATCTACTGAATCCCGTCTGGCTAAATGTGATCGTGGTCGAGTGAAAACTAGAGTGAAAATCGGGAGGGCATTTGATTCCTGGATGGACCTTCGTTCAGTTTTGGGGATCAAAACTGACCCTGAATTGGTGTTTTTCTTATTGGACAGGTAATCTTACATAACTGCAAAGCATGTGAAATATTGTGCCATAAGGATTGATATACTGTTTGTAGCAGCCTTTGAGATAATCCTCATCGGGGCAAGGCAAATGGTTGGGGGGGATCAAACTCCCAACTGGCTAGAGGCTTCCTCCACTGAGGAGTTACATGGATGATGTCACCAGCCTCCTTCAGACAGCAGCATGCACAACAAGACTGCTGAAGAGGATGGATGAATTGATGTCATGGGCAAGAATGAAAATCAAGCCTTCCAAGTCTCGGAGCTTGTCCATCAGGAGAGGAGTCAGAAATGACAATACCATCTTCGTCATTGGAGGGGAAAAAATCCCACTTCTATCAGAGCAACCGATCAAAAGCCTGGGGAGGCAGTATACTGCAGACCTATCTGACAAACAGATGGGGAAAACCGTCATGAAGCAGCTCTCTGACGGACTGGCAAGGATCGACCAAAGTCAACTCCCCGGGAAGTTTAAGGTCTGGTGCTACCAGTTTACACTTTACAGGAGGGTGATGTGGCCCCTGAAAATGAGTGAGATTCCCTCATCAACCGTAAGTAAGATGGACGGAAAAGCCAACTCATTCATACGAAAGTGGTTGGGGTTGCCACGGTCTGAAACCGGTCTATTTGGGAAAAACATGCTGCAGCTGCCACTGCAGTCCATATAGTTGGGCTACATGCAAGAAAAGACCAGGTTGGTTCTTGAGCTGAGGGAGTCCACAGACGAGTCAGTAAGGAACGCAAATGCCAAGGTTCCTACTGGCCGCAAGTGAAATGCCCAAACCGAGGTCGATCGAGCTGTCGGTCGGCTACAACACCGGGAGATCATGGGCAGAGTGCAGGTAGGAAGAGCAGGTCTAGGATGGGGAGAGATGCCACGCTTTTGGTCCAAGGCCAATCGCAAGCAAAGGAAGGAGATGGTGGTAGCAGTGGTGATGAGGATGGCGGAAGATCGCTATAAAATCAAGGCCGTGGCGCAGGGTCGACAAGGAAGCTGGACAACCTGGGAGGGAATCATGAACCGGAACATCAGTTGGTCAGACGTGTGGAAAATCCCACAGGCAAGACTTAGTTTCCTTATTCGTTCAACCTACGACACGCTTCCCTGCCCTCGGAACCTTCACCAGTGGTTTGGAAATGAAGAATCCTGCGTACTCTGCAATGCTCCCAACGCAAGTCTCCAGCACATCTTGGCAGGCTGTAAGATCGCTCTCTCACAGGAACGCTACAGATGGCACCATGATCAGGTCCTCAGAAAGCTAGCCGAAGTACTTGAGGAGTGTCGACAGGGTAGCAAACAACCACCATCAGCAGAGGACCCCACCATCTTCGTGTTGGAAGGAGGGATAAGGAGAAGCACCAGATCAAGAGAAACAGCAAGGCCCTTCTCCCCCAACCAGGAGTGGGACATGAGGGTGGACCTGGATAGGCAGCTCCGGTTCCCCACGGAGATAATCACCACATCTCTCCGGCCAGACATAGTGGTGTGGTCAACCAAGGTGAGATCGACACACCTCATCGAGCTCACTGTACCACTGGAGGAGGGGATCGAGGCCGCCTTCGAACGGAAGAAGGCCAAGTACTCAGAGCTCGCTGCCGAGTGCCGGGAGGCTGGCTGGAAGACGACCATCCACCCAGTGGAGGTCGGATGCCGAGGTTTCCTTGGGGTGTCAACCATACGCCTCTTGAGGGAAGCAGGAGTGACCGGAGGGAGGCTAAGGAGGGCAACAAAGGATCTGGCAGAGGAGGCAGAGAAAGGTAGCTTTTGGCTCTGGCTGAGGAGGAAAGATAGGAGTTGGGGGAAGAACATCTAACCCCATATTACAGCAGCAGGGAGAACAGCTATCAGCTGCAGGGGGTGACAGGGAGACGTCCCTATCACTGCTTCGCCACCAGGAGACGTTCCAGAATTAATGGAGCGAAACGTCGGTGAACGGTGGTTTCTGGCTGATGACCCTGCAGCTGACCCATGTGCACTGGAGGAGGTGCGACAGGCAGCAATGCCCAGCAGGTGATTACATGTTCCTGTGCAATTACAATCAGTGTCATTTTAGCTAAACTACAAGAACACATGAAATGAATGCTAGACAATGTTCAATATAATGCAAAAAGACACATTCATTAGCGTAATGTAACTTGGTTATACAGAAAATATATATCATCTATTATTATAAAACAATAGAGCATCGATATATCAAAATGACAGTTGTGAGGAATCACATCAATACTGAATTGTGTCAACATATTTATAATGTACAGTCTATTTTATGAACAGCTGCTGTCATCATCCACAAAATTTTGCTAACAGCTATTGATAAAGCTGGCTAGCTAGCTAACGCTGACATAGGCTATCGTATAAATGCAGTCAATGTATCATGCAAAGAATAGTGATTGCTTCAAACTACAGTCTCACAAAGTCAGACCGATATCCACACTTTGTTTTAGCCCTGTTCCAGCACTGGAGAGTCAAATATAATATACAGTCTCAAAGTTTGTAGTAAAACTGTCATAACTGTGTCATTTTACGTCAAGTTACGTCATTGTTTTGGTAAATGCTCGCTCACTTCACATGTGTGTGCGATCATGAGCAACAGGTAGCTGCTGCAGTTCATTTAACGGCCACAGGTGTCATTAATTACAAGGGTTTCTGAATCTTACATACTGCACCTTTAATAAAATATGCCCTTTGTCACCTTTTCTGTATTTAGGGGACTGCCCTCAAGTCATCTCTTGTACAACTAAAGTCCAAAAGCACTGTAAAGGACAGGTGGGAATCTTGGCCACGAGTTGGGGTTATATGGCCCGAGACAGCTGGGATAGGCTCTAGCACACCTACAACCCTGCATAGGACAATTGGATTTAGAAGATGGATGGATGGATGGATGGATTTAGTGATTAATAAAATTTGTTGGGGTTTATAATTGTATGATTGCGAACAGTTTAAATAAGATTTGGGTGGGGTGGGGTCCTTCAGCAGAAACAAAGTTCAAACTTTTTGTGCCTTACATGACAGTAATATAGGAACAGAGTCTCATATTTTGTTGACATGTAGACCAATGAAAGTGTGCAGAATACACTGCAAATATCATGGAAATAATGTATAATAATATGTGCAAAATGCTTTGCAAAATTTTCTTTTGTAAGATACAATAAATATTTGTATTCTTGTTTTGTTTTACTGCTTTAATATTTTGAATTGTTGTGCATTTTTGCGCAAACATTAAATTGAGCCAAAATGGCCCAAATAGCACTTTAGAGAGATGAAGGGGGACTCTGTGCTCCAAAGCCAATGAAGTTTGATTGATAAAAAGAAAATCCTCTAAACTTTGTACTAATTAGTAACACTTTACAATAATGTTCTTGATGGGGGTGATTTGTTGGGCT
The DNA here is from genome assembly GCF_025860055.1 of Xyrauchen texanus. Lineage (NCBI taxonomy): Eukaryota > Metazoa > Chordata > Actinopteri > Cypriniformes > Catostomidae > Xyrauchen > Xyrauchen texanus. Next base: position 2,598,900 of record NC_068285.1, read on the forward strand.
TTATGATTTTATGATTGCTAAAACTTTACAATAAGATTGTAGGGGGGTTGGGGTCTTTCGGGGGATATCAGGCATTCATTTTGTGGATCAGAGCACCCCCCAATAATTCTAACTTTTGTGTCTCATATTTTGTTGACATGCAACAAGATTTTCTATGAAAGAAAGTGTGCAGAATACACTGCAAATATAATTTGTAGTAAATTATACATAAACATAAAATAATGTTTACATATGTACAAAACACTTCGAAAAACACCTCCATGCAACAATATCATTATAAAAACATTTATAGATAAAAAAATATATATTTTAAAATACTGTAAATACTAAACATAAACAAATGGGTTATGTCTACTGTACTGTATTTGTTTTACTTCCTCTTTTATACATAGCTATATAAATAGTCAAAAAACATCAATACAGTCTGTCTGTACACTGTGTGTGTGTGTTTGGTGGTTTTATTACGTTATACACTAGTAGTTACGAAGATATTATGCTATAAATGTGGTTTATGTGGACATCTATAGTGTCCTTGTAATTCTAACATACATAATATTGTTTTGAAAATGTCAAAATCCCAAATGTTTCTGTGAGGGTTATGTTTAGGGGATAGAATATATATATAATAAAAATCATTATGTCTACGGAGAGTCCTCATAATGACAGGAGTACCAATGTTTGTGGCTGTGTGTTTTTACAGGTTTAATATACAAACATCTCTGCTGTCAGTTTTAGACCTTTTCATCTGGAAAGCAACATCTACTAAACATCTTACAAATATCAGATTTACAACATTCTAGATCATAAATGTCTCAAAGACATCTGCCGTCTTATAGACATATTTCAGATGAGCAAACAATGTAAAATAGATGTCGTTAAGATGCAAACACACATCAAATAGATGTCTGGTTGATGTATGGGTGCTATCAGGGATAGTTTGTACAGGAATAAATCATTATGTCTATCAGCAGTCCTCATTTTGAAAGGAGTAACAACATGTATGTGTGTGTGTGAGACAAACACATCGCCACCTAATGTAAACAAAGATGGCTAGACTGGAATGATCGCATTTTCCTGTTGTGTTGACTGCATATAGGTGAACTGTTGTCTGTTATCGTGTCGATGTTTTGTGACAATTTGGCTGTCTGTTTCAATGAGCGTTCTCTGTGCTTGAAAATTTTGAGTTGCTGTTTGAGTTATTATGATTGACAATGGAATGACCACCTAATGTAAACAGACATGGCTGCGAGGTTCAGTGATCCCAATTTTGTGTTGACTGTTTATATACGAGCTGTAAACTTTTATAGTAGTACTTTTGTGAACATTTGGAAGTCTATGTATTTTATTAATCATGCCATGTGCTTCAAAAGGCTGTACGAGTATCAGTTTGTGTGAATATGAATTACAGGCACTTGGGCAGTGCAGTTTAGTGTTGGCATGAAAGCAGATTTGAATCTGACACCACTGACTGTTGCAGAAACACAAATATGTGACGCTACTCTAAGGGGGCCATGCATAACCCTTCACAAATATGCACCAGTAAGCGTGAAAGGGTTAAGTGACAGAAGATTAAATATTGTTCTTTTGAATTATTTTCCTAAAATGAGTAAAAATAATATTCTGATAAAATGTAATGATTACAAAAATGTCCTCATTCTAATGAGAAACTAAAAATCTATGTCTTCTGTGTATTTTTTTAGGGAATATCATATTTTAAAAGGAATAAATACAGGAGCTATTTCAGTGAATTCACTGACTATTCAATAAATTCAAGACCAATTAGGGCCTGGGTTTAAGGGGATAATAAACAGGGTTTTACAGGGCTCAACATACTTAAGTGTTTCCAGTGTGCAGTTTGGATCATTGAGTCTTTCAGAGAGCAGCCTGACTCCTGAATCTCCTGGGTGATTATAGCTGAGATCCAGCTCTTTCAGGCATGAGGGATTTGATTTCAGAGCTGATGCCACAGAACAACAGCCTTCCTCTGTCACCATGCAGCCAGAAAATCTACAAACATACACACAACAGTCAGATAACCTACAAACACACATACACAACAGTCAGATAATTTACAAACATGCATATAACCAGTCAAATAATCTACAAACGCACATCAACAGTCAGATAATATACAAAACACACTCACAACAGTCAGATAACCTACAAACAAACACCAACATTTACCTGCAGCCATATCACCCTGTTGCTCAAGAATGGTTGCCCACTGAAGCTAAACAAGGTAGAGCCTGGTCAGTACCTGGATGGGAGACCTCCTGGGGAAAACTGAGGTTGCTGCTGGAAGAGGTATTAGGGAGGCCAGCAGGGGGTGTTCACCCTGTGGTTTGTGTTGGTCCTAATGCCCCAGTATATAGTGATGGGGACACTATACTGTAAAAAGACACTGTCCTTTGGATGAGATGTTAAAATAAGGTCCTGACTCTCTGTGGTCATTAAAAAAAAAAATCCTAGAGCACTTCTCATAAAGAGTAGGGGTATAACCCTAGTGTCCTGGCTAAATTCCCCCCATTGGCCCTTCTCAATCATGGGCTCCTAATAATCCCCAGCCACTAATTGGCTCTGTAACTCTATTCTCTCCACTCCAACAATAGCTGGAGTGGGGTGAGTGTGCTGGTGCACTATATCTGCTGTTGTTCTAAGTGTTGCTAGAATAGTACATAGTACAACTAACACAGAAGAAAGAGACAGACAAGGATTTAAAAATAAAATCTTAAATAGTATGTGTCATTATTTAGGACAGATTAAGTGCTCACGGAAAATATGTGTTTTTACCATTTTCTTGTATGTTGAAATGGTTTCAGAAACCAGGAAAATGCTACCTCCGAAGGCTGTATATGTGGGTACGATAAAATTAAGGTGCTTTTCAAACTGTTCACAGATCAGTTTCCTTAAGCATTCAATTAATTCAAAACAGCTGTCAGTAAAGCCATTATCTGATTAGGTAGCAAGTCAGCTGCCTATGCTTTGGGATACAGCCCAAGATAAAAGCGCTTCACGTGTGCTTTAAGTAAATGTCTTATTCACTATACACTGTTTGTACAATTGGTTTGATTCTGTATTTTTGAGTAAATGCGATTGGTAACGTGAACATGCCATTCATGGTTGCTGGACTACTGTATGTACTGTTATTTCCTTATTCCTAATATATTAACAATTTCTTCACTTTCATCAATAAATTACTAAAATTACTAAAATGTGATTAAACAAAAATCTGAAGAAACTGCTATCTACCATTTAAAATACAATATTATTATTTTGTTTTGTGTGAAATTGAATAAATATAGTGCCAAATAAGAGTTTATTATTATAATTTTTAGCAGTTTTATGTTTGTTACTATAATACATTTTGTGATCTGTCAGCCTTGTATCGGTCTATTGGCCACCTTGCTCTCTGGATATCGGTATCGGCCATTAAAAAACCCATATCGGTCGACCACTAGTACAAAATAACCACAGCTATGAACCACAATATATTCATATTGTATAATCCAATGTACTAATGAATCAGCAAACACAAACCTCAGTATTTCCAGTGTACAGTGAGGACTCTTCAGTGCATCAGAGAGCAGCTTCACTCCTGAATTCTGCAGGTCATTGTTACTCAGGTCCAGTTCTCTCAGGGATTTTGATGATTGTAGAACCAAAGACAAACTTTCACAGCACAGACCAGTGAATCTACAAGCTGCAAATCTAAAGTGAATGCTCCATAGTTTGATATGAAGTGTTGTGACAGTCATTGAGTCATTTATTGTTTCAATATCTGATTGTTTCAAATGAAAATCACTGACCTCAGTATTTCCAGTGTACAGTGAGGACTTGTCAGTGCATCAGAGAGCAGCTTCACTCCTGAATCCTGCAGGTCATTGTTACTCAGGTCGAGTTCTCTCAGACTTGAGGAGTTTGAACTGAGAACTGAGGCCAGTACTGAGCAACTTTCCTCTGTCAGATTGCAGCCCTTCAGACTGAGAGAAAAGACAAGATAACAGTGTGTTAATCTATAAGTTTTAGTGAAGGCTTCTCAGCACAGCTGTTGGGTACAAAGAAAAAAAAATATTGCCACTATGTTTGATTGCTCATAGGCCTTTGCACATTTTTGAAGTACTTCTACTGTCAAGACCCGGTCTGGACTGGCCTACTTGTTTTGTTCTGAAGTTCTGTCTCTTTTGGTCCTTGTGTGCATTTGTTTTGAGCACATGTCTTTGTTTGTGTTTGTGTCAGCCATGTGCTCTCCTTACTCTGCCTCCACATTACACCTTGCCACACCTCCTCATCTGATCCTTGTTGTGTTGATTGTCATCACTTGTTCCTCATGTGCTCTCCCTCTACATACTGTGCTTTCAACCCTCTTGTGTCTGTTAGATCGTTTTGTGAGTTTAGTTAGTCAGTCATTCCTAGTCTGTTTCTCCAGTTGGTGTCTTGTTTATTTTCTTAGTTTCAAATTGGTTCTATTAATTTTACTGTGAGTTTTTGGTTTGCATTTTTTTTTTTTTTTTTTCATAAAAACTCTGTTTAGCATCCCAGCACTTGGGTCCAAATTCCTGCAAAATATCCTGACATCTAAGAATGTTTGTCCCGAAAACATATTTGAACTTCCCCAACACAAATCTAATGTATGATGGAAGTGAATTTAGGTCAATTAAGCAGTTTAGAAGAGTTATATATTAACAGCAAGATACTTGTAGCTACCTTAAACTGTTTATCACCAAGATATAGCCTATGTGTTCATTGTTATGTTAATATCTTAATTTGTGAAAATCCGGATGAATCCTGTTTAACGATTAATTCTAATGAAAGAACATTAAACATACAAGATTTATACATAAGCCTCTGAAATCAATCTCCGAAAAAAAAAAATTCTCAGGTGCAAAAATCACAAATAATTCCACAAAGTGACATCAGCCTAGTCACGGGAGGAGTTGAAAACGGAGCCATCAAGCCAGACACATTCTGTTTCACGATGTGTGCTGAACCCACATTAGTCACGGAAGGTCCCACGATGATTGCTTTGTTTATTACAGATGAAGTCGATATCAGAACTCAGGATTTAAATTTACATATAAAAACCGAAAACATTACTGATCTGAAAAGGTTAAGTTCTTCTCAATACAGCGCCTTCTGTGTGTACAAGAGAAAGTCCAATAAAAGTCAAATTATTTTGATACCAATAAAGGAGTCCATATTTTTTGTAATTTTGAATTGTTTTTATGAACAAACATGATATTACTATGATAAACATATAATATGAGATAAATAACGTGCTGTTATAAAAACATGAATTAGCAAGAGTTTATTGGAACTGGAGTTGTCATAATAAACACCCTGGTAATGGCATACCACTATACTACTCTTATTTCTGCCACACACTGACATAGCTGAAGTAGTAAAAGTATGTGTCATTTGATATTCATACCATCCCATGAAACACACGCTACCGTTGTCATCTGTGATTCTGGCCAATCACAAATATGTTGTGACATCATCAGAGCTCTTGCAGCCACTCTGGAAAAGCTGCATACACAATCCGTTCCACCTGCAAGATTCGTTCTACGCATGCGCGTAATTACGTAGTAGAAAACGTCACGGTTTTCCTACACTATCGGTACCATGCATGCGATGAAATACTTGACGGCCAGGCGGCACAACTTGCGGCATATTTGTGTAACGTCAGTTGTATTGTGTTTAACATTTCACAGCGGGTCTATTTTGATGCTTTTAAATGTAGCTTACGCTATGCATTACGATGTGTTTACGTGGTTGCCAATCCAAAATAATAAAGGAGTTGTGAGTTGTTACATGAACATACATGATCAGTTTCCTCCATACTCTCCTTTGCGATTCATTGCTGTATGGTATTAGGCTTAATTTACCGTGTTTTGGTCTGAGGTCAGTAGTATTGTCAAAGACGGTTTGTGTCGTTTTTTATAATTAAAAGCTGCTAGTATTAGTTAACTTTTAAGTTGAGTAATTTTGTATTAGTATGGGTCTATATAGGCTAATATCTATATAATCTAAATGATGAAAATAATCCCTTCAATGTTGTTTACAGAAGACTATAAGGAACATAATATGCATTTCTGCCTAGACTATCTGCACTTACATGAAGAAAGAACTACAAACAAGTCTGGGGAAACGTTATAGAGTATTTCAAACTGACAATGGAAATGACTCGAAAGAAGCATGTGTACACACAGAAGTGACATGAGACCAGCGGTGAACGGTAGTGAAGTACACTTTTTGAGTATCTTTATTTAAGAGTAAAAAATTATCTCTCTCACACACGCACACACAAACACACGCAGAGTGTGGGGTGCACAGTCACCCAGATACACTCACACTAACAAAATGTATATGGGTGACTGTGCACCCCAACTCCAGCATTTACTCTCAGGTTGAGGGTGTCTTTGCAAATAATCATGAAGGTTTCCATGTCCTGGATGTTTTCAAAAATGAACGTTAAAGGCTCTATGGCATAGCACTTCATTGACTCCTTCAGCACCCTCCATGCTTTCATTTGGTCATCATGATCCATCAACATGGATGTATATGGATGTATATGAAATGCTTTGTTTGAAATGACAATAAACCCACTTGACTTGAACTGTTTGTTACGATCTTCTATTTTTGAATATATCACGTGACGTAACATGTTGTATAAATCTATATAATATATCAGTTTCAAGTTTTTACATTCCATTTGCGTGGAACAGATCGTGCAGTGTCGTAAATCAAAATCAGCTAGTGATGTGTCGTTCATGAACGATTCGTTCATTTTGAACGAATCTTTAATATGACTCGGGACTACCGAGTTGTCTCAGAGAGTGATTCGTTCATTTTGTGTTGACCGCGCATGCGCGCAACATCGCATAAGGTACATGAAGTCATAAATGATTAGTTCATCTTTCGCGAGTCTTCGGGTTCGGCCGGGTCCGAGTCTTTCGTTCTTCCTGTCAGTCCCATAGAGACTATGCTGTCAGTACCGGAAAGAGAAATGATTAGTTCATCTCTTCGGTTTCGAGTTCTTCAAGTCAGACTCACAAACCCATAGCACTATGCATTTTGCATATTGTGATTTAAGTTATATGGTTACTCTGTGGCTTTATAGTGTCCTTTTCATTCTTATTTATTTTTTATTTATTTTTATTTAATTCCTTTTTGGATAGTTATCCAATTTTTTTTAAAGCATTGTTGGCAAAAAATAAACAAACAATAAACATCCAGTCAATATAGTGTGTACAGTGTTGTAATAAGCTATGTTACAAAGGTGTAGGTTTCATAGGTTTATTAAATAACTGCATATTTAAGTTATATACTGTGACTTTTCACAAAACAACTCGTAGACTTTTTAGGTGATTTTTATGGACTAAAAAACATAGTGAATGGAAAAATGCATGAATACTACATTCTACATTACTACATTCAATGTTATAGAAAAGAATCTTCATGACAGAAATTCACAAATACATATGAAAAAAGATACAATTTGAGACCAGAAACGTAACATGTAACTGTAAAAGTAAAAATCAAATAAAAAACTAACTACAACATGTTTGTAAGAATGATGTGAATTATGAACTAGGTTAAGTATTTAATAGGGCTGTCACGTGACAAAAGAACGAAGGACTCAGACTCGAAAGATGAACTAATCATTTCTGTCTCTGCATAGTGCTGTGCTATGGGTTTGTGAGTCTGACTTGAAGAACGAACGACTCGAACCGAAGAGACGAACTAATCATTTCTCTTTCCGGTACTGACAGCATAGTCTCTATGGGACTGACAGGAAGAACGAAAGACTCGGACCCGGCCGAACCCAAACCCGAAGACTCGAGAGTCGAGACTTGAACTAATCATTTATCTTTCCGGATCCGGACCGGTATGCTGCATGTGCATGCAGTCAGTGAGTGCATTGGCTGCTGTGTCACACCACACGGCCCACACACAGACACTGACGAGTCGACATCGACAACTAAGTATTTTTAAAGTTTTGAAGTTCGAACCCGATGACACAAGAGGCGGAGAATAAGGAGGTGAGGTGAACTAACTGCAATAGCTTAAACTTAAGACCCAATTAATAAATTAACATTTCGGTTTCTTATAAATTGGCTTTGGCTGCATTACCCTATAGTTTATTTTTATTTATTTATTTCAAATTGAATCAACATTTTCGTAAGTAGACTACTTGATGTTTTGGGCTATTTAACATGACATTTAATTATATTCTGCTGAAATGAACGAAATGACTCGAAAAAAGATTCGTTCATTTTGCTGAACGAGACTCAAAGATCCGAGTCAGTAAAATGATCCGAACTTCCCACCACTAAAATCAGCGTCGCAAAACAGAATGATCATTTGCGCATGTGCGTTTTCTACTGCGTCTACTATGCATGCGTAGAACGAATCGTGCAGGTGGAACGGATCGTGTACCGACATCCTGTGCCAGCCGGCTGCTCTTGAATCGCTCACAAGGTACTTTAATGGCATACATCACGGTGACGCGGCACTGACGCCATCTCAAGTCACACAACATTTCTAAACATGGCACTGCTTCAAGTCAAACCCTGAACGTATCACACAGCGCTGCATGAAGTCAAACACCTATTGATTACACATAGATGAAAACATTACCTGCAGATGATAACACAATATTTACCAACAAATTATCTTTTCAATTAAATACAGTCAGTTACATTCGGTGTGATCATTGACTCATACCAACAAATGAAACGTTCTACACTCCATGTACAATCTTCTAATTTAATAATAATGTCACCTCAGTAAATCAGTCAACAAAGATAAACACTTGACATAAAGCCGTCAAAACTAATAATTAATTACCAATCTAAATAAATGTTGATGCATATTTATATATTACAGTATAACATAATGTAATATAGTTTTTAGTCAAATCCATTAAAGGATTATTAAAACAGACAGAAAAAAACTGTGTAAAATAAACATAGCAGGAATAAAGGAAGTTACAATATGACAAATAAATTACTAAAGTAAAAACAATCACATCCTTAAAATAATAGTAATAATTATTTAGTATTTTATTATTAATAATAAACTTGACTGGGTCCCCCAATAATAATTCAGTATTGTATAATATTTAACTGGGTTTCCCCTTCTGTTGCTCACTTCGACGTAGTGTCGAAGAAGCGACACTAGCGGTCTCTCTTGAGCGCCAAATATGCCTCTGATGCATGAAAAAAGGCCAATGAGAAGTTGGCAGACAGTATTTGCATACCCTGCCCCCGGACATACGGGTATAAAGGCGAGGAAATACTATGAGTTCATTCAAAAATTTTCTTCGCAGCCTACGGTCCTGTTGCAATCAGCTGTGAGTTACACACCTGTTCCAGTTCCTCTGACTGAAGCAGCAGGATGAATTCTGAAGTGTTTCGGGCAATATTATCTGCTCATATTCAGCCAAATGCTTCAGAACTCATTGGAAGGCGCTTCACAGTACAGATGGACAATGACCCGAAGCATACTGCGAAAGCAACCAAAGAGTTTTTTAAGGGAAAGAAGTGGAATGTTATCTGTCCCATTACTTTTGGTCTCTTAAAAAGTGGGAGGCACATATACAAACTGTTGTAATTCCTACACCGTTCACCTGATTTGGATGTAAATACCCTCAAATTAAAGCTGAAAGTCTGCAGTTCGTTTCATTTCAAATCCATTGTGGTGGTGTATAGAGCCAAAAAGATTAGAATTGTGTCGATGTCCCAATATTTATGGACCTGACTGTACTTAGTTTAATAATTTTAAACCATGATTTTAACTATACAGAAGTAATATTTACATCACATTCATAATGTTAGCCAGAGGGGAACTGGCCCACACAGTGAGTCTGGTTTCTCCCAAGGTTGTTTTTCTCCATTAATCTACATCTTATGGAGTTTTGTGTTCCTTGCCACATTCGCCTACAGCTTGCTCACTGGGGTTATTAATACAGTTATTATTTAATTATTTTTAAACACGATTAAGAATCGTATTTTATCTAAATTACACAATGATGATTCATCAACTTTATAGACATTACAGTTATATTGTCTGTTAATGCTGATCTTCTGTAAAGCTGCTTTGAAACGATGTGTGTTGTGAAAGGCGCTATACAAATAAAATTGACTTGACTTGACTTCAGGTCAACTGGGACAAGAGCAAGCTCACCCCGGTTCAGAGCATCTTTTTTCTTGGCGTGGAGTTAGACTCTGTCTCAATGTCAGCACGACTCACCAACGAGCGTGCTCAGTCAGTGTTGAAATGCCTCACCTCCTTCAGGCTGGGCGCAGCGGTTCCTTGAAAACTTTTCCAGAGGCTTCTGGGGCATATGGCATCCCTCCACGGCGGTCGCGGCGCTGGGGTTGATGCATATGAGACCGCTTCAGCACTGGCTTCAGACCAGAGTCCTGAGACGAGCACGCACCATGTGATAGTCATCCCCGCCTGCCGCCGAACACTCAAACCCTGGACAGACCTCTGGTTTCTTCGGGCAGGAGTACCCTTGCAGCAGGTGTCCCAAAGCGTCCTAGTCATGACCGACACCTCCAAATTGGGTTGGGATGAAATTATTGTTCAAACCACTAGATGGCAGTGTTCACCAGTGGTGTGGGTGTGGTCACCTGTTAATTTAGCTTGTTATTTAAACTTCCCATGGGTTGTATCAGCACAGGTGGCGGGAACAAATGGTTCTTACCATAGAGCAACATAAAGCAATGTGTGACACAATGTAAGGTATATATATATATATATATATATATATATATATATATATATATATATATATATATATATATATATATATTTCATTAAAAAGACAGCAAAGGAGTTGAAATGAATATAGATGTGTGGACATTGTTTATTACGAACTATGCTTAAAGAACATCTTACCACCTGGCCCTGGCTTATAGGAAAAAGCCACCACAAAAATAAGAACCATCCCGGACAAAAGAAAGAACTTTTTCAGACTAAGAGGATATAGTTTGGAATAGAGTCTCCTTGTGCAATGGAATGGAAGGAGGAATTCTGTGAATGGAAAGGCTTCGGCTTCCGCATATGGCAGAGTGAGTAACTACTGTTGGAGTGTGGATCGCTTACCTGATTTGTTGCAGAGTCTTTCCATCTTGAAACAGTGTTAGTTCTTTCAACTTGAGAATACGGAGAAGTCTCCGAAGCCTTACGAAACGCCGGTGAGTGAATCTCTCTTGTTTGAGCGATATTATTGAATTATGAGATGATGATGATGATACAGGATGACGTTTGAATCGCAGCCTGAGTTCGAATGTTTATGTTGCTACTATCAACAATGCTTTTGGCTTGCAGCATTTTGTTGTGTTGAAATGGATCTCACTCTCAGTATTATTTTCTTCGCTTTGTGGCTTGCTTATTGAACACACTTTTAAAGGAAATGTGCTAATGTGCGCAATGAGTGTTATTGGAAAAATGAATGATGATGAAATCACGAGTACAAAGAACGATGCCGAAGATGTTGAAAGTAGTTCAGTGCCATGCTGTTATTGAAAGAAACGGTGCTGTTGAAACGGAGAAAAGAGTAAGGAAAATTACTGACAAAGGTGTTTCATTGTCTATTGAGACTCTGCAAAGGCAATGCAAATCAAAGTTCACTCAAGCAAATAAAGTTAAACAAAGGGTCAATGATCTTCTTTCTGGAAAAGTGACAAAAGAAACCGTTTCTGATGTGCAAAAATATTTCAGGAGTTTTGAAACACTGTGCAAAGTTACCATTGAAACTCATAATTCATGTCTGGAAATGCCAATGCTTCAAACGGAGTATAAACAGCAACAAAGGTGGATTGTTGGCAAAATGAAAGAAAATAATGAGTTTATCACCGATGTCAAACAATGGTTATCAGATGCTGGAGTTTTATATGATGATGGATTTATATATAAGTCCTGATGACAGTGTATCCAATGCTTCAAAGAAAGGATCATGCTTTAAAACCCACTCCTCATCTGGTTCATCGAAGGCTACAAGCACTGCATCTGCTCGTCTCAAAGCTAAAGCAGAAAAGGTAGCCCTTTTGCAATCTGTAGCTGCATTAAAGAAATTGCATGTTCTTGAGGCCAAAGAGGAAGATCTCCAAAGACAAAAGGAGAAACTGCGGAGAGAAAAGGAACAATTACAAATGGAATCAAAATTAGCTGCGGCTAGTGCAAAGTTGTCTGTGCTGGAATCAAGTGAAGGAAGTATTGAAGGAATGAGTGAGGAAGAGGATCCAATGAATGCATATTATGTGAAGCATGTAAAATCATGTACATCAAATAAATGCTCTAACCCAAAGGTGTCTTTACAACAAAGAGATGTAAGTTTTCAACGTGACAATTTGATTGTACGTCCAAAGGAGAGATTAAGCATGCAAACTCAAGTACCAGCTTCAAGGCACTGTAAACTTGCATTTGAAAAGCAGCCAAATTTAGGTCCCTACGGATCTGAAGATAACATTCATACACATCATTTGTTAAATCCTCAAATTACCACTCACATTTCTACTCAGAGTCCTATTTGTATGATGTTGTACAGCAGCAAAACAACAATACTGCTCAACTGCTTCAACAGCAAGCTCTGGTTTCTCTTCCACCTCGAAGGATATTGGAGTTTGATGGAGATCCATTGCAGTATGGCTCTTTTATTAGAGCTTTTGAACAAGCCAAGAGAGTTAGTCCGTAGTTGTCACAATATGAGAGCTGATCAAGGATATTTTGGTAGTGAAATTAAAGTAACAGCAGCATATATGGAGAAGGTCATGAGCTGGCCTATGATAAAGTTTGAAGACGTTGATGCTTTTTCAATATTTCTGAGAAGCTGTTATAATGTAACATATGGACGAAATGAATGTTCCATCTAACCTTCGACTTATTGCGATGAAGCTGCCTTACAGATTTCGAGAAAAGTGAAGAGCTGTTGCCTGTGAGCTACAGGAGCGTCGCGGCAAAAGGGCCATGTTTTCTGATTTGGTCATGTTTATTGGGCATCAGGTAAAGATTCTTTCTGATCCATTGTTTGGAGATCTACACAGTGGACAGGTATCATCTTTATTTCATGTCAAAGCTAAGCCTAAATCTACCAGTAAAGGACTTGCAACTGTTGCAGCTGTTCATACTGTTTCAGAGTTGTGTCCATCTGAAGTACAAAATACCTGTTTTAGTCCTGCTCAACCAAAAGACAACAGTAAAATGTGTATTGTCTGTAAAAGCTGCCATTCATTGGAAAGGTGTTCTTGTCTAAAGAACATGACACACAGAGAAAAACTGAGCATATTATAAGAAAATGGATCCTGTTTTGGGTGCTTGAAGATTGTACATGTAAGTAAAGGTTCACATAGAAACCAAAAGCAAACCATCACATTACCCGTAATGTAAAATGCTCTAGCTACTTTGCAGGTTTGTGGTCAAGAAATCGTGAATATCAGCAAAAGTATACTTCTGTTCTGTCTGAAGTTATTGATAAGGGATATGCAGAGGTAGTACCACCTCACCAGTTGAAACAAGAAGATGGTAAGGTTTGGTACATACCAAACCACAGTGTATATCATCCAAAAAAGAAAACTCTAAGAGTAGTGTTTGATTGTGGTGCAGTTTTTAAGGGAACTTCTCTGAATGGTCAGCTGCTGCAGGGTCCCTTTCTTACGAGGTTCAGACAGGAGCCTGTTGCTTTGATAGCTGATATAAAAGCCATGTTTCATCAGGTAAAGGTTTCTCAGAAACATGTGGCGTTTTTTGTGGTATCCTAGTGGTGATGTTTCACAGAATGCTATGGAATATAGGATTAAAGTTCATCTTTTTGGAGCAGTGTCATCTCCCAGCTGTGCTAACTATGCATTGAGGAGGATTGTACAAGACCATCAAGAACAGTTTGATCCTTTTAAATACTATTCTTCAGAACTTTTATATGGATGACTGTTTAACATCTTTGCCTACAGAAGCTGAAGCACTTCATAACAATCTTATTGCTTTCTTGTGCCAAGGGAGGATTTCAATTGTCAAAATGGATGAGTAAGTCGCATCATTATGGCCAGAATTCCAGAGGAACATAGATCAAAGGTAATAAAAGAGCTTCATTTGGATAAAGATGATCTACCCATGGAAAGAGTACTTGGTCTGCACTGGTGCACTGAAAGGGATAAATTCACCTTTAGGTTATCCATAATGGAGCATCCTCACACAAGACGTGTCATGTTGTCTTTGGTTAGTTCCGTCTATGACCCCTTGGTGATTCTTTCACCATTCACTCTGCCTGTAAATCAGGTGCTCCAAGAAATGTGCAAGTGCAAAGTTGGCTGGGATGACAAGATTCCACAGGTCTTCTCTCAGCGATGGACAAGATGGCTGGCTAACTTGCATTGTATAGCAGAACTGAAAGTAGACCGGTGTGTAAAGCCCAAGGACTTTGGACCATCTGAACATGCTCAGCTCCACCACTTCTCTGATGCCAGCGAGTGTGGCTATGGGACAGTGTCATACTTGAGGTTGGTGAATAGTGGAAAAAGGACTGCAGTTGCATTTATGTTAGGTAAATCAAGAGTTGTTCCATTAAAACAGATGACAATCCCAAGGTTGGAACTTACGGCTGCTGTTCTCGCTGTACGAGTAGATAGAATTCTAAAAAGGGAGTTGCAGATTAATTTGGACTGATCTGTGTTCTGGACAGACAGCATGACTGTACTAAGATATATTCAGAATGAAACCAAGCAAATAGAGTTGCTGTCATAAGAGACTCAACAGATGTTGTGCAATGGAGGCACATAAAGTCACGTTTGAATCCAGTTGATGAGGCATCTAGGGGTCTTTGTGCTGAGGAAGTTTTAGCATGTAAGAGATGGCATAACAGACCTGATTTTCTTTTAAAGGACAAAGATGAATGGCCCAAGTCCAACATAAATCAGTTGTCAATACCTCCAGATGACCCAGAAGTAAAAGTGGAATGCACTGCACATGCCTTTGCCTGTCAGGTTTTAAAGTCTCCTACCAGTCAGTTTCTAAGATTTTTTTCTGATTTTGCGAGACTTAAAACCTCTGTAGCATGGATTCTCAAGGTCAAGGAGATGCTTGTGCAGCTTGTGAAACAGAGGAGGGCTTTACAAGTCTACTTGTGCAAAAGATGTTCCAGACACTGAAGCAAATAGATTTCATGCAACAAGAAAGATGAAGGCCAAATTGGATGTCAAATCATTGACTGCTGATGATCTCATGAGAGCAGAAACCGCTATTATTCAGTATTATCAACAAGAGAGATTTTCTGATGAGATCATTGCATTGAAAGCAGGAGCAACTGTCAAGAAAAAAGTGACATCTTTAGACTTGATCCAGTGTTGGAAAATGGTGTTTTGAGAGTAGCAGGGAGACTTGCTAAGGCTGCCATGCCTGAGGAAGAAAGATGTCCAATTATATTGTCTAAGGACCTGGCTATTTCTCAACTGATCTTGAAGCATGTACATCAGCAACTGGGCCATGCAGAAAGAAATTACAGTACATGTTGTCATTTCTCCGTAAGCGTTATTGGATAACTAGCGCTAATTCTGCTTGTCGGAAAATAATCTCTGATTGCGTCATATGTCGTCGTCTTCAAGGAAAGGTTGGAGAGCAAATAATGTCTGACTTGCCAGCAGAGAGAGTTTTACCTGATTTACCACTTTTCACAAATGTTGGTGTTGACTACTTTGGACTCATTGAAATCAAGAGAGGTCGAGGAACAGTTAAATGCTATGGGGTAATTTTTACCTGCATGGCAAGCAGGGCTGTACATCTTGAGATGGCTTATACTTTAAATACAGACTCCCATACAAAGACAATCATGGCTCCTTTTTATGTATTTGTTGATTAATTGTGAATTTACATTATTACAATTATGGGGCCGGTGTGTAGGAGTCAAATTAATTTATTGTTCAAACCACTAGATGGCAGTGTTCATCAGTGGTGTGACTCGCCCGTCGTCTCCTCCTTTGGAGCCAGCACCGACTCAGGTCGCTGCGCGCCACTCATATCCCTGGCAACCTCAATGTGGTAGCGGACACGCTGTCACGACAACGCTTGCCTGGCGGAGAGTGGAGGCTCCACCCCAAGGCAATACAGCTGATTTGGAATCGATTCGGCAAGGCTGTGTTTTCCTACCGAGAGTCCTCCTGCCCACTCTGGTATGCCTGAACAGAGGCTCCCCTCGGGGCAGACGCACTGGCACACAGCTGGCCCTCGGGGCTGCACAAGTACGCATTTCCCCCAGTGAGCCTTCTTGCACATGGCAAGTCTCTGGGTAAGCATGACTTAGTCATTAGGTTCCTAAGAGGCGTACGAAGGTTAAATCCCTCCTGGCCATGCCTGTTCCTCCCTAGCCCTGTGGGTCTGCAATTCAGCAGAGGAATTCGCCGACCCAATCCACTGCGGGTATCTCAAATCTACCCTGCACTGGGAAAGGTGCTCCACAGATCAGGCCTCATACTCGGACTCCTCCTGTGTGTATTTTCCACGGTACGGTCCCCTTACGAGCGGACCCGCGTCTCCCCTGGGCAGTCCCAGCTGCCCCCCGGTCGCCGTGTTGTAGCAACTCCCCCCTCCTTGAGGATGGATCTACCACCGCGCCATTCATGTAACCGAAGAGGATCATGTGATGTATTTCGCCACATTACCTCCCCTCCCTGGGCAGATGTGGTCTCTGCAGGGTCTTTTCCCCCTGAAAGAATAGGAAAATGGGTAAGACCCCTTCTGACGATGCGGTAAGGGCCCCAGCCGTAGCTTTAAGTGAAACAGAGAGAAAAGAGGCCCGGCTAGGCTCGGCCCATCCCAGGTTGGCAAGCGTCGCCTTGTTCCCCTGCTTGGGTAACTAGAAGGATTCCAATATCTTTGATGGGGCATTGGGGAAGGGTACGTGCAGCCTGTTACATTTGGTCATCTTGGCACGTGAAATACCTTCCCGCTCCTGTGTCAGCAGTACATGTACACGGTTCACGGCATGGCATGATTTGAAGTGGACCCCTAGTGTCGCTTCTTCAACAAGAAGTGAGCGACAGATGGGGAACATCTAGGTTGCGTATGTAACCTCCGTTCCCTGATGGAGGGAACGAGACGTTGTGTCCTTCCAGCCACGTCGCTGAGCCGAGCCACTGAGGTGGCCGGAACACTCCCGGCTCCTCAGAAAAATCTTGAATGAACTCATAGTATTTCCTTGCCTTTATACTCGTATGTCCGGGGGCGGGGTATGCAAATACTGTCTGGCAACTTCTCATTGGCCTTTTTTTCATGCATCAGAGGCATATTCGGCGCTCAAGAGAGACCCCTAGTGTCGCTTCTTCGACATGATGTCTCATTCCCTCCATCAAGATGTCTCGTTCCCTCCATCAAGGAATGGAGGTTAAATACGTAACCTAGACGTTTTGCACATTACGTTCATTCAAGAAATGTTTTAGTAAAAATATATGCAGGTAAATTATGATTTATTTATTAGGCTGATGTGTATTATTATATGTGGAAGCATAAATAAAATTATTAACTATCGTTTAATATTTATTTAGTGTAAAACTGTAGAAAACATGCTTTTGTTATATTAAACTAGATTATTTACTTTGCATTAAACATTTTGATTCCATTTGGCTTCAATGTCTGTTTAAAATGAAGGTAAAAAAATTAAACATTAAACCAAACAAACATCAAAATAGTATAAGGGGTTGTTTTTAGTCTAACAAAATACATTAAAATCTAACCTCTGCTATTTAATTACAATAAAGTGAGATTAAAACACTAAATTACTCACTCAGCTTTTCTGGATGCTTTGATCACCGGCAGCAGCCTCAGAAGACATTCATGTGATGGATCATATTTCCTCAGATTAAACTGATCCAGCTCCTCTTCTGAGTTCAGCAACACAAACACCAGAGCTGACCACTGAGCAGGAGAGAGACGGACTCCAGAGAGACGATTGATATCTCTTCTGTTCACGTATGTTTGTACTTCCTGCACTAGAGAATGATCATTGAGTTCATTCAGACAGTGGAACAGATTGATGGATTTCTCTGGAGAGGGATTCTCCCTGATCTTCATCTTAATGTACTCAACTATTTCCTGTTTGCTCTCAGAGCTGCTTCGTGTCTGTGTCAGTAGGTCTCGTAAAATTGTCTGATTGGACTTCAGTGAGAGACCCAGAAGGAATTGAATGAAAAGGTCCAGGTGTCCGTTCTCACTCTGTAAGGCCTTGTCCACTTCACTCTTCAGGAAATCACTCATTCTTGACTTACTTTTCAGAAACTTGAATAAAGCAGCGAGAAACTCCTGAACGCTCAGATGCACAAAGCTGAACACCTTCCCCAGGTGCAGTCCAAACTCCTCTCTGAAGATTTGGGTACAAACTCCCGAGTACACTGATGCTTCTCTGACATCAATGCCACACTCTCTCAGGTCCTCCTCATAGAAGATCAGGTTCCCTTTTTCCAGCTGTTGAAAAGCCAGTTTTCCCAGAGACAGAATCCTCTCTCTAGCCTGCTGAAGATCCACCTCACATTTCCCATCATACTTCTGGCTCTTCAGTTTGCTCTGAAAGATCAGGAAGTGTGTGAACATTTGAGTGAGAGTCTTGGGGATCTCTGCACTCTCTGCTTCACTCAACAGTCTCTGGAGAACAGTGGCTGAAATCCAACAGAAGACTGGTATGTGACACATGATGTACAGGCTTCTTGATGATTTCATGTGTGTGATGATTCTGTTGGCAAGATGATCATCTTTTATTCTCTTCCTCAAATACTCGTCCTTCTGAAGGTCATTGAAGCCTCGTACATCTGTGAGCTGGTCAACACACTCAGGAGGAATCTGATTGGCTGCTGCTGGTCGAGAGGTGATCCAGAGCAGAGCAGAAGGAAGCAGATTCCCCTTGATGAGGTTGGTCAGCAGCACATCCACTGAGGCCGATTCTGTCACATCACACAAAATATCATTGTTCTGGAAATCTAGAGGAAGTCGACACTCATCAAGACCATCAAAAATGAAAATGACTTTGTAGTCATCAAGGAATGTTGATCTCAGTTCTTTTGTATCTGTGAAAAACTGATGAAGAAGATCCATCAAACTGATATTTTTGTGCTTCATCAGATTGAGCTCTCTGAAAGGAAGTGGAAATATGAAGTGGACATCCTGATTTGCTTTTCCTTCAGTCCAGTCCACAATGAACTTCTGCACAGAGACAGTTTTTCCAATTCCAGCAACTCCTTTAGTCAGCACAGTTCTGATGGCTTTGTGTTGTCCAGGTAAGGCTTTAAAGATGTCATTGCATTTGATTGGTGTTTCCTGTGTCTCTGCTCTCCTGGATGCTGTCTCAATATGTCTCACCTCATGTTCATTATTGATCTCTGCACTCCCTCCCTCTGTGATGTACAGCTCTGTGTAGATCTCATTCACAAGTGTTGAGCTGCTTTGATTTGACATTCCTTCAGTAATTCTCTGGAATTTCTCTTTTAGTTTTGTTTTGAGTTTTTGTTGATGCACAGAAATCAGTTCTGATGTAAAGAGGAAAAGAAATGGGAATTATAATTGATGTTGATGTTTAATGGTCATTAGACATTAAGTTTATTTTCTTTCACTAATATTGAGTGAATCCAGACACTGTGTGTTTCCTCTGAAGGTGACTTGATGTAATAGTGACGTGAGTGCAAGCTCTTACTGGTGTGAAGTTTGTTAGCGAGGTCTGTCTGCTTCATCTTCTTCAGGACGTGCAGTGTGATCTTCAGAAACCCCTCTCTGATGCTGCTCTGACCTTCATCATCCTCCTCCTCACTCTCATAGCATGCTGGGGAATCTGAGATCAGTAGTCTCTTGATACTCTTCAGTTCTTTCTTCATCAGAGAGATGATTTTGTGCTCAAGTTCCTGAAATCAGTGAACATTCAAATAACAAACTTCATTCAGTAACAGACAAGAACTGAAGGATCAGTGGACAAGAATCACCACTCATTTTATTTGTGCTTTAGTTGTCTTGAATTAATGAGTGTGAGAGTGTTATTAAGATGAGTGTGAAGCTTAGGGTTAGGGTCTTAAAGTGGTGTGTGTGGGTGGTCTCTCTCTCTCTCTCACACACACACCTCAAAAATGGAGTCCAATGGCACTTTCCCAGCAGTTGACTCTGATTCATCCTGTTTGTTTCTGTAGTTGATCAAAGACTCTCCTGAACTGAAGTTAACTGGTTGTTCCACTGACCGGTCACTCTTCATGGACACACAGCTGGGTTCAGGAGATTTTCCATGAATGACACTAAAACAGCAATTAAACAGAGTTTATTTCATGTGTTTTTTTTAGTAATCTGAAAAACAAAATTTCAACATCCAGTGCAATAAAACACATTTAATGATGTGTCTTATATATTATATTTCACATGAGAACTTGCAATGTCACTAACATCAACATAAGTTCTCACATAAACACTCGAGCCGCTGTGAACAAACATCTCTCGCAGCACTCATGAATGCACAACAGACGTCAAGATTTACACTGAAAAATTACACATTTATACTTTTATTTCAAGTTTTAAAGTGAGTCACTCTCCACTGCCATTGTATTAACAAGACCACTCACCATATTCATTAAAACATCTGCTTTTGTGTCTTCTGCATGAGGGTGAGTGAATTATGACACAATTTTCATTTTTAAGTGAACTGAGAAATCCTGAAGCTGCAGTGAGGACGTGTGTTTTATTTGATCATTCAGAACACAATGAGCTTCAAAACACGACATAACGGGACATTACAAGCAGGGGCGGGATTACGATTTCTGATGCCCGAGCAACCGACCAACCCGGGGCCCCATTTAGAAAATAGTTGCTTAAATTACGTAAAATTGATTTTAAAGCATAATTTTAAATTCATCCTATTAGCTGTTGTATCCAAGTACATTCAAAATGTTTAATGAAATAAAAATCTAGTTAATTATAATATAATACTATAAAGACTGTATGTCCTGTGATAAACCTGAGGTACAATCTCTTGTCATGTCTGATCATCTCTGTCATGTTCACATGATATTACTGTACAGTATAAAGATGAGCTCTTGTGAAGAGATGCCAATTAAACTGTTACAGTAAAGCAATCAGCTGTAGAAGGACTCATTATTTTTTATTATAATTGCATATTTTTTTTAGATTCATATTTTTACACTGGAATCTTTCTAATTGTCTCTCAGACTGTGGTGTACACGTTCATACTGTCAGTCAACATGAGAGTCCTCACCTCACATCAGCACAAGGGGCTCCTGAACTGAATTTAAGTGGAGGATCCATTGACTGGTCACTCTTCATGGACACACAGCTGGATTCAGGAGATTCTCCATGAATGACACTAAAACACAACAGCAATTAAACACTGTTTTTTTCCCACAATTGTTAATAATAATGACACAAATATATTAATGTATTCATTTTAAAATACATATTGTTATGTTACACACAGGAACTGTTTGGTCATGTTTATGTCCTATTCACATTTCAATTTCACATTTGCTTATTTGATGAAGATATATTTGAGCACATGACATTAAACAGCAGATCTGATCTGAATGTCACTAAAGCTGCAAAGACTTTCAGCTACGACTGAAGACTTTCAAATTTACATTCCAATAAATGCACAGAATTGATGTACACTATACAATGAAATGTGCTGCTTTCTGAAAAACTGTTCCCTTTACAAAAAGCTTCACTTTGATGCTGCGCTGTTAAGCGCTGCTAAGCGCTACGGGGAACAACTCTAACTGTGAACCGAGCTGAAATATTGTGTGAAACACGTCAATGAACATTGACCGGAATTTATAGCCTCGGCTGATGTAATCATTAGATGCACCTGCGGCCAGGCTATAAATGGATACGTCACCAGGTGTCATCAGAAACTCTTTTTTCAGAGCGATTCCGTTTCTGTGTGTTTCACAAACCCTGTCAAAACTTTCTTTCCTCTGTTAGGAGATAGAATCAGTTAGGCAGTGTGCAGTGAACGTTGTTCTCTTTTCTCTTCTGTTTAGAAAATATTATATATATATATATATATATATATATATATATATATATATATATATATATATATATATATATATATTTCTAAAAAAGAAAGAAAGAAAAAATATATTTATATTTTCTTCCCGTGTTCACATACCCTCGACGTCATTATATTCGACTATCGTGGGTGCTGAGGCACGGGGGTATTCAGTGATGCCGCCGGTCGAAGAGACGCTTGCGGGCTCTCTCTCGCCGGGCTTGGCATCATCACTTAAGAAGCCCTCTCTCCCCTCAAAGCCTTGTAGGACAACCTCCACTTTAGTGGGAAGGGCTTATCAAGCAGCAGGTCAGGCTGGTGCTGCTCTGCACACTATGCTGTTTTACAGGCGTACCAGGCTGACCTCCTGGACGACCTGAGTGTGGGTTCTGCGCTTGACGAGCAAGCCTCAGACCCGCCTCAGTCCTGACTGAAGGGAGGCTCAAAGGCGAAGCGTGGCGAGTCGTGCTCCTCCTCCCAGGGATTCGGGACAGTCTCGCCGCCCTCGCCAGCCCCCGAAGCAAGACCTCAGGGCTATCATTTCTAGTAAGAGAAAACCCTGACGGTCTTGCGCCTAGATTAGGGGGTAGCTCCCCTCGGGACGGGGCGCGTGCTTTACTTCACCCCTCCCGGTACCCCCTCGAAGCCCCTCCATTCCCGCCACCTCTTGGTGTTTCGGGTTGCAGAGGCTTCCGTCAAAATTGGGTGTTTTCAGCTGTTCCTGCATTTTATTCAGGACGCGAAACACTCGACAACTCCTCAACAGGAAGTGTTAAAATATAATACCCATCTCAGAGATCCTGGCAGCGTGGAAACTTCTGCCGGATATATTATTTTCTGTGGGTCTTATAAGGGCGTCAGGATTTAATTCTCTCGCCGCTTTTCCGTGTTTCAACGGCGTGTTCTCACTACCGTAAACCGGATTTCTTTTTATGTAAAAACAAAAAACTCAATCTCCTGGTTAAAGGGGCCATGGTATGTGTTCCCCTTCAAGAGAGAGTTAGGTTATTACACTAAATACTTCCCGTTTCCCATGGAGGGTGAGGGGTGGCGTCTGGCTTAGATCTTAAAGCTTGAACTACCCGTGGGTGTTCAAGTCCAAGATGATGCCTGTCAAGACGGTCATTTCTCAAGCCCTACAACTCATTTGGCTGGTCACCATCGATCTTATGACGCACTTCTATACTTCATTTAGAAGTTCTGCCACAACATGGAAAGTTCCTGAGGTTCGCTTCCGGGGGCGAAGTCTTCCAGGGTCAGGTTCTTTCACTCAGCCTAGCCTTTTTTACCCGCACATTCACAATGCATGAATTAGCGCTGTCTCCTTGCGACTCTGGGGCATCTTCATTCTGAATTATGTAGACAACTGGCTGATCCTAGCGCAGTTCCAGGAACTGGCAGTTCAGCACAGGGACATCGTCTTAGCTCATCTGTTTCTCTGGGGTTGAGGCTCAATGCCAAGAAAAGCGTCCTCTCTCCCACTCAGAACACTGTCTATCGGGGCATCGTATGGAGTTCAATCACAATGCGGGCACAACTGTCTTCCGCTAGGATTGAGTCCATTCAGGTCACCCTGAGCAAAGTCAGGTTAGGTCAAGGTTGCACTGTTATCAGTATCAACGATTTCCAGGTCTCAGGGCGAACGCGTCCACGGTGATCCCTCTGGACCTTCTGCTCATGAGACCGTTTTTGTTGTGGCCAAAAGCCAGGGGATTTCTTCCAAGGGCCAAAACCCCTGGGCTAAATAGGGTTACGCGCTTCAGGCTTCGTTCCCTTTCTATGTGGTTCAGACCCCGGTTTTCTGCCTTGGGTCCCACTCTAGGTGCGTCTTGTTGTCGCAGGCTGCTAACGACAGATGCCTCCCTGACGGGCGGGGTAGCGGCCTTAAGTGGTCGTCAAGCTTAAGGGGATAGGAGGGTCGTCAGCTTGGTTGTCACAGTCACTGTCTCGGGTTGATGGCTGTATTTCTGCCCTGAAATACCTCCTCCTGATGCTGCCATGTCTTGGTGCGGGTGGACAATACAGCGGTAGCCTCTTACATAAATCATCAAGGAGACCCACGTTCCTGTCAGCTGTATTTCTGACACGTCGGATTCTCCTTAGGGCCCAGGGTAAGCGCCTGTCACTCAGGTCAGTTATATCCCTGGATGCCCGTATACGGGAACAGATTTACGGTCCAGACAGAAAATACCAACGGGGGAGTTAAGAACTCCACCCTAAGGTAGTAGTTGCCCAGAGTTCGCCAGCAAGGGATTTTGCCTCTTACTGATAGCACCGCACTGGCCGAACAGGGCTTGGTTCTCGGAGATAATCTCTTCCCTCGACGGCTCGCCTTGGGCGATTCTGAAGAGGAAGGATCTTCTATCTCAGGCACAGGGCAATATTTCATCCCTGCCCCGAATTGTGGAATCTTTCATGTTTGGTGCCTAAGGGTACCAACTGAGGGACACAGGGCTCTCTCCTGAGGTTATCGAGACCTTTTTAAATGCTGGGCTTTTTCCACTTGGAACAAGTTTGGGTGAGATCTTAGGGCAGAAGAGGACCTCTTCAGCCTCTATGAATAGCTAATGTCTCCTCTACTTCTCCCTGAAATCACCCAGCCCCCTTGGGTCTGGACGTTAAGACACATACATGACCCAGAATGCGTCTGTATGCATTTCTTTCCCGGTTTCTCTGCTCCGGGAGTCTTGGCGATGTTCACCAGCAAGGGTCTTGCCTCCTATTAATGGCTAAGCTGGCCGAACAGGAAATGTTTCTCGGAGCTAATTCCTCTCCTCGACGGCTCGCCTTGGGCGATTCGAACAGGGAGGACCTTCTCATCCTTGGCCCGAATTGTGAAACCTTTCATGTCTGGCCCCTAAGGGTACCAAATGAGGTTCACAGGGTTTTCTCTTGAGATTATCGAGACCATTTCAAGTGCTAGGGCTCCCTCCACTTGGAACTGATCTGGGTAGATTTTACAGGGCAGAAGAGGACCTCTTAGCCTCTGTTGATAGCTCAATGTCTCCTCTACTTCTCCCGAGTCACCCAGTCCTCCCCCTCCCCTCGGGAGGGGCTGAGCATAGTAGCATAAATCGCCTGCATGCGTTTCCTTCTACTAAAGTTCTTATTACAGAACCAGCTAACTGCCAGTTTGCTTCAGTTCTGGATTTTCTGTAGAAAGAACTGTCAGCGGGCACTTGCCTCGCCACTGCCAGGTTCTATGTGGCCACTGCGGTTTGCCACGGCTTGGTGGCAAACCTGAAAGAGGCATCCTCATTATTGCCCAGGCCTACGAGGCGCGCGGTCAAGCTTCGCCAATAGGTTTCAGGGCGTACTTGTAGGGCTCACAATTTTGGAGCGGGTGTGTTCATTAGCAATAATTAACACTTATCACAGACAACCATCAATCATTACAATAAAAGAGCACTGATTAGAATCAATGTTACACGGGCACCAATTTATGTAGGCTCAAAGGTTGGTTAGATCAGTTTTACTATCAAATATAAATTAATAATTAATTTATATTAATTAAGAATTAAATTAAATAATAGAATTTAGTTCGTCAAATTCTATCCTCGGGGCACCACTCTTTGATAAGAGAAAAATGATAGTAAATGACTGATCAAGTCTCATAAAATTCTACCATGCAGATGGAGTATTCTGATCGAGAATCAAAATAATCAAAAAGGGTAGTCGTTAGTCAAATCGTGGCATATGAACCCAACAGTAATCTGGTTACAGTTGGCTTCGAACAACAACAATTTATCAATACTGAAGTAATGTTGGAGTTCTTGACGTGGCTGGCTTCAACACAATATTCAAACAAACAAGGAATACTTATTATAATATAATAAGATTTATTATAATCAAACAATAATGAACATTGTCAATACTAAATGAATATAATACAAAAACATAAAATGGAAATCCTAAACTAAATGGTGGAGCTATATGCTAGTGTATGTGTGTCTCGAGTCGGTAACCAAGACACAAAATGGCGGACTAAACTCCTCGTGAGGAACTAGTCAAAATGGAGGGCTAGGCCGGAAAGGGCGGAGCCAACGATTATGGGAAGGTGTAGGGAAAACAAGATGGCTGGATCAGATCCAGCACAATGGAGCTAATACCACGTCGCGGTGATAATGAGCAGACACACAGAGGAACTGAACAAAACAGGCGGGAGAATTTGGGAAAACACCGGCCTGATTCATACATAAACCACGGTGCTGCTCGCTCCGTGAATTTCCGTGTGTGAGAGAGCGAGGAGAGAGAGAGCGAACAAACAGGGGTTCATGCAATTTAACAGAGGAGACACGCTGGTAACAGCGCGATTGACTCGTTGATTCGGATCACTCACTAAATAAACATTTCCCCAAAAATGATGATCTCATAACTCCAAACAGCAATCAACGATCGTAGTTAAATGTACAGTGTAAACAAAACATTAAACGTTCAACAATCGTGGTTAACATACAAATGAAAACAAAAACATCAAAACATTCAGCAATCAAATATATATGATTTAGATTTATAAGAAAAGTCACAGTTTCTACACTAAATCTGCCCAGATATCAAGCCTTACTTGTGAAATCCTGTGTGATTTCAGCAGGGTTGTCTGCTGGATTCCTGTTGCATTGAGTTGTCAGGAGAAAGCAATCTGGTTCGGTCCTTTGTCTTGCGCTCGTCAGCGGAAAGACGGCGTCTCTGCGTTGTTTCTCGGGTCCGGTGATCGCGAGAAGCGAGAGGTAGTCAACGTTGTGGGAAAACGATTGAGAAGGGAAGCTGGTCAGCCTTTTCCGTTTTACTATCGTTCACTGTTGTTTAACAGTGAAGATGATGTGAACGGTTGTACACTACACAACTGGAACAAAGCGAAGTTAATCTTACTCTACCGTGGCCAAATGGTGAGGTTTAGAAAAACGTGATCTTTCTTTGTCCAGAAGGAGGGATTCCTTGGTGTAGATGTCTCTTTAGAGCGCAGCGGAGCTGCAGAGAGAGAGAGTTATGTCCCTTTAGAGCACAGCGAATCTGCTGGCAGAGAGAGCGATATCAAATGTGCGCGCTGGTTTTGTTAAGATGATGACGTCATCGGTCGCTTTTGACCAATGACGTCTGAGATGGAGTCCATGGGCGGGACTTCCGTCCGGTTGCGATGCATTCTGGGAAATGGAGTTCAAAGTCTCACCTTTGATCATAGAACAAAGGCTTTATGCTGTCTCTGCTGCCATTTTCAGTGGGGCAAGGCCCTACATCCCCCCTTTTTGGTCTTAAGGTTGGGGTTCCTACCACAGTCCTTGAGAGCAAACCAACAGTTGAACAGTTCCCAAGTCCATGAAAGCAACCCGGAAGTTGTTCAGTCCATGTGTCCTGAGTTCGCAAGAGCTTAGTTCCTAGAAGTATAACAGTTTGTAAAGACTTTTTTGACATCTGGGCAGTCATAGTAGACAACATCTGGGCAGATGAATTCTAACTAGGCTAATATAACTTAGCCTAGTTAGAATATAACTTTGATATAACTTTATCACAACATAGCATTTTTGCATCGGTAACACATCAAACATTGCAACAACCCTTTGTTATCCCTGAATTTTCAATGATTATGAAAAGGAAACTGGAAGAGATTGTTACTGTTAGTACGGCTGTTCTTGGGACAAGTTAGGAACAGTTAGTTTCATTAGTTCATTAAGTTTGCTGACGATACGACGGTAGTAGGTCTGATCACTGACAATGATGAAAGAGCCTACAGAGAGGAGGTGAACACTCTGACATGCTGGTGTCAGGAGCACAACCTCTCCCTCAACGTCAGTAAAACCAAGGAGCTTGTGGTGGATTTCAGGAAGAAAGACAGAGAACACAGCCCCATCACCATCAATGGAGCACCGGTAGAGAGAGTCAGCGTCAGAGCTGACGTCAGAGTCAGTGTCAGAGTCAGTGTCCACATCACTGAAGAACTCACATGGTCCGTCCACACTGAGGCCGTTGTGAAGAAGGCTCACCAGCGCCTCTTCTTCCTGAGACGGCTGAGGAAGTTTGGAATGAACCACCACATCCTCACACGGTTCTACACCAGCACTGTAGAGAGCATCCTGACTGGCTGCATCACTGCCTGGTACGGCAATAGCACCGCCCACAACCGCAAAGCCCTGCAAAGGGTGGTGCGAACTGCCAGGAACATCATCGGAGGTGAGCTTCCCTCCCTCCAGGACATATACACTAGGCGGTGTGTGAAAAAAGCTCGGAGGATCATCAGAGACTCCAGCCACCCGAGTCATGGGCTGCTCTCACTGCTACCATCAGGCAGGCGGTATCGCAGCATCAGGACCCGCACCAGCCGACTACATGACAGCTTCTTTCCCCAAGCAGTCAGACTGTTGAACACTTGATCTATCACGATCAATAATTAGTACTGCACATTATTCATCTTATATCTCACACTGGACTGTCAACATATTCTCCACAATATACTACTTCATATATATATATTTCATATACTCCTTATTGTATTGTATATTGTGTGTATTGTTTACTGTACATTGTATATAATTATTGTGTTGTGTAAGTATGTGTACATTGTAAATTGTTTTGTGTAAGTATGTTGCTTATTGTAATTGGTATATGTCTCATCACTGTCATGACTGCTATGTTGCTCGGAACTGCACACAAGAATTTCACCTACTGTTGCACTTGTGTACATGGTAGTGTGACAATAAAGTGATTTGATTTGATTTGGTAGAGGGGTAGACAGGTGTTTGCAACGCTGTGGAACGAGTGTCATTGCATCCAGTCTAGTGTGTAGTGTTTGGATGTGTGCAATACCGTCCATGATGTTCCAACCGCTAAAGGAGGAGCCCGAGGGCCTTTAAACCAATGTAGTGTTCTTGGTACGATGACGATTTGCTTATGACTAGGAAATATAGTGGTCAAGCCAGTCGGTTTGAGACTGAACTTTACTACCAATTTCATCCCTTCAGCATGGAGTTGCTGTTGAAGGGTGTCATGGTGAGGTTGTGACCTCTAAATGCGTCCATGATCTCAATTTCTGCATCATGTTTGTTGACGTTGAGATGGAGGACAATATCGTCAATGTGCACGGTGGTTCCTTGGGGAACCATTTAGAACACAGTTTGGTAGCCTTAGTTTAGTGGCTGTATCATGGTGGTCATATGACAGTGGGACTTCGGTGGCTGGTGTGTTGACCAGCCATCGACTACCAGCTCCTTCTACCCTAGTTTCTGTTCCTTCGTAATGGGTAAGAAAAGGACAAATCCTAATTTGTCACTGCCAAGGCTGTATGCCAGATGTATGAGAAGATTGCACAAATGGTGGTAGTGGCAGATCTAAGGACTTGTTCGGCCATGTTAAGGAGAACCAAGTAGGATGGGATCCTTACACCACTCAGGCTGTTAACTTAAGTGCTGATTTCCCTCACAAGGTCATGCATTAGATTGCTTACCACATACACACATTATGTCTGATCTCATTACTTCTGACAAGGCATCCAGAGCATGCAAATTGTTATTCAGAATAGCAGAACGCATGTTTACAGTGAGTATGTTACCCGGCAGGGTTTTTCCCAAACCCTGTAATTGTCCTTGTTGGAACAGGAGTTTCATTACCTGTGGTAATGTGGTATTAGTGTTAGTGCATGCTAATGTTGTGAATAAAGCATGATACGCTTAACTATGGTGGACACTATTGTGGTGGGTCCACCCCCCTTTGGAGTGCAGACTGTTCAAAGGGATCAGTCTGGTTTGACTGGACCCACTTGTACAGTGGTGTCTGCGTACATCGGTCACGTACTGATGTGCAGTGTATGCGGTTGCAAAACTGACATCTTCCGGACGGTCCAGTATAAATGACCATTATGCAACCTGTTGGAGGGTGTGGTAAGTAGCTTTGTAGCTCCTGTGACCTCCAAAGGAAGCATTGTGGGCATGTAGCAGCATCACCCCCCCTAAGGCTGGACGGAACGACCCGCCAGGGTGGACCTGGGCCATGGGGAACATGGATCAAAAGGACTCTCTCAAGTTTCAGGTGTTGTTGTACCTGACCGAGAGCTTTTAGCTCTTTTGAGTCCTGTAAAGAGGGTGGTAGGAACTTTTGTGTCTGCGGTTCCATCAACTGCTGTCGGATTTTCTTGATCACCGGGTTCCGTTTCTGCATGACTCTCAAGTCTGCATCGCCCGGTTGTTGACCCAGCTTCACAGTCTGTAGGCAGCTTTGGGGATTTTTCCCGTTCTCTTCGTCATACCTCTGTGCCAGGGCGGCGCTGAGGCCGGGGGAGGAGAAGCTTGCCTTGATGTGAATCTCCAAATCCTTGTCTGGGTAGACGAGGAAAGGGGCTGAACAGATCTTGGCCTTCGGTTCTCTGAAAGCCTGCTCTTGCGGGTCTTCCCTTTCAAATACCATGTCCTTCTGGAGGAACTTGGAAAGGGGCCTGTTTTGTGTGTGGCTGACAAGGCTCACATCACAGGGCTCTGTGTGCAATGGCTTACCAAGGGAGAGCATTGCCCTGGCGACTTTTGCTAAAGTCTCCTTGCACCTTAGGCTGATTTCAGACCCAGTGTCCAGTAACGCACGGAAGTCTATACATCTCCTTACCAACATTGAGGTGTATATGCCTCTGGCATTAACCTTGTTGACAAGGTCTCCCAAAAATGTCATGCGCGAAGCATGGGTTTTGGACATGACTGCCACTGGGAGTGTTGGAGTCTTCCCAGTATTCTTCCCCCAGCCTACGAAGTAGACTCTGGCAGTCGAGGGGGGAAGGGTCTGGACTAGTCATATCGGTGGATTGTCACTATTGGCCCCCTTGTGGTCATTGTCTGACCCTTTGGGGGGACGGCGAGAAGCATCGAGGTGCTTCATCACGTCCGCTAGTTGTTTCTGGAGAAGGCTAACCTTCTGCTCCAGATCATCCACTTTGGGAGGCCCCGAACGATTCCCTGTGTTTCCATTCCAATGTCTGGTGTTCTTCTCAAACCCGACATTCCTTTTCTTTGGAAAGGTATATCGTTCTTGGGGCTCTTGCTGAACCTGGGATTGACCCTTGTGGTCATTCCCTTGGTTCCTTCAACCCCCTGTGGGCGTTGGGCATGCGTTTAGGGACTGCTGCTTTGCGGCGTACTCTGGGTTGAGGCAATTCGTTGCCCTCAAGCTCCAAGTCTGCCCTCTCAGAGAACTGGATGTCCAGGACTCTGACATCGTTGTCTTGTTTGTCAGTTGGACGCACGACTGTTTCCCATGTCATCTGGGCCATCTTCCTAACCTCCTGCATGGTTTGTTTACCCTGCTTACACATTAGTGTAACGTGGGTTCGCACGGAGGGGTGGAGATTATGGAGGAAGAGAGATCTGAAACCTCGTTCTTCTTCCAGGCCTGGCTCATTACTTCCTTGGAAGTATGCGTTCCTTAAACGCCTGTAATACTCAATGGGAGGCTCCAAACGCTTCTGCTGGATGCGGATGGCGCTGAGGGTGGCTGATGTTTCATCAGTGTATGGAGAGTATTCCTCGCTCAGAACCCTACAAAGCCTCGAGTAACTGTTACGAATGTGCGGCGGTTGAGTCTCTATGAAAGCGTGGACACTTCTGGAAGTGGTTTTCCAGATGAGCTTCAATTTCTCACGCGCTGAAGCATGAGGCAAGTCGGCAAGACAATGTTCGATTTCCCTGAGGTAATCTTTGACATTCGAATCTTGGCTTGCTGGGTCGAAGCATTCTATGTCCTTTGCAAAGGAGTCAAGCTGGCGCATGCGCAGACCTGTGTCTTTGTCCCGCTGGTGTCCATCTGACTCGTCAGAGGATGAGTACCAGTGCCTGCCCCCATTGCCATGGCGTTGGGTGAGACCACTTCCTCCTCCTGGTGAGGGAGGCGCCCTGCTGGGGCGGGGTCTGACAGGTGTTTGAGAAGAGGACTGCCGGAACGGGGTCTTGCCCCCGTACCGTGGTGGACTCGTGTCCCGAACAGGGATGCGCTCTAGCTCCGGGAGTTGGGATCACGGTTTTCGAATACTACCTGACCCAGGGGTGGGGTATTTCGCCGTAGTACCGGTCTCGGAGTCCTCTGCCCCACTCTTGTCAGAGGTGGAGTAGCGGAGCACTTCTTGAGCCTTAGCACGTGCGTCTCGGCTTTCCTGCCGGACTCTGTCGTCCGCGGCTTCTCGGCTATCTGTTTTAGCCGACTGGAGTCTTCCTACACACTCCTCCAGCATCGTGTTCGTTGTCTGGAGGTCTCTGTGTAGGGCACGATTGCGTGAATCGAGCCGACTCCCATGGGTGGTAAGTGTCCTTACCTCACCCTTGAGTGTTGCTATCTGCAACTGGGCCTTGTGGTGGTAGAGCAGGAACAGTCTGCCAACTGCTTCCTGGATGGTGGATACCTTCCCTTGAGAATCGTGTCCACCATCAACCACGGCGGCCATTTCAGCATCACACTGGGATTGTGTGTAGCTGTTAAGCTCCTTGCTTGACTCTCTAGGTACAAGGACGAGGTCAGCGACCCAGTTGGACAGTGAGGTTTCCTCACTTGAACCGGGAGCTTCAGCTCCGGACGCTGATAGGGACTGGGAATTCATCTCACTGGTTAGGCAGGTGAGAGGATGACGTCCAGTAGATCCCTATAGGAACTCTTTGAGAGTTCCAAAATGTGATGCTTGAGTTGAGTTTCGAAGGTGACGATTGACGACACCGGTTGCTCTGTGGAAAACACGGATGCTATCCCTAGAAGAGAATGCACAGGGAGGGACCACTTACCTGTCACTCAAGAGCAACTTTGTATTATTAGCCGTTTCTTGAACTGCTAATTAGATGTTAACAAATCACTGTGTCAGTACATCAGATTACTTTGTTAGTATCTAGTGACTGAATTTTTCACACAAATCTAATTAAGATGAGTAATGAATTAGTATCAAACTAATAACCATTAACACAACACTTGCAATAATTCACAACCACAAATGGCCTTGTGCCTTAGCAGTTTTGGACTTCCTGAGAAAAGTGAAACCACGAGGGAACCTCTGGTTACTCTTTCAAAAAAATTGTTTTTAGTTATCTGCAAAAATATTGGAGAAAGCCAACAAATATCACGGCCTCACACGGGGCACCAATTATGTAGGGCTCACAATTTTGGAGCGGGTGTGTTCATTAGCAATAATTAACACATCACAGACAACCATCAATCATTACAATAAAAGAGCATTGATTAGAATCAATGTTACACGGGCACCAATTTATGTAGGCTCAAAGGTTGGTTAGATCAGTTTTACTATCAAATATAAATTAATAATTAATTTATATTAATTATTAATTAAGATTTAAATTAAATAATAGAATTTAGTTCGTCAAATTCTATCCTCGGGGCACCACTCTTTGATAAGAGAAAAATGATAGTAAATGACTGATCAAGTCTCATAAAATTCTACCATGCAGATGGAGTATTCTGATCGAGAATCAAAATAATCAAAAAGGGTAGTCGTTAGTCAAATCGTGGCATATGAACCCAACAGTAATCTGGTTACAGTTGGCTTCGAACAACAACAATTTAACAATACTGAAGTAATGTTGGAGTTCTTGACGTGGCAGAGGCTGGCTTCAACACAATATTCAAACAAACAAGGAATACTTATTATAATATAATAAGATTTATTATAATCAAACAATAATGAACATTGTCAATACTAAATGAATATAATACAAAAACATAAAATGGAAATCCTAAACTAAATGGTGGAGCTATATGCTAGTGTATGTGTGTCTCGAGTCGGTAACCAAGACACAAAATGGCGGACTAAACTCCTCGTGAGGAACTAGTCAAAATGGAGGGCTAGGCCGGAAAGGGCGGAGCCAACGATTATGGGAAGGTGTAGGGAAAACAAGATGGCTGGATCAGATCCAGCACAATGGAGCTAATACCACGTGCGGGTGATAATGAGCAGACACACAGAGGAACTGAACAAAACAGGAGGTAGAATTTGGGAAAACACCGGCCTGATTCATACATAAACCGCGGTGCTGCTCGCTCCGTGAATTTCCGTGTGTGAGAGAGCGAGGGAGAGAGAGAGAACGAACAAACAGGGGTTCATGCAATTTAACAGAGGAGACACGCTGGTAACAGCGCGATTGACTCGTTGAATCGGATCACTCACTAAATAAACATTTCCCCAAAAATGATGATCTCATAACTCCAAACAGCAATCAACGATCGTAGTTAAATGTACAGTGTAAACAAAACATTAACATTCAACAATCGTGGTTAACATACGAATGAAAACAAAAACATCAAAACATTCAGCAATCAAATATATATGATTTATAAGAAAAGTCACAGTTTCTACACTAAATCTGCCCAGATATCAAGCCTTACTTGTGAAATCCTGTGTGATTTCAGCAGGGTTGTCTGCTGGATTCCTGTTGCATTGAGTTGTCAGGAGAAAGCAATCTGGTTCGGTCCTTTGTCTTGCGCTCGTCAGCGGAAAGACGCGTCTCTGCGTTGTTTCTCGGGTCCGGTGATCGCGAGAAGCGCGAGAGGTAGTCAACGTTGTGGGAAAACGATTGAGAAGGGAAGCTGGTCGCCTTTTCCGTTTTCTAATACGTTCACTGTTGTTTAACAGTGAAGATGATGTGAACCGGTTGTACACTACACGACTGGAACAAAGCGAAGTTAATCTTACTCTACCGTGGCCAAATGGTGAGGTTTAGAAAAACGTGATCTTTCTTTGTCCAGAAGGAGGGATTCCTTGATGTAGATGTCTCTTTAGAGCGCAGCGGAGCTGCAGAGAGAGAGTTATGTCCCTTTAGAGCACAGCGAATCTGCCGGCAGAGAGAGCGATATCAAATGTGCGCGCTGGTTTTGTTAAGAAGATGACGTCATCGGTCATCGGCCGCTTTTGACCAATGACGTCTGAGATGGAGTCCATGGGCGGGACTTCCGTCCAGTTGCGATGCATTCTGGGAAATGGAGTTCAAAGTCTCACCTTTGATCATAGAACAAAGGCTTTATGCTGTCTCTGCTGCCATTTTCAGTGGGGCAAGGCCCTACACACTCTACCAGAGGGCTCTCCTTGGCTAGAGGTCTCCCTCTGCAGCAAGTTTGTGATGCGGCAGGTTGTCCTTTCCGCACACATTCATTGGACATTTTTAGTTTGGATGTTCTGCACTCCGGGCTCTTATGCCCTTGAGTCGACATCTCAAGCTCATGTCTGGACAAGTTTGTGATGCGGCAGGCTGGTCCTCTCCGCTCACATTCATCAGTTTTTATGACAAGTTTGTGTTGCGATAGGGTTCTCTTCGCACACATTCATTGAACTTTATGGGCTAGATGCTTTGCTACTCCGGACTCTTATGTCCTTGAGTCGACATCTCAGCTCATGCCTAAACAAGTTTGTGATGCGGCAGGTTGTCCTCTCCGCACACATTCATTGGACTTTTTTAGTTTGGATGTTCTGCACTCCGGGCTCCTATGCCCTTGAGTCGACATCTCAGCTCATACCTGAACAAGTTTGTGATGTGATAGGGTTCTCTTCGCACACATTCATCAAACTTTATGGGTTAGATGCTTTGCTACTCCAGGCTCTTATGCCCTTGAGTCGACATCTCAGCTCATGCCTGAACAAGTTTGTGATGCGGCAGGCTGGTCCTCTCCGCTCACATTCATCAGTTTTTATGACAAGTTTGTGTTGCGATCGAGTTCTCTTCGCACACATTCATCGAACTTTGTGGGTTAGATGCTTTGCTACTCCGGGCTCTTATCCCCTTGAGTCGACATCTCAGCTCATGCCTGAACAAGTTTGTGATGCGGCAGGCTGGTCCTCTCCGCACACATTCATCAAAATTGAATGGTTTAGATGTTTATGCTACTCCAGGCTCTTATGCCCTTGAGTCGACATCTCAAGCTCATGTCTGAGACCTCTCGCGTTTTTGTGAGTACACTGCACAACCGTAGGGGTCCGGACAGCCCCAAGTGCGGCGGCGTGGGTATTGCGTTCCCCATGGCGCTTAGCAGCGCAGCATCAGAGTGAAGCTTTTTGTAAAGGGAACGTCTCGGGTTACATGTGTAACCCTTGTTCCCTGAAAAAAGCGGAACGAGATGCTGCGCTGCTTTGCCGCACTGGGACGTCCCAGGTCTGCTCTTCAAAAAGAAGTATCTGACGACACCTGGTGATGTATCCATTTATAGCCTGGCCGCAGGTGCATCTAATGATTACATCAGCCGAGGCTATAAATTCCGGTCAATGTTCATTGACGTGTTTCACACAATATTTCAGCTCGGTTCACAGTTAGAGTTGTTCCCCGTAGCGCTTAGCAGCGCTTAGCAGCACAGCATCTCGTTCCGCTTTTTTCAGGGAACAAGGGTTACACGTGTAACCCGAGACGTTTTCACAAATATGAATTAATTAATCAAATTAACTTTTAGAGCAGAAACATACACACAAATGACCTTTGACCCCAATCCAAAATAATGTGCATTTGAGTTTGATGGTTTGTTCTGCATTCATCTGAGGAAAATTCTGTATTTGTGTCTAAAAATGTTCAGAGAAACACATTTGAGTTTCACCTTCTACATACGACTGACTGTACAGGATTTTCCAGTTCTGTCTGTGACTGAATCAAACCGATCTCACTCTAATCTTACTGTTGATCTCACTTTACCCTAAAGCTGTTTTCACATGTTTATACTTGAGATAATCCAGTCTGTTCTCATTTCTCCTCAGTGTTTTTATACTGTAGTGTTGTGCAGCATATCAGAAATATCTATCAGTGTATTTTATTAAAGCACTGAAATCCTCTGACCTCTTGACCTTCCCTGTGTCTGTCTGTCCACTGAGATCCTTTGTGGAGTCCATGACATCATCTGAACAGTCCACTGAACACCTGTCAACAAACGGGACATCATCTATATTTGTGACGTGTTTATTTGTTCAATACTGACACATATTTGTTTTTATTTGTCCTCTAGAATATTCCATTAGAAATGAATCAATGAGGTTCAATTGCAGACTGTCAGCTTTTATGACATGTTAAACACCAGCATAAAGAGAAAACATCAGAAGACTCAACAGAAGAAAACAAAGCAACGTTTCAAGTCAATAGAAGAAATAACATTTCAGTGCCAAAGAAACTGAACACATACTGACAATTCAGATAAAAGAGCAAAAGTCTCAGTATCTGTTTGTTCTGCTGTGATTAATACTTAGATATCTGTTAGATGTCTTACTGTAGCTGATAGTTTGAAAGGTTTATTATTGTTGTCTTGTGAGTTTTGGTTTGTTTAGCAGCAGTTCAGTACTCACCTGTCAAGAACTGTTGATGTTCCTCTTTACTGACTAGAATATCACCTACAAAATACTTCACAATGAACTTATTGATTGTTTCAGACGATTCAGTGGAACAAAAACTGTCAAACTTTTTCTCTGTTTCTCTCGTCGTGTAATTTCCTGATCTTGTCACAAAATTGATCCTGTTTTACTAGATTCATTTGCACCTGAGGAGGAGGAGTCTGAAAGAGACAAACAACATTTAAAGGTGCAGCAGGTGTTTCATGCTCTTAAAGGGATGGTTGAGCCAAAATTACAAATCTGTCATCATTTTCTCAGCCTCATGTTGTTCTAAACCCGTATGTCTTTCTTCAGTGGAACACAAATGATCTTATTCAACATTCACTTTCATTAATGGGGAAAAAGATTCAGTGACTGAGGCCAAACATCTCATTTACTGTTCCACATGTTAATGGGTTTGGCACAACATGAGGGTGAGTAAACCATTCACTTTCACTGAACTACCCCTTTAAAGCTTATAAAGTGCAGTGTGAGTTCATGTAAATATAATTTGTCTTTTGTCTTTAACTGCTGTATAATATATGATGTGGAAATTTCACTGAACATGTTAATTTTAGGACAGCAGATTAGGAATGGGGAAATGAAGCCTCATAAAGTGTTTCTCTGATTGTTCTGGGAAAATATTCAAATCTTCCAGAGTGTCAAAACAGTGTCATCTGGTGATTAATACAAAATAAAGCAGAAAAAAACCGGATGATGAACATTTCATATTTCAATGTTACATGCACAAATAAAAGCCTAACACGTGTGTGTGTGTGTGTGTGTGTGTGTGTGTGTGTGTGTGTGTGTGTGTGTGTGTGTGTGTGTGCCAATCAGAGTTTCCGCTAGAAAAAAATGGTAACGGACATTTTGATGATATGCCGGTCAAATATATCGCCTCTTAATTAGTCAAGTTGAGGAAAACTGGAGGCAGTCTATGTAACTTAAAAAATGACATAATCAGTCCGTATAGAATGCAACATATTATTTTTAGCTTAACTTTCAAATAGACGAGAAAAAAAAAACATGAACGCCCGATTGGCGTCAATCAACGCCAATTGTTTTTTACTGTGGTTTCACACACATTCACTTTTTGAAACATTGAGGCACGGATGTACCTAATACAAATAAATAAAACATCTCCAGTTAACTAGCAGATCATTCATTTAGTCCGTTATTAAATAAGAGATCTAGCGCTAAAATCTGTTGTTTTTGAAATCAAGCTGAGCGCTCGTGTCCGCTGCTATCAGTTGCATGGACGACGCGCTGCGCGAGTTGCGCAATCTTCACTAGGACGCGCGTTTCAATCTATCGCCGTTGCGGAGACTCTCTATTAATTCCGGTGAAATCACAAAATAAAATGCACACAAACGTGTCCCTGCTTGATATAGACTGTAACCATGCACTGATGAACATAGGCTATTCAGTTTTGATGATAGAGAAAAAAACTGCACGAATGCGCGGATTAGAAGCACTGATCTATCTATAATGAGATGTTCCTGATTCACCATCATCTGGCCTCTGAAAAAAGCTTTTAAAGCTAGTCTGCCTTGGCCTGGCCATATTTGAAACGTCTCACTCAATCGTTCGTTGTTTAGGTCTATATTGCAGCCGTTTTAGGCGTGCGCTTTATTTGAAATGCAGCATGCGATGTTGTTTCATAACTTTCAAACGATAGAGCCTGTTCCTTTATAACATAGCAAGAGATCGGTGTATTTTTGCTTTATACATTTTAGGCTTATTCTCAAATTCAGATTGTGTTAGGGGGACGGGATTATTAGGCAATTTTAATCGGACAATTTGACCGGAGAGATTTAATTTTGTCGGACATTTAATTTTTTTACCGGCCAACGGAAACCCTGGTGCCAATATGAACCAATAATATTCAATATGATGTAATACTGTAGAATAATGAATAGAAATATGACTAAAAGAGTATTTTGAGCTGTAATTTTTGGTATTCTCTATCAGTGTTGGGTTTAATGAATTACTAAGTAATTAATCACTGTAATTAAAATTAGTTTTTAATTGAAAAAAGTAATGTAATGTATTACTCTTAATTTTTCAGTAATTTATTACAGTTACTTCTGATGTAATTGTGTTAAATACTTTATAGACTATAGAACAATTCTATATAAAACTATAGTGAATTAAAAATAGAAATTTAACGTCTAATGTTAAAATGTCTGTTTTCTAATTTAATGCCTCGAGCTTTGATTTGTCTACGATTTTGGGCTTTTATCCATGATCTCCACAAAACTGTCGGCGAGTGAAAATCGGGCTTAAAATTGTGTAGTGTAAACTCGGCATAAGTCTGTCCCTCACAGCCTCGTGTCATTCCCATAAAAATCAAGGATGGTGCTCGAGTAAATAAAAGCTGTTCATTTAACAATCTTTCTCAGTAGATGTCCTGCTGTAGCGGAGCTGTTCTTTTGTTTCATTGAGACCCAGAGTTGTGTTGACATCAGGGTTTGTGCTGCTCGCGAGTGTCAAGTGAGAAAGATCAAGCAGCAGCTCTGCCAAAATACAAGCAGTTTCAGCAGGGACGGGTTACCGACCGGGCCAATGGGGCCAGTGTCCAGGGGCCCTTGACTTCCTGGGGGTGCCCTGGGATTTAAAGCTGCGTGATCTAGTTTGATCCCCCCATGGTGATGGTGATGAACAACGAACGCTGGGTCAATATGAGCCAATACCGAGAATATAACCCAGCAAAATAAAATACTAAACCCAGAGAATGGGTAGAAAAATAACCCAACATTTAGATTCTCATTACTGAAAAAATCAAATAAATTGTAATACCTGTAATACTATTGGTGCTTCCATTCCCAATGTCATTTTAAATGATGTAATAACGTCTGTTTTACCCATTTACTCGTGTAAGTGCCAGTATTTCATTTTCCATTAAGATTTCTCCAACAATCACAAGTGTGTTGGGATCATGTCATAGAACAATTTCTTCAGAGACATCTTTATATTTGTTTACTGTTAATACTTTAGGATATTTCCCAACCCTTCCCATCATGGGGAGCAAAACATGTTTTTCCAAAATCCTTTCCAAGTTTTCTTTAAATATGTTGTTCAGTATTAACACCAGCAGATATTGTAAAGAAGGTTTTTTGGTAAGTGTTTGTGAGTTGAAGAGATCAGATGAAGATACTAATTGTGCATTTCAATCAAAATGATCATCAGTCGTGCGTTCATAAGGTCAGGAATCCACTCTTTTGTGCAAGACTTAAAATACCAGTTACAAATAACTAAAGTGTTACATTTACTTACTGTATGTACTTTGTATCTGCTATTGACACAACAGTTTCTGTACTGGCAGCTTAATTTACCCTTGGGACCTTCAGTACACTTGGGGATATCACTCTTGTACCCTAAATAGTCCCCCATGTGGCAAGCGCTGAAGAACTGGCTTAAAAACACTATTATTCCTCAAGCTAATATTGGTGGAGGATTTAACATTGATGTTTACATTATAACACAATTATTAAAGGTTTCTTGCACTACAGATCTCCTGTGATGCCTGTGGAAGGTGGTTCCACCATATGTGTGTAAGAAGGCCAAAGATAAAGACATTTCTGTGTGCAGCAATCTCAGTGAGACATCATGAAGGAACTAACAGACCAAAAATGATCAAGTTGAATGTTTTTACATACTTGTAATTATGAGATTGATATTGTTTGTTTGTCCATATATAGCCTATATTATCTGTAATTCCCACATTCATTATTGATGTAATACTTGTGTGAGCTTTCTCTCTTATTGAACACAGGGGGAACAGTGTCTGACAGTCACATCTTCAGCTGACAGGACGTGTTCCCCTGCTATAATGGGGTTTAAGGCAAAGATAAAACCTAAAAACTTGTATTATGTTATTTTATTATCTACAATTTCTTTTGAGCTTTTCTCAGTAAATTGTGGTGAAAGTACTTGTTGGGACAGAAAACCATCAGATTTAGTTTATTCAGCTGAACTAATGTGGACAGTGAAGCACTCTTGTCACGCAATTGCATTTAAAAATAATAATAAAAAAAAAAGCTTGTCTAAGGGGAAAAAAGAGATATATGCAAGATCTGTTGCATATTTAGCCAATGAAGTCAAATGTATGTTTTCTTAAATTCTTTTGCCAGTTCAGCATTATTGACATGACAGTTTTATAACAGTATTGTCAAACATTACAAACATGTTTCTATTTCTCTCTCGGCAACAAGGACCTGTGATGTGTTCCTCTAGTCTATATTTAGACACAATCATTCTTTCTTTAAACTGTTTCATTGATAATCTTTTGTAAATGTGGTATTTCTGTTTAGGACCGAATA
Source organism: Xyrauchen texanus (assembly GCF_025860055.1). NCBI lineage: Eukaryota > Metazoa > Chordata > Actinopteri > Cypriniformes > Catostomidae > Xyrauchen > Xyrauchen texanus. The sequence goes on from NC_068285.1 coordinate 2,640,541, forward strand.
GTGCTGAAGTTTGTTGTGGAGGTCAAATTCAGTTTTTAATGTTTCATCTTCATCATGTTTGAGGTTTTTGTCAATTTCTTTAACAATAGGTTTAGATTTGTAATTGGATATCAGTTTTAATTAATATTAATAATTGAATTACATTAATAATTCACCAAAAAAATCAAAATTCTGCCATTTACTCACCCTCACGTTGTTCCTAAATCACATGAATTTCTTTATTGTGTAGGGCACAAAAGGATATGAAAGGCAGAATGTTATGGACTGACAGTCTCAGTCACCATTCACATTCATTGTAAAGAATACTGCAACAAAAACAGCAGAAACAGTTTGTATTTATAAATGAAACTATTCAATCAAAAGATATTTTATACTTGGCCAGACATTGCCATTATCAAGATGCAACACCATTTACAGCATGACCTCAAAAAAGAAAGAAAAAGTGTCAGCTTCTTTGGGTAGCTGATGTGAAGGGCAGAAAGTAGCCCAAAAAGTCAGTCACTGACCCAAGTTTTGACAAATGTCCGCAGCTCATTTCCTGTGAGTTAAAAGTCAACTTTCACTCTTCCTGCTCCAAAGTATTGATGGCATCTGCTCCTTTCTGTGCCTGCTCAAGCTCCTCTTCCTAAATGCAAAGAAATAATCCTTGTCAAAATGTATATTAACTGTTTTGCACAATTAATTATCCTCAGAATCAATAATTACAGAGTAAAAAGAAAAGTGATGCTTAAAGGGACAGTTCACCTAAAAATAAAAATGATCTCATTTACTCACCCTCATACCATCCCAGATGTGTAGGACTTTCTTCTGTTGAACACAAAGATTTTTAGAAGAATATCTCAGCTCTGTTGGTACATTCAGTGCAAGTGAATGGAGGTCAAAAAGCACATAAAGGCAGCATAAAAGTAATCCATAAGACTCCAGTGGTTTAATCCATGTCTTCAGAAGTGATATGACGATTGTGGTTGAGAAACAGATCAATATTTAAATAATGTTTACTATCAATCTCCACTTTCACTTTCACTTTGTCATCTCTTGTTTTTGGGGATTCACATTCTTTGTGCATTTCACCACCTACTGTGCAAGGAGGAAAATGTATATTATAAATGACTTAAACATTGATCTGTTTCTCACCCACATTTATAACTTCACTTCTGAATACATGGATTAAACCACTGGAGCCATCTTCATATCTTTATATGCTTTTTGTACCTTCAAAGTTCTGGTCACCATTCACTTGTATTGTGAGGACCTACAGAGCTGAAATATTCTTCTAGAAATCTTTGTTTGTGTTCAGCAGAAGAAAGTCACACACATCTGGGATGGCATGTGGGTGAGTAAATTATGAGAGGATTTTCATTTGAAGCACACAGCTACTCAACCACTGCACCAAATGCAAACATGTATATGAATGTCAGCGGATATGTTAAAATGGTGCTATAGAAATATGAATAATGTCATCCAAATGTGTTTCCTAACTTTTTTTTCTCTCTACTGAGTAATTTACCTTTGAACTTTATTTGTATTATAAGTACAGCATAATCTCAATATCTTGTCACACATATAGCATATAATTAAGGAAAGTTGAATGCATTATGTTGTCAGTAAAATATTTGAATGATCAATATTTGTGTACAAGCAACAATGCCACTTGGAGAACCTAAAGGTGTCACGAGAGATCTCTGCTGCTATTGAGGCAGAAACCCGACTGCAGTCTAAATGCCAGCTGTGGACGCAGGTACATAAACCAGGTACGCAAACACCGACTTACAGCCAGCAGATTCTGTGAAATATGCCATGTTCACGGGGAGTCTTCTGCTAAAGACTTGGCAGCCCGTATTCTGAGAGGAACTCCTCAGACAGGCGCTATGAAAAGAGGATCTGGATCCTCAGATACTGAGGCAATATTCAGATTTTTGTGATGTCTCTGAGACGCAATGTGGCATCATCAGCCACCTCTGATGCTAAAGTCCTCAACCCAAGAGGAACACAACCATTTGGGCTGGCTGAGGTAAAGAGTTGCGATGTTAAACACCTGATCACAGTTAAAGGCCAGAACTGCCTCAAGAAGAGCCACAAGTACTATTATCAGGTTCAAGTCCAACTGGCCTAAAGAGGACTTCATTGGTGTGATGTCATCACAGATACCCACACTAACTTCACAGATGAGAGAATCTTTAGGGATGAGGAGATCATCACCTCAATGCGACAGAAGCTGGATCATTTCTATCATAACATACATGTGATTTATTAAGTTATCAAACTTGAGGCAGAATTTTATAGCATGTAAATAGTTTTAGGTGCATGTGGAAGGTGAACAAGTGACAACCTGTGAAATTAATATTAGCAGTTCCTGTTGTAAATATTTATATTTTTCTTACAATGCAAAAATGAAATTGTAAACTGCGATGAGAATTGTATGTAACTTTATATACATATATAGCTTGTGTACTGAAATACACATTTAGAAAAGGTTTGTGATCTGTGGGTGTTTCACATTTAATTATCAAATTCAAAAAAGAAGATTGGAAGCAGTTGGTTGCAAACATACGTTTAATAAAGCTTCATTAATATGAAATAAAGTTTACAGTGTAATATCTGTGGAGGTTCTCAGTCATGTTCATATCTTGTAGTAGTATTCAGAGTAACTGGACTTGCTGTGAAAACACTTGAATATGTTTTGATCCTCATCCAAGAAGCTTCTTAGGTTCTACTGACTGGTGGGGTCTGACCTTTTTAACCTCTTAAGTGTGTCACCCCAGAGAGAGAGAGACATCTTCACCAGTCAACAGAACTGCAGAAGCTTCTTGGATGAGCAGCGAAACTTCAAGTCTTGTCACAGCAAGTCCAGCTGCTCTGAATCCTACTACACTATAGTTACCATGGAATTCACTGTCACATTGTTTCTGCAAGACAGAAAAGCTGTTAGTATGTTTTTGTAATACAAACCAGAAGAAGGATGAAAGGCAGAGTCATGAACTTTTGCCCCTGCACCTGCAGGTAATGCCTCCTCTGTGCTGTCCCGTGGGACGGGATCTCCTGAGAGTCATCCAGGACAGCAGCACTAAGACACTTTCTTGCTCGCTGGTAAATTTTTTTTTTTCTAAGTCCTGTGATGCTCAGTACGAAATGTGGGCATTACTTCCGATGTCAAGTTAACAGCTGTTGTTGAGGCATATGTCCCTTCATTCTTTTGTGTGGTGTTGGGATTTTGAGGAGAGCATGTTTGATTTTGGATGGACATACATCAGTCACTATATCAGTGTGTTAATAAAAAAGTAATAAAGACAAAGAAAGCGCGAACAAAACGCTGTTTCTCCCAGATGCAGTTGAGATTTAATCTAAGCACATACGCAACATTTTGGTCATAATTATCGGTTGTTTTAGTGGAGTGTTAGTTCAGCTTCAGATGTGTGTGCTTGTAATCGTGTCACCCTGCATGTTCAAATCAGACAGACACACTGAGGAAGAGTTGTGAAGTTCTCATACTGTATAACTGCTTTTTCAAGTTGTCCGATTGGACGTTTATTTCCTTTAAATCCACACATAAGTTTAAACTTTTGTTCGGCGGGTGATTGACTGATGAGAGGCGGTGCTTCACTGCCATCCGGGACTCATCAGGATAGTGTTTTAAAAGTCAAATGCGATGTGGTTTTTGTCAATCACCAAAAATTTTGCACCCCGTTTACAACTATATTTAGTGCTGACCATTTGCAATCGGATCATCCAAAACGAGTCTTATTACCAGCTGTAAACAGGGTCTTAAAATGACTGCAGCCAGAGCTCGGGAATGCTATAGAAAGACTTCCGGTGGAAGTCCCACCCACATCCGTTTCCCCAGTAAGACCCCCAGGAAAAAGGTGGATAGACATTTTTCCACTTACTCTGATGCATTTTCGACTTATTTAGCAGCGTAAATCTCACAAATTAATTTATAATTATGCTTATTGTTATATTACCCTTGAATTAGTTTTATAAACTGAATTAGCACAGCTGTGAGGGGGTTTCTATTACAGATGCTGAGAGAGTAACGGTAAATTTGGCATCTTCTCCCATCTGACTCTTAATCCACCTCTCTCTATTATTGAACTCTTCTGGAAAGTCATTCAAATGTAATAGTTTTTCTTTTGGTCTTAAGTGAGAATAATATTTGCTGTGGTCTCATATTCACCACTATTAATGTTTAGTCTGCAATCGTTTACTTCCTGTCCAAAAACAGCATTTGAAATGTTGGTGTGTGAAAATTGCTTTTAGGAAACAAGTTAATTTCTGTGATTTTAAGATTTTGAGACCGCTATAATGTACACACACACACACACACACACACACACACACACACACACACACACACACACACACACACACACAAAACACACCAATGCCACTGTCAGTCACAGCAACTGCAGAACAACATTCATACAAACCAAAGACATCCACGAGACTCAATAAACACAAATACATCAGTTATAAAAACCTTAAAACATGGTTTAGATTTACTGTTTGTGCTTTCATGTTTATGACATTTACCAAAGAAAGTCAAATGATTCTCAGTCAAATTCACATTCAATTTAGCACATCATTTATAATCAAGAGCGACCAGATGTCAGATGAACGTGATCTGATCATTCTTTCCAAAATCTCTGAATTTACCAGCAATCAAACAATAAAAACAAACAATTTTCATCTATTTCAAGAAGTCTTTATAAAGTGTGGTTACAAACGTTTGCATAGAGGAAGTATGCACAGATCGGTGAGGATTTCTCATCAAATCTTATATTTCATAACAATCATGAGTCTCATGAATCATTTATTAGACTTCTGAATTATATTTTGTGTTCTTTTGAAGCTTGAAGAGGTGGTCACCATAAACTGACATTGTATGACGTCACTGAGCACAACATTATTTCACAATTTCTCCCTTTGTGTTCAGAAAATGAAAGAAAGTCATATGGGGTTATAACAACACGGGGGTGAGTAAACAATGACTGAATTTACATTTTTGGGTGAACTAGTGTTTAGGACGAGGGGTTTTGGACACAAGAAAAGTGTGATGATGATGATGAGCAGTGATGATTTTATTGTTTGCATTGAGAAGTACTAAACTGAACCAAACTAATGAGTTTCACAGGTTTTTGAGGTTGTGGTTTTAACTTCTGAAACCCGTCTGTTGTGCTCTATTGGGCGAGAGAAGAAATGTTTTGGAGATTTTTTTCTATTTTTAATAAACTTGCTATATTAATCAAAACATGCTGTCATGCTCTGATTGAAAAAACTATTAAAAGTGATTTATTTTTGCAATTTCCAGTTGGAGTCATCTGATGTCTAAAGGCATGCCCCCCTCACTGCCACCTGTAATGCAGTTACTGGAGATGATCGAAATGCAGCACAACATCATCTTAAAGTTTGGGTTTGAACACATTTACCTTTTTGATCAAAGACGCTGACACAGAATGATACACAATACTACCATAATCTATTGCAGATCTTATCATTGCACAATATATTCTCTTTAAAGAATAATGATTTGCACCTCAGTCTATCCCTGCCAAGCACCTTAAATAATTCATTTAATAAATAATAAAATCCCTTTTTACATTTGTCCATTAACTGTTGAATGTGTGTACTAAAAGTCCATTTCAAATCCATCCACACCCCTAAAACCCCCCTTACCCCTGATACTGGTTCCTAAACCTGATCATATCCCACTCGAAATGGCTTCCAGGAACTCCTTTTATAGGGCGAGCTCATCCCATTCAAGGGACATAATAATGAGCTTTATTTCCACAGATCAGGCAGACGAGGTGACTAAATCATTATTTGTAACATAAAACATTAACTTGGTTCAACATAAAGGGGATCATTAATATTTCAGACATTTCACAAGAGCAATCATAATTCCCAAATATTCCTCCCTGTGTGATGCAACTGAACTATAATGTGCAGCTTTGCATGAACAGAGATTTGGTAAAAGAATGGTAAACTGGTGCAACTCTTTTTGTGTCGGCCTGATTAAATGAAGCAATAAACTTCAGTTGTCACACACTGTGTTGTGTTCTTCTAGAGCAGTTATTATGATGGAAGCTCCCCAAAGTCATTTCACAAGCACGATGATTCTTAGATGACTGCCGATTTATTGAAAGATTCTCCATTTGATCATCAACTCAAGATGCTGTAAGAACTCAAATATAGGCAAGAACAAACATAGAAGAGAAATACAGAATATAGAATGACACAAATAAACACAATAAATGTTCTGAGTAATTCCATCATAAACAACATGTTGAATGTGTTACATTTACATTTACATTTATTCATTTGGCAGACGCTTTTATCCAAAGCAACTTACAAAAGAGGAAGAACATCAGCGAATCATCTTAGGGAGACAGTGGTACAAAAAGTGCCATATTACAAAGTTTCACTATCATCAGAATAGTACACCAAACAGATTTAAGTGCAACAAGAAATGTAAATATATATATATATATTTTTTTTTTTTTTTTTTTTTAGTGACCGGTTAAGTGCTTATGGAAAAGATGTGTTTTTAGCCGTTTTTTGAAGATAGAGAGTGAGTTAGCTTCCCGGATTGAGTTGGGAAGGTCATTCCACCACCGTGGTATGATGAAACTGAAAGTCCGGGAAAGTGTTTTGGTGCCTCTTTGTTTTGGTACGACAAGGCGACGTTCCTTAGCCGACCGCAGGCTTCTGGTGGGAACGTAGATCTGCATAAATGTTTTTAGGTATGCTGGAGCAGACCCAGTGACTGTTTTATATGCCAGCATCAGGGCCTTGAATTGAATACGTGCATGAACCGGCAGCCAGTGGAGAGAGACAAAGAGTGGTGTAACATGTGCTCTCTTAGGCTCATTAAAGACCAGACGTGCTGCTGCATTCTGGATCATTTGCAGGGGTCTAATAGCACATGCAGGAAGGCCTGCAATGAGAGCGTTACAGTAGTCCAGTCTAGTTATGACAAGGGACTGAACGAGCAGTTGTGTGGCATGTACAGAGAGGAAGGGTCTTATCTTCCTGATATTGTAGAGTGTAAATCTACATGATCTTGCAGTTTTTGAAATGTGGTCTGTGAAATTTAGCTCATCATCAATGGTTACCCCTAGATTTCTGACCGTTTTGGAAGGCGCAACTGTAGTTGGACCCAATTGCACGGTGATGTTGTGTTCAACAGCCGGGTTGGCTGGAAAGACAAGGAGTTCGGTCTTGGCAGGGTTGAGTTGAAGGTGGTGTTCCTTCATCCAGGCTGAGATGTCTGCCAGACAGGCAGCGATTCGAGCGGTCACTGTGGTGTCGTTGGGCTGGAAAGACAAGTAGAGTTGCGTGTCATCAGCGTAGCAGTGGTAAGAGAAACCATGTGACTGAATGATGGGTCCCAGTGATGTTGTGTATATGGAGAAGAGAAGTGGCCCAAGCACTGATCCCTGAGGTACCCCAGTAAGTAACTGGTGTGGCTTGGATACTTCCCCTCTCCATGCTACCTCAAAGGACCTTTCTGAGAGATAAGAGTTGAACCAGTCAAGCACAGTTCCAGTGATGCCCAGTTTAGAGAGGGTGGAGAGTAGGATCTGATGGTTGACTGTGTCAAAGGCAGCAGAAAGGTCCAGCAGAATCAGAACGGATGATCTCGATTCAGCTTTCGCCTGTCTCAGCGACTCGATGACAGACAGCAGGGCAGTCTCAGTGGAGTGTCCACTTTTGAAGCCTGACTGATTGTCATCCAGCAGCTTGTTCTGTGAGAGATAGGCGGAGATCTGATTGAAAACTGCCCTTTCAAGTGTTTTTGCCATGAATGGGATGAGAGAGACTGGTCTGTAGTGTTCTATCTGTGTGGGGTTAAGTGCAGGTTTTTTCAGCAGTGGGGTTACTCGAGCCTGCTTAAATGTAGTGGGAAAAGTGCCTGCAAGAAGGGATGTGTTAATTATGTGTGTAAGTGCCGGTAGGATGGACGGAGAGATGGCCTGGAGAAGGTGTGATGGAATGGGGTCAAGGGAACAGGTTGTGGGGTGGTTGGAGAGGAGGAGTTTAGAGACCTCAGTGTCAGTGTTACAGAGACAAATATATTAATCAAATAAATGGAAAAACGTATTTCATTGGCTGCTAATTACCAAAGGAGAACTGAAATCTTGGATTTTGTAAAATCTTGTGACTTCAGATGAGCAGCACGACTCGATAAGAGACTTTTCATGTGGACAATCTTTTATCGAGTCTTTTGAGTTTTTATTGTTGTAATAAAAGTCACAGATAAACAGTTCCTTCCAAACTGGCTTAAATCTACCAATTAAAGATCTGTTATTTCTTTAACACAAAACTATTAGAAACATATTTAAGTAATCATAAATAAATCTTAAATTGACCTTGATGTCAGCTACAGTGTTATTAAAATAAAACTTTAAATAAATTAAACCATGAAATTATTAAAGTTAACACTTAATGACATAAACACCAGCACACAAACAAATCTACAAACACAACACTGTGGAATATTGAGGAATAGGAATATTTTTACTGACAGGAATTCTATGAAATGTTTCCTAAAATATTAAATTACCTGAAAAATAGAAGAAAATAAAAATAATTATGTATCAGAACTTCAACACATGAAATTGTTTCGAGTTTGAGAAATGAAAGTTTGAGGCAGTTAAAGGGAAAGTTCACCAAAAAAATCAAATTCTCTCATCATTTATTCACCCTCATGATATCTCAGGTGTGTTTGACTTTCTTTCATTCTTCACTTGAAGAAAAATAGAAAAATATCTTTGCTTTGTAGATTTTTTCCGAACTTTTCTAAAATCCAAATCAGTTTAATTAAGACATAATCTGTGACATTCGCAAAGCATCAAATAAACTTAATAAAAAAATAAATCTTTAAATCTCGCCTTCCTCAAGTTGCATTTGACTGTCACTCATTGTTAAAGATGACATGCAGGTGTCGCGAGCGCTGCGCATCACGAGCACATCAGAAGTCCAGCACGAGCGCAACATATACAGACATGTCCGAGTCTGAACCTTTATTTCTGCCGCCACAGAAGTTGTAGTCCGCTATCTGGGATTACTTGGCAATGTAAAAGACCCACAAGGCACCATCAATGTTGATGGTTACTCAGTCTGTAAAGTCAGCCACAAAAAAAAAGTATCGGCTCATGCGGGAAACACTTCAAACCTTCAGCACCATCTCTGTTAGTGGAAATACAGTACACAGGATAATAAATGGTGTTACACAAAAACACCAGATTCAATATAGTTTTACATGATTTGTAATGACTAGTTCGGCTAAAGTTATGTTTATGCTTTCTGTCACATTCACAAATGCAGCAAATGGATTTAAAACCTCGTTCAACTTTACAATGTGCAACTGTTCTTTTGCAGCGCAACAGCAGGCCAATGTGTTTGATAATATTAATAATCTGTTTATTTGTAAAACATAGTAATAAATAGGGTTAACAAAATTTGGTGTTCAGGAAATTGACATTGACAATATGCATGCAAGAAATTGACAGAAACGGTGGCAGAAATTATCAGTATTGGACAAAATGGCAATAAATAAACTGCACATGAATAATATATTTTCAGTATTGTAGAATTGAACTAAATCACAAATGCAACAAATTACTGAATCATGCAAATGCATATTTGAAGTGTTAACCTGGGCAATAATCAATACAAATTATTCTGAAATTAATTCAGTTTCATAAATCATAAAATAACAATAACAAAATATTTTTAGTTTTAATCATCGGACTACTGTACATGTTGCCAAAATAATTGTTATTAATGTTTACCGGTTCATGATTCTTTTTGTTTTTTTACCTTGTCGGATTAAGAGAGTCCTGATGTTCAAGATCAAAAGTTAACGGATTAAAGTTGAAGAAATCTAAAAATAAAGTTCAAGAATTGGTTATAACTGAAATATTTATCTGTGTGTTTCTCAGAAATAGCATATTTCATAACCGAATATTGAACTGCTTTTAATATTATCAATGCACCTAAATACAGTGAAACATTAATACCGTGATCTTTCTTGTGACGGTTATCATACCGTGAAAATGTCATACCGTTACGCCCCTACTCCAGCGGTTAAATTAATGTCTTCTAAAGCGACATGATCAAATATTCTTATATATTCCGTTCAAAAATATTATAATATATTGAAGTTAAAGGGGCTGTTCACACCGAATGCATTTTTGCGCTTGACAGATGTCTTGAGCGTCACGTCCCGTTGTGTTTTTTTGGACCATGTCATGTGCCATAAATACATGAAATGTTTAATAAAACATTTTTATAGTATAATGAAGAGTTATTTTTTTAAGTTATTCAATGATCAAGTTCTTGTGCAATTAATGTTGAATATTAATTTTCATCCTGTGAGATTTAGAAACACCTCAGACATCAAACCAAGAAATCTGACATACAATTATTGAAAATGGATTCAACAACTATTATAAACAACAGAACATTTATAGTAATAATTTCTGTATTAAATCATTTGAACTCATCATTAGACCTTTTCATTTTGTGGATAAAACACAAATCACGATCATGAACACTGTAACTGCTGATGATCTTGTGCAGGTGTATTCATACTGGAGTGAATAAAGACAAATAATGTAAAAACTGTGTCTTTACAAAACATAAAGTTAAGAGTTACTGGTCTGGTTGTAAAATGAAAGTCAGAATATGATGGGCTGTGTTTGTATCACTAAAGTGTGTGGGCTGTTTTTATTGAGCTTTCTCACTATAATCACAATGACGCCAACATAAATACTTCAGTGACAGTTCTCGTCGCTAAACTTTTAAATCCCACTTCAGTTCCTCTCAAACACCTGCAATTCCGAACACAAACATTCGGGCTGGACCAAATGTGGTTTTGATGTAATGACGCCCCAGGGCCGGATTAAGGTCCACCTGGTGTGACGTCACCAGCGAATGGATAAATCGTTGTGCTCGGTTTCTGTTCACGGTCCTGAATCGAGCATTTGCAGCATTTTCCAATCTTTACCTCCGTTACTTGCGTTACCTCTGAAGAACTAACTTGGATTAAACACTGTAAAATAAATCTGGCAGCTGTGATTGACAGAATAATTATGTTAAAATACAGTTCAAATGTAGTAAACCACATTACAGAACAACCTGCACATTTCACAGTTTAAAATGGTTGTAATTTACATGAACTGTAAAAAAAAAGAAAGATTCTGTTAAATTGACAGTAAAAAAAAAAACATGGTTCTGAAAGTGTAAAAATCTGTTGTTTACTTTATAAGGTATTTGTTAATCACATAGTAACTACAGAAGGGCACAAAACTACTGTATTGTCTTTTAAAATAAATTAAACCCTTTTACTGTATATTTTACAGTTAATATTTATTAATCAATGAACATTTTATTTCTGTAGCATGTTTACAGTATTTTACTGTTACTGTCATTTTTTACAGTGTGCAATGAACTCAAATTGTTGATAAAGTGATAGTTCACCCCAAACTGAGCAATCTCTCATCATTTACTCACCAATGTCAAAGAAAGAAAGTGAAACACCTCTGGGACGGCACGAGGGGAGTCAATTATAAGATCAGTTTCATTTTTGGGTGAAATATCCCTTTAAACTTTTATGGAATAATAAAATAATGATGATAAACTGTGGAAACAGACATGATTGTACAATTGTAACAATGTGATTTGATATTGTTCATTGTGTTTTGTCAGTATCTTCATGTTCCTTCCGAACACATGTTTGTTGTGGATCCTGCAGTTGCTGAATCTGACATGGAGAGTCTCAGAACTGCATCCCAAAAATTAGCCCATATTACATGACACACAAACACACAATAAATCATTCTAAAAACATGTACACTTGTAAAGTTACATTTTCTTTCGGACATTTTGTGTGTAAATGGTTTTGAAACACAGACAATACTTCAGAATGCGGCTGAAGCGACTCGGAAAGGAAGAGTGGGGAACATTCAGTGGAGGTCTGCTCATATTTCACACACAGTCCAAGAAGATGCAACGAGTTGTGGGATGTTTGTCTTACAGGTCATCTTTAATGAAAAGATGAAGCTTTCAAAACTGTGATGAAATCTGATCAACTGCTCACTTTAGACATTGTTCTCACTGATATAAAGTCTCTAATGGACATGAATGAACCATCTGTATCTTTTATAAGCTCTGCTGCTGTAACAAACGTTAAATAAACTGTGAACAGTTTCCTGAGATTCCACAGACATTCAACATCATCTAAAGAGCAAATCAAAGAACAGAGAAGGGAGATGGCAGAGGACACGGCATCAGGTTAACTGCTCAAAAATCAATGAAACATTTTGTGTCATGGCATTTAAATCAGTCAATGTGAGCTAAACATTTGTGTTCATTATTCTATAAAAATGTCCATTTTACAATGAAAAGAAGACTACTGCTCTATCTGTGCTTTGAGAGACCTCCCTAAAGGGACAAGCACAGACATCATTGACAGGGTTTTGCTCATGTCGTCTTTAGCATACATTATTTTTGCCATTTTAGTTGAATTAGAAGAGACCATGGCTGATATATATGAATAGAGTGGCATGTCCTGACATATACACAGGGGGAAACGTGTGTTAAAACAGCACATGGTAACCAGGGCCTTGTTTCCTGTAAGCCTCATATAAGCCCAAGTAAAATCCGTCTTATGATTCATTTTAGTTTTGTGGCCAGTTTCCCAAAGCAATCATAACATAAGTAGAATTTAAAATGCTCACAGATGAACAAGAGTAGAGTAATAGTGTATTGCTAATCATACAATACTAAGAGCATCTTAAGCCCATAGACTTATGATGACACCTGCAGGACAATAGTGGAAATGCACTTAATACAGTTAAAGTAATAAAAGATCTCTTCTCTTTTACTCATTCAGTTTAATCTTATGTTGTGTGCTGCTTTATATTCCGTTAGTTGACTCCATTTCAAGGTCTTCAGCATCACAGGACAGTTAAGCAGCAATTTTTCATTGTCTTGTGATTAGTATTAATATATTTGTTGAATTTGTGCTGGTCAAACTGTTGTTCAATAATTTCTGCTGATTTTTGTCTCTTGTCTTGTGCTATTCCCCTGCTGCCTGCTGAGCTGGGAGAAGAGTAACATTACAAGCTGTTAAACTCTGATATGTTTAATATGTTCTTATGGAGGTCTAATGGGAGGCAAGATCTGGCATTGCTTGCATTGTTGGCTGAATGATCTAACAAAGTGAAAGCCACAGACAACATTTCCAACACAGGCAGAGGAACACGATTTCCATGATGCACAAAGTTAACATGCTAATATACAAAGTATGAAAGAATCGTTTGTTTGCTTTATTATTTTCCAGTGAACACTCATTTGGTTATTTTAAGTATATGTCAGTGTGGGGTAATTACAGGCTTGATTAGTGATATTAAAGTGTACTTTATTTGTGTTACAAGTACTTTACAAATTAATTGCGAGTGTCTTTGAAACATACAAGTAATAAATCATAAGTGTATTATATTTGAGTAAAAGTAAATGCTCAGTAACACCTTTGGCTTATTCAAAATACTACAAATTGCTTCTCTTCAATATCAAACTGTTATTACTTTGCCATACTTTATACAATATACTTTAAACATTACATCGTCTTACACAAGACAGTATTTTAAATGTGTTTCCTGCAAACACTGTAAAAGTTTGCATGTTCAGTTCACTTCAAAATGAAGGAAACCGATTGCATTATTTCTGCAAAGCAAACTTACTAAAATGAAGTTATATTAACGTTCCTATTTAAGTAATGTCAACTTATTATTAAACTTAATAGTATTCTAGTTATCTTTACTTGCTTGTTTTTTATTAATTACTATAAATGAATTAGTAACCTTACAAATTATTTATTAGTAAGATTACTCTATTAAGTCAATGAACTTAAAATTAATACAATTCGTTCAGTTTACTTCTGAAATAATCTCAACATGAGTTTACTGTGTCACTTTAAGTTGTTACACTTAAAATACTACAATCGGTGTCCACATTCTCTTTAAGTGAACTCAACATCATTTATCTAGTTCAAATAACACACTTAACTGTTTATTTGTGTAATAAACAGCTGAAACTCTTTAAGAACAACACAATAAAAACTATTCCTTTAAAACAATCTGTTCTCAAGACTTCGAGCTCTTGCCGCACTCTGCTGCATGACAACATCATATCTGGACCATAAACACGGTATAGAGCATTTGCAGAACAGACACTGTGCAAACTCAAAAAAACATTTACAAATAAAAGAAAAAGAGCCTTTAAACTTTAAAAACTGTCAGTAATTTAAACAGTAAAATACTGTAAAAATGCTGCAGAAATAAAATGTTCATTGATTATCAAATATTAACTGTGACATATACAGTCAAATGTTTTAATATATTTTAAAAGACAATACAGTAATTTATTACAATAAAATTATGTAAAAATGTAATTATTTAAATGTAAAAAGATTTTCCTGTATAATTAATGGTAAAAAGAACGAGAGTACATGTAATTTTTTACAGTAAATTACTGTCTTATTGTCCCTGTAATAAGCACTTTGGATAAAACAACACAAGCTTTTGCAATATTGAATTTCATTCAATCACTTCAATTGAAAAGAAAGATGCAATGAAAGTAAATGGTGACTGAGAATGTCAGTCTCTAATGTTCTGCCGTTCAGAATAACATGAGGGTGTGTGTATGATGACAGCATTTGACTTTTATCAATGAGTGAACTCTTCAAATCTGTCAAATTTACACCAACTTTAAATGATCCTGTAATTAGTTCTTATAAATCCATTTATGAATGCAAAAGTGTGAAGCTGTTTTTTCTAGAATTGTCTGTTAAGTATTAAGATTTATATACTGTAGAAAAATCACAAGAATTCTGTATTTGTAAATGTTTATTTAGTATAAATAAAACAATGAGTATCTGAATGTGCCGTGTGTTTAATAAAGAGTTCATATATAGACTCATTTATTCATTTGAAGTATTTGGGATTTTAAAATCATAATTTTTATTATTGAATCTGATAGTAAATAAGTTCAATCACATCACATTGAGACACAAAGTACTGTCA